>NC_057812.1:650137152-650467401 GCF_018294505.1 Triticum aestivum | reverse complement strand
TCTTTGGGTGGGCTGCTTAAACATATTCGACATAAGGGAAAGCTGTGCAATAAACAAATACTATGAATTACTATGGTATCTGGATACCTATGATTTTGCCAGGGGCTTGGCCCTGGGCGGCCACTCCTCTCCGCCGTTGTCGTCGTCGGTGGAGTAGTCCGGAGGAAGGGTTTTCCCCTTCTTGGACCCTCCAGCCACCCTAGAGAGGGCAGCCTTCCTTTTCTTCTCTCCTCCCGCTGGAGGGGGAGAGGTCTCTTCTTCTTCCTCCTCGTCTTCACGGGAGGAATGCGCCTCGGAACCGTCGGATGATGGATCCGACACCTCCTGGTGTCGGGCACTCTTTCGAGTCCCCGTGGCCTTTTTCGCAGCCTTCTTCTCCGGCACCACATAGGGTGCCGGAACCAGCAGCTTCGCCAAGCGTTCGTTCGTTGGGCCTTCGGGCAAAGGAGCCGGACAGTTGATCTGTCCGGACGTGTCGGGACCCCGATTCCAAGTCACATCGATCTAGCCGGTAACACCTCATAGCACTTTGCGGCCTCACGCATGGTATCCCCACGGGTGTTGCGTTACCCTGGCCAGGGACCGTTTGCGCCTTTCGGCTCACGTATATGATTGTGTCGCTAGCATCCATATGACAGAGAACCCGGACCGACATGGCTAGTCGTGAACCCAAAACGGCACTAACCTATGGGGACAGGCATACATGATTCACATCGAGCATGTCGGTCAGCAGCGTGTGAATCTGGGCTGTAGCACTGGGCTAACAGGACTCCGGATGTCACCGCATGACATTTCCCCGAAGGGACAGACACAGGAATGAAGTGAAACACATGCCGGCCAGTCAAGTGTCCTGAGCAGTAGTGCTGGGCTAGCAGGACTCTGGTGAACCGGGCTGTAGCGGACTACTATGGCTCAAGGAAGCACTAAACTACATTTCCCCATAAGAGAGGCTGCCAAGGATAAACAACTAGATTGTCGGATCCCACACATAGCAATACACATCACACGTACGCATCACATGCAAGTATGGGATGTACAACATGGCATCACAACATAACGCAAACTCATATAGATAAAGGCCCAGAAGAGCCACATAGCATTAAATACAAACAGGGGTCACATGACCCATCATTCAGAGCATACAAGCAACGAAAGCAATGCATGTCTGAGTACAAACAACTACAAAAGAAAAAGGCTGGGAAGCCTGACTATCTACAAGTCCCTACCAAGGGTACAAGATCGTAGCTGAGGTAACAAGCTACTCGTCGAAGTCCAAGCGGTACTACTAGTGAGACAGATGTCTCATCTGCAAAACATAAATAAAGCAAACGTGAGTACAAAGGTACTCAGCAAGACTTACATCAGATCCTATCATACATGCATTTGTATCAAGAAGGTAATGTGGGGTTTAGTTGCAGCAAGCCAGCTTTGACTCAGTGGCTATCCTGTTCTACGACAACGAGAAACTTCTTTGAGATGAGGCAGCGCACACGAGTCCACTAATCACCACATCAATACACTACTATGGATTCATCCCCGTCTCCTCACGAGAAGGCCATCCATAGCACTCACACTTGTCTTGAGCATTTTAGAGTATCCACTTTAAGTTGTCTATGTACCACGTAAGCATCCAAGAAGTCCACAACCGAGGACACGGCTATTCGAATAGATCATGATAACCCTGCAGGGGTGTACTTCTTCACACACGCTCTCACCACTTATCACCATATACACGTCATGTATCTCGGCAACCTTCAAGCGGAAGCCTGGCAAGGGTGTCGTCCACGACCTGACTAACCAAACAAGACTCTAATCCAGGTTTATCGCCTATTCGGGTTCCATCCGCAAGGAGATCCAGTCGGGGTTTCGCTCACGGCCCCAAACGATGTGCACAGGGTTCGCGAGCCCACCATCCGGGTGCCACTCGGTACACCGGGCGACGTGTGCCTAGTCTGTCCCAAGTCCACCCTGCCGGGTGCCACTCGGTAGAAAAATAGCACTACCTATAAACACCAGAAACTATTTGCAACTCCTGGACAGAGATCAAGTTGGCTAATAAGTCGAGAGGGGTTGAGTTACCAGAACCCAATATGTGGTAGTAGCTAGTCCTTGGACAACATACACAGAACTCAGTTCTTAGGGACGGTTCCAGTGAGACGACCCACCATGTACTCCTACATGGCCTCTCACCGCTACCTTTACCAAATAGTGTTCACACGCTTAACTCTCAACATCAGAACATAGCACTGTACTCCAATTCATTCCCAATGAATTAGACCTGACATACTCTAAGCAATAGTAGGCGTGGCATGGCAAGAACACAACATGGCTCAAGCAACTCCTACACATGCTAGCGGGTTTCAACTATTTACTGTGGCAATGACAGGTCATGCAGAGGGATGGGTTCAACTACCGCAGCATAAAGTAGCAGTTGAATCGTTGTTGTCCTAATGCAGTAAAAGGGAGCAGGAGCGAGATAGTGGGATTGTATCGGAATGAACAAGGGGGTTTGCTTGCCTGGTAGATCAACAGGGAGGCACTGCTCCTCTGACAGGTACTCTGGATCGATCTCCGGAGCAGAACCTATCGAGAAGGAACGGTGTCGAAAATCAAACACAAGTATATGCAACAATATGATGCATGATCATGGCATGAATATGTGATATTGTTTGAGTTAAAGCGTCTAGCAATTATTTGGTTGAAGTCCATTTGAGCCAAGGGTTCAAATACAACTCCAAATTAAGCTCTTAAATATGCCATAAGTGTGTTTTCATATATACAGCATGTATAGGTTGGTTTGTCATGCATGAAAATGCTACAGATGGAGATATTGAATTTTTCTGATCATTTTTCATATATAAATTATTTCAATCTGAGCTACGGTTGAATTTCTATGAATTTTTGAAGTTTATATCAATTTCTGGAATTCTCTGAATTATTTAAAATCCAGAAAAAATCATTATTGCGTTAGCATGACATCACAGAGGCGTCAGCAGGGCTGACCAGGTCAAACCTAACGTGTGGGGGCCACATGTCAGTGACACCGGGGCTAAACCTGAGTCAAACCCAGCTGACCAGGGTTTGACCGAGCATTGGGGCCCATAGTCAGTGGCTTAGGGGGGTGGATTAAGCGGCAGGGTTAGCAGCTAATCACGCGCCACGTCAGCCGCCGGAGTTTCACCGGCGACGACCTCGAGCCACGACGGAAGTTCGCCGGAATGAGCTGGAGGCCATGGTTTGGCACACGGAGGCCACCGGCGGGTAGCCCATGCACGGGCGCATCTAACCGCGCTCAGGGGAGGCCGCGGGAATGGCGGAGCTCGCCAGAGAAGAGCTCGCGGCGGCAGCCGGAGGTCGGGTGGGTGCGGGGTTAGCGCTGCGGCTTGCAAACAAGCTGGCTGTCGCGCTAGCGTTGCTCCACGGGTCTTTGCGAGTGCAACGGACGCATGCACGGGGCCATTTTCTCACCGGGGCTTCGCCGGCGACGAGCCCGTACGGCGGAGCGGCTGGGCTCCGGTAGAGGAGGCGGCTAGAGGAAGCGTACGAGCGCGGGGATAAGGGGAGAAGATGGCGGAGCTCACAGGGAGTCGGATGGGCGGCTCGTTTGGCTCGGGGAAGCGTCGGAGCAAGCGGGTAGCGAAGGGGATCTCCGGCGGACCGAGGTTGAAGAAGAGGTCGGGGGAGCCGCTGCAGGGTGCGTCCGCTCGCGTGGCTTGGCGGTGAGGTTGCTGACGAGGTGGCGAAGCTTCTGGACACAACAGCGAGGCGAGGGGAGAACGGTGGCTGCGGCTACGGCATGCCACGGCGATGGCAGCGCTCGGGCGTTCACGGGGAAGGGCGAGAGAGGAGGGGAGGCCACTAAAGAGAGGGAGAGAGGTGCGGGGCGGCGCATGGTGTCACGCGGGGCATCCAGGCGACGAGGTGGAGGACAGGCAGGCAGGTGCCGTGGCACGCGGAGTGCGCGCGCGCGCCGGGCACACGCCTCGCCTACTGGCGCGAGGTGGAGGACGGTCCGGTGGCCAGTGGGCTGGGCCCGCACAGTTGGGCCGGCACAGTGCCAGGCCGCAGGTGGCCTAGGTAAGCATTTTTCCATTTTGTTTTCTTTTCTATTTTCTAACATTTGTTTATGATTTAGTAAAAATAGTAAATCATTTTATTTAATTCTGTCAAATTTTGCAGGGACCGAAGGAATTAATCCAAAGCCCCTCACCAAAATTCAGAATTATTGGACAATATTTTGTATATATAAAAATATTTATCCGACACAAATAAATACTGGATTAATTCCAAATGCCCAAAATAATTACTTATGAGCTCTTTAAAATATTTGTTTGATTTTTATCTCTGTCCAATATTTTCAGAGAGCAACATGAGCATTTTCTTGGACCCTTTTGGAGCAATTTTTACTTGGGTCATTTTCAGAAATGATTCTGAGGGTTTCACAAATCCCCATTTCAAATTTAAATGGAATTTAAACATGATGCAAACATGAAGGCTAGCCTAGGTCATACCAGAACTAGGGATGTGACAACTCGCCCCCACTCGGAAAAATCTCGTCCCGAGATTCAGGAGTTGGCGGAAAGAAAGGGGGTACTCAAGTCGAAGACGATCTTCACGCTCCCAGGTAGCTTCTCTCTCGGAATGATGAGACCACTGAACCTTGAGAAACTTGATGTTATGACGTCGAGTGACACGCTCTGCTTGATCAAGGATGCGAACAGGGTACTCTCGATAGGTGAGGTTATCTTGGAGATCAAGCGTTTCGTGGTCCACTCCGCGGATGGGATCCGAGAAGCAACGCCTGAGTTGAGAGACGTGGAAGACATCATGAACTCAAGAAAGATGTGGGGTAGTTCCAACTGGTAGGCAACCTCTCCTCGTTTAGCGAGAATGAGAAAGGGACCAATGTAACGAGGAGCCAACTTGCCCTTGATACCGAATCGATGGGTACCCTTCAAAGGGGTAACCCGAAGGTAAGCTTTGTCGCCAATTTCATAAGCCACTTCCTTATGACTACGGTCATACTGGCTCTTTTGACGAGATTGGGCTGTTTTCAAATTCTCACGAATGATGCGAACTTGCTCTTCTGCCTCCTGGATCATATCCGGTCCAAAGAATTGTCTTTCACCGGTTTCTGACCAGTTCAAAGGTGTTCGACATCTTCGTCCATACAGAACCTCAAAAGGAGCTTTCTTGAGGCTGGATTGGTAGCTATTGTTATAAGCAAACTAGGCGAAGGGAAGACACTTCTCCCAATCCATACCGAATGAGATAACACAAGCTCTATGCATGTCTTCGAGAATTTGGTTGACCCTTTCCAGCTGACCACTTGATTGAGGGTGGAAAGCGGTACTGAAGGAAAGATGGGTGCCCATGGCAGTTTGGAAACTCTCCCAGAAATGAGAAGTGAAGAGACTACCACGGTCTGAACTGATCTCTAGTGGGACACCATGAAGTGACACTATTCAAGAAATATATAAGTCAGCGAGCTAACTAGCAGTGATACTCTCTCGAACAGGTAAGAAGTGAGCCACTTTGGAAATACGATCAATGACTACGAAGATAGCATTATTCCCTCTCTTGGTCCTGGGAAAGCCGGTGATGAAGTCCATACCAACTTTATCCAATTTGGACTCAGGAATAGCTAAAGGTTGAAGGGTGCCAGCAGGCCTTTGATGTTCTGCCTTAACGCGACGACAAACGTCACAGTTAGCAATAAACTGAGCAATTTCTCTCTTCATCCTAGTCCACCAGAACCTCTGGCGTAGGTCCTGATACATATTAGTACTACCGGGATGAATCGTGAGAGGAGATTCATGAGCCTCCTTAAGGATTAAATGCCGAAGATGCTGCTTCTTGGGGACCACCAGGCGATTCCCGAAGAAAACAACACCTCGATCATCTATAGAGAAACTACCAGCAATGCCCTTAGCAATGTTTCTCTTGATCTGGGTAATCCCCGTATCATGCTTCTGGGCTTCTATGATATGATCCACAAGAGTAGGTTTCGCCACCAAGGTAGAAAGGAATCCATGAGGAGCAATGTGAAGGTTAAGCTTACAGAATTCCTCATGAAGTGGTTGGCCCTGCTGCAACATGAGATTGTTACAATAGGACTTACGACTTAGTGCATCAGCCACGACATTTCCCTTTCCTGTGGTGTAGGTAATCCCTAAGTCGTAATCTGAGATCAACTCCAACCAACGCCTTTGCCTAAGGTTCAAATCTGGTTGGGTGAAGATATACTTGAGGCTCTGGTGATTAGTGTAAATCTCGCAACATTTACTAAGAAGGTAATGTCGCCAGGTCTTAAGTGCATAGACTACGGTTGCAAGCTCTAGATCATGTGTAGGATAATTCTCCTCATGTGGATGCAACTGTCGAGATGCATTGGCAATCACATGGCGATCTTGCATAAGAATGCAACCTAGTCCCTGTCGTGAGGCATCACAATAGATAACAAAGTCCTTAGTGAACTCCGGTGGCACAAGTATGGGAGCAGAAGTCAGGCGTCTTTTCAGTTCCTGAAAACTGTGCTCACACTGTGGGGACCACTCAAACTTTTTATCTTTCTTAAGAAGTTCCGTGAGAGGTTTGGCCACTTTGGAGAAGTTCTCAATGAAGCGGCGACAATAACTGGCTAGACCAAGGAAACTCCTAACTTGCTTAACTGTTTCAGGCGAGTCCAATCAAGAACGGCCTGAACTCTCTTGGGATTGATGACAATGCCCTTACCTGAGATCATGTGGCCTAGGTAGGTCACTTCTGGCAACCAAAATTCGCACTTGGAGAACTTGGCATAAAGGTGGTGCTCTCTGAGTTTTTCTAACACAAGTCTAAGGTGTTCGGCATGATCTTCCTCGTTCTTCGAGTAAATAAGAATATCATTGAGGTAAACCATGATGAACTTATCTAAGTACTCCATGAAGATCGAGTTCATCAAGCGGGAGAATGTAGCTGGAGCATTGGTTAGACCAAAGGACATGACGGTGTACTCGTACTGGCCATAACGAGTGATAAAAGCTGTCTTAGGAATGTCCCCATTTCTGATCTTGATTTGGTGGTAGCCTAACCTCAAATCCATCTTGGAAAAGACTGAGGATCCAGCAAGCTGATCATACAGGTCATTGATCCTGGGGAGCGGATACTTATTCTTTATCGTGACCAAATTAACGGGATGATAATCTACAACCATCCGGTCCGTACCATCCTTCTTCTTGACGAAGAGGACGGGGCAAGCCCAGGGAGAATAACTAGGACGGATGAAACCCTTTTGCAAAGATTCATCAAGTTGTTTCTTAAGCTCAGCTACTTCTAAGGGTGCCATCTTGTAAGGTCTCCTAGAGATAGGAGCGGTTCCTGGGATAAGATCTATGACAAATTCTACATCTCTGTCAGGTGGAATACCTGGCAGTTCCTCTGGAAAGACATCCAGAAAGTCACGGACTACCGGAAAATCTTCAAGGTCTGGAAGAGGGTTGGCATTAAGAGAATAGAGCTGACGCTTTGCAACTCTAGTGGAGACGGTGACTATCTTGCCAGATGGGTGTGTAAGCTGAAAAAACCTTGTGTAACAATCAATCTTGGCATAATGACCTTTCATCCAGTCCATACCCAAGATGATGTTAATATCTGTAGACTTGAGGGCTATAAGTGATGCAAGGAATACAAGTCTGTCAACAAGGATTTCATTACCGTGTCTTATTCTAGTAGTTTGCCATCTAGACCCTGGAGTTTGGATTTCAAGTGGAGTTGGCATATCACAAAATGACATGTCGTGCAAACGAGCATAGCCTTCAGAGATGAAGGAGTGAGATGCTCCGGTATCGAACATAACCGAAACTGGATGGCAATTGACAAGGAGGGTACCAAGAACGACATCCGGATCATCATGAGTGTCTTTAGCTGAGATGTGATGCACACATCCACGTTCAGTGGGAGCTGACTTGACACCAATCATCTTGCGTGATGGCTAACGACGGCCAACAGACTTCTCAGGCTGGGGTCGAGCATAGTTGGTTTGAGAGCAGTCACATGCATAGTGTCCTGGCTCTCCACAGGTGAAACAAGTCCCTGAAGTAGGACGTGGACCCGCTTTGACAAGCAGTCTATCAATAGGCCTGGGTGGAGCATGTAACTGAACTGGGTGAGGTGCCACACAAGATGGCCTTGGTGTATAATCGGGTGGAAGAGCGGAGTTCAGAACCCAAATCCGGCGCTTCTGCGAAGTAGAACCTGAAGAAGAACCCAAACCACGGGTGTGCTTACGAGACTCCTCGTAAGTGAGTTGAGTTGTCTCTGCATTAATGGCCTTGTTCACAAGAGCCTAGAATGTATTGCAATGATGCAAGTGGAGATCACGATGCAACTTGGGGTTGAGACCCTTCCGGAACCTAGCCTGCTTCTTGTCGTCCGTGGACACCTCTTCTGTAGCATAGCAGGCAAGGTTCTCAAACTCTCTACTGTAAGCATCAACAACCATCTTACTCTGGGTGAAACTACAGAACTCTTCTCTCTTGCGATCAATGAGGGCTTAAGGAATGTGATGTTCATGAAAGGCTTCAGTAAAATCTCTCCAGGTAGGTATCTGGCCAGCTGGAAGCATAGCCTCATAGTTCTGCCACCAAAGACTAGCAGGACCTTCCAGATGATAAGCAGTGTAGGTGACCTTGTCACTTTCAGCTACGTTCGCAGAGCGCAGCATGTGTGTGATACTATGTAGCAAGTCATCTGCATCGAGTGGTTCAATGGAATGATGGAAGGTAGGTGGTTTCAGACCAATGAAATCATAGATGGACGCTGACTCTTTGTGCTGATGGGAGGTGTTCTCCTCAATACGTGCTATCAAGCGGTTAGACTCTCACTTGTTCTTCACCATCTCTAACATGAACTCTGCCAACGAAGGCTGGTCGGGAGGATCCTCATCCCTACCATCTCCATGGTTCCGGCTACGAGCAACAGAACTTCGGTTAACTGAGGACATCCTGAAGAACCAACCAAGGAAACAAGGATGGATTCAGCATCATCATAAGGATGTAGAATATAGTGCGAGGAAAAATACTATCTCTTGAACTCCTAGGACAATTCCGGCAGCATAACAGCAGCAAAATGCTCGAAATGAGACATTCTGCAAAAGACGGGGTAGCACCATACTCAACATCATCACTCAAGGTTTTGAGATATTGCTAAACAAGCTACACCGGAGGTACTCAAACTGGGATATGACTCAGATCAACCAAACCTTAGAGACTACAGAGTAGTAACGTGATCCTGATAGACGGAAGAGAAAGCCTAGTTCCTTAACCCCGTAGGAAAGATAGGACGACTCAGATCAGAAGGGCATGAGGTATAAGGAGTAAAAAGAGCCTTACGTTCCCTTCCACAATCAATTCCCCTATATAGCTAAAGAATTTCTAGACCCAACGTCGACCAGGTTGGCTTGGCAATCCTACATGCAGTCAGGCTCTGATACCAAAGCTGTCGGGACCCCGATTCCAAGTCACATTGATCTAGCCGGTAACACCTCATATCACTTTGTGGCCTCACGCACGGTATCCTCACGGGTGTTTCCTTACCCTGGCCTAGGACCGTTTGCACCTTTTGGCTCACGTATATGATTGTGTCGCTAGCATCCATATGACAGAGAACCTGGGCCGACATGGCTAGTCGTGAACCCAAAACGGCACTAACCTATGGGGACAGGCATACATGATTCACATCGAGCATGTCGGTCAGCAGCGTGTGAATCCGGGCTATAGCACTGGGCTAACAGGACTCCGGATGTCACCACGTGACATTTCCCCGAAGGGACAGACACAGGAACGAAGTGAAACACATGCCTGCCAGTCAAGTGTCCTGAGCCATAGTGCTGGGCTAGCAGGACTCTGGTGAACCGGGCTGTAGCCGACTACTATGGCTCAAGGAAGCACTAAACTACATTTCCCCATAAGAGAGGCTGCCAAGGATAAACAACTAGATTGTTGGATCCCAGACATAGCAATACACGTCACACGTACGCATAACATGCAAGTATGTGTTGTACAACATGGCATCACAACATAATGCAAACTCATATAGATAAAAGCCCAGAAGAGCCACATAGCATTAAATACAAACAGGGGTCACATGACCCATCATTCAGAGCATACAAGCAACGGAAGCATTACATGTCTGAATACAGACAACTACAAAAGAAAAAGGCTGGGAAGCCTGACTATCTACAAGTCCCTCCCAAGTGTACAAGATCGTAGCTGAGGTAACAAGCTACTCGTCGAAGTCCAAGCGGTACTACTAGTGAGACAGATGTCTCATCTGCAAAACATAAATAAAGCAAACATGAGTACAAAGGTACTCAGCAAGACTTACATCAGATCCTATCATACATGCATTTGTATCAAGAAGGTAATGTGGGGTTTAGTTATAGCAAGCTAGCTTTGACTTAGTGGCTATCCTATTCTACGACAATGAGAAACTTCTTTGAGATGAGGCAGCGCACACGAGTCCACTAATCACCACATCAATACACTACTATGGATTCATCCCCGTCCCTCCACGAGAAGGCCATCCGTAGCACTCACACTTGTCTTGAGCATTTTAGAGTATCCACTTTAAGTTTTTTATGTACCACGTAAGCATCCAAGAAGTCCATAACCGAGGACACGGCTATTCGAATAGATCATGATAACCCTGCAGGGGTGTACTTCTTCACACCCGCTCTCACCACTTATCACCATATACACATCATGTATCTCGGCAACCTTCAAGTGGAAGCCTGGCGAGGGTGTCGGCCACGACCTGACTACCCAAACAAGACTCTAATGCAGGTTTATCGCCTATTCGGGTTCCATCCGCAAGGAGATCCGGCCGGGGTTTCGCTCACGGCCCCAAACGATGTGTACAGGGTTACCGAGCCCACCATCCGGGTGCCACTCGGTACACCGGGCCACGTGTGCCTAGTCTGTCCCAAGTCCACCCTGTCGGGTGCCACTCGGTAGAAAAATAGCACTACCTATAAACACCAGAAACTATTTGCAACTCCTGGACATAGATCAAGTTGGCTAATAAGTCGAGAGGTGTCGAGTTACCAGAACCCAATATGTGGTAGTAGCTAGTCCTTGGACAACATACACAGAACTCAGTTCTTAGGGACGGTTCCAGTGAGACGACCCACCATGTACTCCTACATGGCCTCTCACCGCTACCTTTACCAAATAGTGTTCACACGCTTAACTCTCAACATCAGAACATAGCACTGTACTCCAATTCATTCCCAATGAATCAGACCTGACATACTCTAAGCAATAGCAGGCATGGCATGGCAAGAACACAACATGGCTCAAGCAACTCCTACACATGCTAGTGGGTTTCAACTATTTACTGTGGCAATGGCAGGTCATGCAGAGGGATGGATTCAACTACCGCAGCATAAAGTAGCAGTTGAATCATTGTTGTCCTAATGCAGTAAAAGGGAGCAGGAGCGAGAGAGTGGGATTGTATCGGAATGAACAAGGGGGTTTGCTTGCCTGGTAGATCAACAGGGGGGCACTGCTCCTCTGACAAGTACTCTGGATCGATCTCCAGAGCAGAACCTATTGAGAAGGAACGGTGTCAAAAATCAAACACAACTATATGCAACAATATGATGCATGATCATGGCATGAATATGTGATATTGTTTGAGTTAAAGCATCTAGCAATTATTTGGTTGAAGTCCATTTGAGCCAAGGTTCAAATACAACTCCAAATTAAGCTCTTAAATATCCCATAAGTGTGTTTTCATATATACAACATGTGTAGGTTGGTTTGTCATGCATGAAAATGGTACAGATGGATAGATTGAATTTTTCTGATCATTTTTCATATATAAATTATTTCAATCTGAGCTACGATTGAATTTCTATGAATTTTTGAAGTTTATATCAATTTCTAGAATTCTCTGAATTATTTAAAATCCAGAAAAAATCATTATTGCGCCAGCATGACATCACAGAGGCGTCAGCAGGGCTGACCAGGTCAAACCTAACGTGTGGGGGCGACACGTCAGTGACACCGGGGCTAAACCCGAGTCAAACCCAGCCGACCAGGGTTTGACCGAGCACTGGGGCCCATAGTCAGTGGCTTAGGGGGTGGATTAAGCGGCAGGGTTAGCAGCTAATCACGCGCCACGTCAGCCGCCGGAGTTTCGCCGGCGATGACCTCGAGCCACGGCGGAAGTTCGCCGGAATGAGCTGGAGGCCATGGTTTGGCACACGGAGGCCACCGGCGGGTAGCCCGTGCACGGGCGCATCCAGCCGCGCTCAAGGGAGGCCGCGAGAACGGCGGAGCTTGCCGAAGCAGAGCTCGCGGCGGCGGCCGGAGCTCGGGTGGGTGCGGGGTTAGCGCTGCAGCTTGCAAACAAGCTGGCTGTCGCGCTAGCGTTGCTCCACGGGTCGTTGCGAGTTCAACGGACGCATGCACGGGGCCATTTGCTCACCGGGGCTTCGCCGGTGACGAGCCCGTGCGGCGGAGCGGCTCGGCTCTGGTAGAGGAGGCGGCTAGAGGAAGCGTACGAGCGCGGGGAGAAGGGGAGAAGATGGCGGAGCTCATAGGGAGTCGGATGGGTGCTCATTTGGCTCGGGGAAGCGTCGGAGCGAGCGGGCGGCGAAGGGGATCTCCGGCGGACTAAGGTTGAAGAAGAGGTCGGGGGAGCCGCTGCAGGGCGCGTCCGCTCGCGTGGCTTGGCGGTGAGGTTGCGGACGAGGTGGCGGAGCTTCTGGACACAGCAGCGAGGCGAGGGGAGCACGGTGGCTGCGGCTACGGCGTGCGGCGGCGACGGCAGCGCTCGGGCGTTTGCGGGGAAGGGCGAGAGAGAGGAGGGGAGGCCACTGGAGAGAGGAAGAGAGGTGCGGGGTGGCACATGGCGTCGCGCGGGGCATCCAGGCGACGAGGAGGAGGACAGGCAGGCAGGTGCCGTGGCGCGCGGAGCGCGCGCGCGCGGGGGGCACACGCCTTGCCTACTGGCGCGAGGTGGAGGACGGTGCGGTGGCCAGTGGGCTGGGCGAGCATAGTTGGGCCGGCACAGTGCCAGGCCGCAGGTGGCCTAGGTAAGCATTTTTCCATTTTGTTTTCTTTTCTATTTTCTGACATTTGTTTCTGATTTAGTAAAAATACTAAATCATTTCATTTAATTCTGTCAAATTTTGCAGGGACCTAAGGAATTAATCCAAAGCCCCTCACCAAAATTCAGAATTATTGGACAATATTTTGTATATATAAAAATATTTATCCAACGCAAATAAATACTGGATTAATTCCAAATGCCCAAAATAATTACTTATGAGCTCTTTAAAATATTGGTTTGATTTTTATCTCTGTCCAATATTTTCAGAGAGCAACATGAGCATTTTCTTGGACCCTTTTGGAGCAATTTTTACTTGGGTCATTTTCAGAAATGATTTCTGAGGGTTTCACAAATCCCCATTTCAAAGTTAAATGGAATTTAAACATGATGCAAACATGAAGGCTAGCCTAGGTCATACCAGAACTAGGGATGTGACAGGACGTCACCTGCCAATCTTGTCAAAGGTAAGGGACCTTAGATCCCGCATGGAGTCAAACTATGAAAAACTGATACCCTGTAAAAGGAAAAAACAGCTTACTGCATGAGCGTGACGCTGCGTACTGAATCCGCGATCCTCGGTAGCGGATGCGGGGGCCGCGGCGCCCTTGAAAAGCACCTTCCAGGCATCCTCGTACGTCATGTCGAAGAGCCTGCTCAGAGTTTGGTGCCACGCCGGGTCAAACTCCCACAGGTTGAAAGCCCGTTGTTTACACGGGAGGATCAGGCCGATGAGCATAACCTGGACTACATTGACAAGTTTGAGCTTCTTGTCCACCAGGGTTTGGACGCATGTTTGGAGTTCAGTCAGCTCTCCTTTTTTACCCCACGACAGGCCCGTCTCCTTCCAGGAGGTGAGCCGCGTAGGGGGTCCGGATCGAAACTCAGGGGCTCCGACCCATTCAGGGTCACGCGGCTCGGTGATGTAAAACCACCCTGATTGCCACCCCTTTAGGGTCTCCACAAGGAGCCCTCGAGCTATAAGACGTTGGCCATCTTGCCCACCATGGCGCCTCCGCACTCCTCCTGGTTGCCGCGCACCACCTTCGGCTTGACATTGAAAGTCTTGAGCCATAGGCCGAAATGGGGGGCGGATGCGGAGGAAAGCCTCGCACACGACGATAAACGCCGAGATGTTGAGGACAAAGTTCAGGGCCAGATCATGGAAATCCAGGCCATAGTAGAACATGAGCCCCCGGACAAATGGGTGAAGAGGGAAGCCCAGTCCGCGGAAGAAATGGGGGAGGAACACCACCCTCTCATGGGGCCTAGGGGTGGGGATGAGCTGCCCCTTTTCGGGAAGCCGGCACGCAATGTCGTTAGACAAGTATCCGGCCTTCCTCAGTTTTTTGATGTGTCCCTCCATGATGGAGGAGACCATCCACTTGCCTCCCGCTCCGGACATGGCCGGAGAAGGTTGAGGTGGGGAGTGCGGACTTGGGCGCTGGAGCTCGAGTGCGCGAGAATGGACAAGCAAGGGAGGAAGAAGGCGTAGGTGAAAAGGTGGATCCTTATCCCCTTATATGGGTGGACGCATCTACGTGTCCCCACCAGCTTGGTAAAACTCGCTTATCTCCAAGCGCCGCAATCAATGGCGCGGTTGGGTTACCCACGCCCGTATTGATGAGAATCCTGGAATAAGGGGACATGATCTCTGCTTTAACAAGACGTGCCAAGGAAACCGCCTCGCATGACGTGCTGAGGTGGGATAATGAAAAGACTCGGATAGAGGCTTGGTCGTGGTGTGTCACACTACGGAATATGTTAGCAGATTAGATTTGTGTAAATATTATTCTCTCTATGGCAATATGTGGAAACTTATTTTGCAGAGCCGGACACTATCTTTGTGTTCAAAATCTTCTATGAAGTACTTGGAGGAGGAACCCGCCTTGCAATGCCGAAGACAATCTGCGCGCCGGACTCGTCGTCATTGAAGCCTGGTTCAGGGGCTACTAAGGGAGTCCTGGATTAGGGGGTGTCCGGATAGCCGGACTATACCTTCGGCCAGATTCCTGGACTAGGAAGATACAAGATTGAAGACTTCGTCCCGTGTCCGGAAGGGACTTTCCTTGGCGTGGAAGGCAAGCTTGGCGATACGGATATGCAGATCTCCTACCATTGTACCCGACTTTGTGTAACCCTAACCCTCTCTAGTGTCTATATAAACCGGAGGGTTTTAGTCCGTAGGACAATCTACAGAACAACAATCATACCATAGGCTAGCTTCTAGGGTTTAGCCTCTCCGATCTCGTGGTAGATCTACTCTTGTACTACCCATAACATCAATACTAATCAAGCAGGACGTAGGGTTTTACCTCCATCGAGAGGGCTTGAACCTGGATAAAACTTCGTGTCCCTTGCCTCCTGTAACCATCCGACCTAGATGCACAGTTCGGGACCCCCTACCCGAGATCCGCCGGTTTTGACACCGACACCTCCCTTCTTAGGGACACAATGGAAAGGACTTACCCACTGACTATCAGCAACGGGATAAATTATACCTACCTCCAGAAGCTTGAGTATTTCTTTTCTTACCACTTCTTTCATTTTAGGATTCAGACATCATTGAGGATCATGAACTGGTTTGGCATCTACTTCCAAATTTATTTTATGTTGACATAGAGTGGGACTAATGCCCTTAAGATCATCAAGAGTATATCCAATAGCAGCACGATGCTTCTTCAGAGTTTTCAATAATCTTTCTTCTTCATGCTCTGAAAGGTTAGCACTAATAATAACAGGATATATCTTCTTTTCATCAAGATAAGCATATTTAAGATTATCAAGCAAAGGTTTAAGCTCAAACACGGGATCGCCCTTGGGTGGAGGAGGATCCCCTAAAATTTCAAAAGGCAAATTGTGTTGCAGAATAGGTTCCTGTTTAAAGAATACGTCATCTATTTCCCTTCTCTCATTCATGAACATATCATTTTCATGGTCTAGCAAATAGTGTTCTAAAGGATCACTAGGAGGTACGGCAATAGAAGCAAGACCAATAATTTCATCCTTACTAGGTAATTCTTCCTCACGATGTTGTTTACTAAATTTAGAGAAATTAAACTCATGAACCATATCATCCAAGCCAATAGTAACAACATTCTTTTTGCTATCTATCCTAGCATTAACAGTGTTCAAGAAGGGTCTACCAAATATAAGGGGACAAAAGCTATCTTGCGGAGAAGTAAGAACAAGAAAATCAGCAGGATATTTAGCTTTCCCACACAAGACTTCAACATCTCTAACAATTCCCATCGCTTAAATAGTATCTCTATTGGCAAGTTTAATTGTGACATCAATATCTTCTAATTCAGCAGGTGCAATTTCATGCTTGATTTCTTTATACAAGTCATAAGGTATAACACTAGCACTAGCACCCATATCACATAAGCCATGATAACAATGATCTCCTATTTTAACAGAAATAACAGGCACGCCTAACACAGGTCTATGTTTATCTTTGGCACAAGGTTTAGCAATTCTAGCAGTTTCACCTTCGAACTGAATAACATGCCCATCAATATTATCAGACAAGAGATCTTTAACAATAGCAATATTAGGTTCTACTTTAACTTGCTCAGGAGGTGTATAAGTTCTAATATTGCTTTTACGAACAACAGTTGAAGCTTTAGCATGATCCTTTACTCTAACAAGGAAAGGTGGTTTCTCAACATAAGAAGTAGGAACAATAGGATCATTATAAGTGACAGTCTTTTCTTCAACTTTAATAGGTGCAACTACTTTTACTTCTATGGGAGGATGATATTTAAACCACTTCTCCTTAGGGAGATCAACATAAGTAGCAAAAGATTCACAGAAAGAAGGTACTATCTCAGAGTCAAGTCCATATTTAGTGCTAAACTTACGGAAAATATCGGTGTCCATAAAAGATTTAACACAATCAAAGTTAGGTGTCATACCTGACTCTTTACCTTTGTCGAGGTCCCAATCTTCAGAGTTGCGTTTAATTCTATCCAATATATTCCATCTGAATTCAATAGTCATCATCATAAAAGAGCCAGCACAAGAAGTATCTAGCATGGTGCGATTGTTGTCAGAAAGCGGAGCATAAAAACTTTGCATAATTATTTCTCTCAAGAGCTCATGATTGGGGCATGAATATAACATTGATTTAAGCCTCCCCCAAGCTTGAGCGATGCTTTCTCCTCCGCGAGGCCAGAAATTATGTATATAATTGCGATCACGATGAACAAGATGCATATGGTAATACTTTTGATGAAATTCCAATTTCAATCTTTTATAGTTCCATGATCTCATATCATCACATAGCCTATACCATATCAATGTGTCTCCCTCCAAAGATAAAGGGAAGACCTTCTTCTTAGCAGCATCATCGGGTATACCAACAAGCTTAAATAATCCACAAACTTCATACACATATATTAAGTTCTCATCAGGATGCTTTGTTCCATCTCCTATAAAAGGGTTAGCTAGCAGTTTTTCCATCATACCCGAAGGAAATTCAAAAGGAGTTTCATCTTCAGTAGGTTCAGTAGGTTGAGGAGCAACTCTTGGCTCTACTGGACGGGGTGAAGATACCCCGAACAAGCCCCTCATTGAATTAATTTCCATAGTAACAAGTGACAGGTAAATTTCAGCACACTATATAAATTTTTCCTTACCAAATTCCACCTACCAAAGGCGCTACACTCCCCGGCAATGGCGCCAAAAAAGAGTCTTGATGACCCACAAGTATAGGAGATCTATCGTAGTCCTTTCGATAAGTAAGAGTGTCGAACCCAACGAGGAGCAGAAGGAAATGATAAGCGGTTTTCAGCAAGGTATTCTCTACAAGTACTGAAATAAGTGGTAACAGATAGTTTTGTGATAAGATAAATTGTAACGAGCAACAAGTAACAAAAGTAAATAATGTGCAGCAAGATGGCCCAATCCTTTTTGTAGCAAAGGACAAGCCGGAATAAACTCTTGTAATAGGAAAATTGCTCCCGAGGACACATGGGAATATCGTCAAGCTAGTTTTCATCACGTTCATATGATTCGCGTTCACTACTTTGATAATTTGATATGTGGGTGGACCGGTGCTTGGGTGCTGTTCTTACTTGAACAAGCATCCCACTTATGATTAACCTCTATTGCAAGCATCCGCAACTACAACAAAAGTATTAAGGTAAACCTAACCATATGGATCCAAATCAGCCCCTTATGAAGCAACACATAAACTAGGGTTTAAGCTTCTGTCACTCTAGCAACCCATCATCTACTTATTACTTCCCAATGCCTTCCTCTAGGCCCAAATAATGGTGAAGTGTTATGTAGTCGATGTTCACATAACACCACTAGAGGCTAGACAACATACATCTTATCAAAATATCAAACGAATACCAAATTCACATGACTACTAATAGCAAGACTTCTCCCTTATCCTCAGGAACAAACGTAATTACTCACAAAGCATATTCATGTTCATAATCAGAGGGGTAATAATATGCATATAGGATCTGAACATATGATCTCCCACCAAATAAACCAACTAGCATCAACTACAAGGAGTAATTAACACTACTAGCAACCTACTAGCACCAATCCCGGACTTTGAGACAAGAATTGGATACAAGAGATGAACTAGGGTTTGGAGATGAGATGCTGCTGGTGAAGATGTTGATGGAGATTGCCCTCTCCTGATGAGAGGAGCGTTGGTGATGACGATGGTGATGATTTCCCCTTCCCGGAGGGAAGTATCCCCGGCAGAACAGCTCTGCCGGAGCTCTAGATTGGATCCGCCAAGGTTCCGCCTCGTGGCGGCGGAGTCTCATCCCGAAAAGTTCCTTCCCCTTTTTTTCTCATCGAAAGACTTCATATAGGAGAAGATGGACGTCGGAGAGCCACCAGGGGGCCCATGAGGTAGGGGGGCGCGCCCTAGGGGGGCGCCCCCACACTCGTGAGAAGGGTGTGGGCCCCCTAGCCTTCATCTTTGGCGAGGATTTTTATTTACTTATTTTAAGATGTTCCGTGGGGTTTCAGGACTTTTGGAGTTGCACAGAATAGGTCTCTAATATTTGCTCCTTTTCCAGCCCAGAATTCCAGCTGCCGGCATTCTCCCTCTTCATGTAAACCTTGTAAAATAAGAGAGAATAGCCATAAGTAGTGTGATATATAGTGAAATAACAACCCATAATGCGATAAATATCGATATAAAAGCATGATGCAAAATGGACGTATCAACTCCCCCAAGCTTAGACCTCGCTTGTCCTCAAGCGAAAAGCCGATAACAATAAATATGTCCTCATGTTTAGAGGTAGAGGCGTCGATAAAAATAAAATACGGATATGAAGGCATCATGATTATTCTCATAACAGCAACATATACAGATTTTGTCATATGATTACTTATGTTCAAGTGATGATCTATTCACAATGCAAAAGTATAAATCATAAACCTTATTAGGCTCCGACAAACTGTAATCTCAGTCATTGAAGCAATTGCAATTTATCATAACATCGGAAAGAGTCTATGTTGGAGCTAAAAAGCAAGTCCACATACTCAACTATCATCTAGTCCTTCATAATTGCTAACACTCACGCAATACTTGTGGTTACGGAGTTTTAATCGGACACGGAGAAAGATAGGGGCTTATAGTTTTGCCCCACAACCTTTTACCTCAAGGGTAATGTCAACAATAATGGTTCATGCTCCCCTACATCCAATTAGGTATATATATATCATGTTCTTTCCAACATGCTGAGCTTGCCAAAGGATAAAATGAAAAAGAAAAGGTGAAGATCACCATGACTCTTGCGTAAGGTAGAAGATAATAATAAAGGATGGGACCTTCGCAGAGGGAAGCAGAGGTTGCCATGCACTTTTATAGGAGAAGATGGACGTCGGAGAGCCACCAGGGGGCCCACGAGGTAGGGGGTCGCGCCCTAGGGGTGGGGGGGGCGCCCCCACCCTCGTGAGCAGGGTGTGGACCCCCTAGCCTTCATCTTTGGCGAGGATTTTTCTTTATTTATTGTAAGATGTTCCGTGGGGTTTCAGGACTTTTGGAGTTGCGCATAATAGGTCTCTAATATTTGCTCCTTTTCCAGCCAAGAATTCCAGCTGCCGGCATTCTCCCTCTTCATGTAAACCTTGTAAAATAAGAGAGAATAGCCATAAGTAGTGTGATATAAAGTGAAATAACAGCCCATAATGCGATAAATATCGATATAAAAGCATGATACAAAATGGACGTATCGGGGACACAAATGTGACATGCCTCATCTTTACCATTAATACACCTACCTATGAAGAGAGCAAAATAATTTATAGCAGGAAAGTGGATGCTCCCTATGGTGGCTTGTGTTATATCTCTAGATTCCCCCACAGTTATACTAGCAAGAAAATCTCTATATTCATATTTGCGAGGATCCCATTGTGGAAGTTTGCGAGGATCTCCCCAAGCAGTTTTGTGAGAGGTGCTTTGAGCAAGGAGATCGAAAATGGCAGCAAAATGAGCTAGAATTCGGGTTTGAGCTGGATATCCGTGTTTGTGGGAGGAAGAAGAAGTGTGTGGGTGCAGGGATAAGTGGAGGAGGGCCACCGTGGGCCCACGAGGTAGGGGGCGCGCCTAGGGAGGTAGGGCGCACCCTCCACCCTCGTGGGCAGGTGGTTGACCCCCCTGCTATGTTCTCAGTGCCAAATATTCTCAAATATTCTAGAGAAAATCATATTCAAATTTCAAGGCATTTGGAGAACTTTTATTTTCGAGGTATTTTTATATTGCACGGATAATCAGATAACAGACGAAAAAGTATTATTTTTATTTTATTTAATATAAATAACATAAAGTAAAAGTGGGGTACAGAAAGTTGTGCCTTGTAGTTTCATCCATCTCATGATCATCAAAAGGAATCCACTAACAAGGTTGATCAAGTCTTGTTAACGAACTCATTCCGAATAACATGGAACCGGAGAAATTTTGAATAACACTATGTTACCTCAACGGGGATATGCACATCCCCAATAATAAGAATATCATATTTCTTCTTGACAGTAGGAAGAGGAAATTCAAAACCTCCAAATATAATCGATGGAAATTTCCAATAGAATTGATACTATGAACTTGAGGTTGTTTCCTCGGAAAGTGTACCGTGTGCTCATTACCATTAACATGAAAAGTGACATTGCCTTTCGTGCAATCAATAACAGCCCCTGCAGTATTCAAAAAGGGTCTTCCAAGAATAATAGACATACTGTCGTCATCGGGAATATCAAGAATAACAAAGTCCGTTAAAATAGTAACGTTTGCAACTACAACAGGCACATCCTCACAAATACCGACAGGTATAGCAGTTGATTTATCAGCCATTTGCAAAGATATTTCAGTAGGTGTCAACTTATTCAAATCAAGTCTACGATATAAAGAGAGAGGCATAACACTAACACCGGCTCCAAGATCACATAAAGCAGTTTTATAATAGTTTCTTTTAATAGAGCATGGTATAGTGGGTACTCCTGGATCTCCAAGTTTCTTTGGTATTCCACCTTTAAAAGTATAATAGCAAGCATGGTGGAAATTTCAGCTTCCGGTATCTTTATTTTATTTGTAATAATATCTTTCATGTACTTAGCATAAGGATTGGTTTTGAGCATATCAGTTAATCGCATACGCAAAAAGATAGGTCTAATCATTTCAGCAAAGCACTCAAAATCCTCATCATCCTTTTTCTTGGATGGTTTTGGAGGAAAAGGGATGGGTTTCTGAACCCAAGGCTCTCTTTCTTTACATAACGTTTATTCTTTCATTGTGGGTTATCAAGATCAACAGCAGGTTCAATTTCTATATCATTATCATTACTAGGTTGAGCATCATCATGAACATTATCATTAACATGATCACTAGTTTCAGGTTCATTACCAGATTGTGTTTTAGCATCAGAAATAGAAATATCATTTGGATTCTCAGGTGTTTCAGTAATAGGATCACTAGAAGCATGCAAAGTCCTATCATTTTTCGTTTTCTTCTTTTTAGAAGAAATAGGTGCATCTATATTATTTCTCTGAGAATCTTGCTCAATTCTTTTAGGATGGCCTTCAGGATACAAAGGTTGCTGAGTCATTCTACCACCTCTAGCCATAACTCTTACAACATGATCATTATCTTTACTATTCAATTCATTGAGCAAATCATTTTGAGCTTTAAGTACTTGTTCTACTTGAGTGGTAACTATAGAAGCATGTTTACTAATAAGTTTAAGTTCACCTTTGACATTAGCCATATAATCACCCAAGTGTTCAAGCATATTTGAATTGTATTTCAATTGTCTACCAAAATAAGCATTAAAATCTTCTTGCTTAGCCATAAATTTATCAAACTGATCTAAGCATGGGCCAGCAAACTTAGTAAATGGGATTTCAGCTTTATCATATCTATAGAGAGAATTTACCTTTACTACCTATGTCGGGTTATCAAGACCATGAGTTTATTCAATAGGTAATGGATTAAGATCATATATTTCTTCAACAGGCGGTAAATTAAAACCATGTATTTCTTCAATAGGAGGTAAATTCTTAACATCTTCAGCTTTAATACCTTTTTCTTTCATAGATTTCTTTGCCTCTTGCATATCTTCAGGACTGAGAAATAGAATACCCCTCTTCTTCGGAGTTGGTTTAGGAATAGGCTCAGGAACTGGCTCCGAAGGTGTCCAATTATTTTCATTTGCCAACATATTATTCAATAGAATTTCAGCTTCATCCGGTGTTCTTTCCCTGAAAACAGAACCAGCACAACTATTCAGGTAATCTCTGGAGGCATCGGTTAGTCCATTATAAAAGATATCAAGTATTTTATTTTTCTTAAGAGGATGATCAGGAAAAGCATTAAGTAATTGGAGAAGCCTCCCCCAAGCTTGTGGGAGACTCTCTTCTTCAATTTGCACAAAATTATATATATATATCCCTTAAAGCATCTTGTTTCTTATGAGCAGGGTAATATTTAGCAGAGAAGTAATAAATCATATCCTGGGGACCACTAATAGGAAAAGGGCTATAGATTATATGGCCACTAATGGCGCACTAGACATGTGGTGCGCCACTATTATATAGTAATGGCGCACCAGACCCATGGTGCGCCATAAGTAACAATTTTTTTTTCCAAAACTTCTAATGGCGCACCAGGGAAGAGTGCGCCATTACTAGTTTAACTAGTAATGGCACACCTCCAACCCAGTGCGCCACTACTATATTTTTGCAAAACTACTAATGGCGCACCTCAAGCGGGTGCGCCATTAGTAACAAGGGTTACTAATAGCGCATCCGTCTATGGTGCGTGATTAGTAACATGGGATCAGCTAGATATTTTGACAGCCACACCTACACACTCTCTTTCCCCACTCCATTCTCTCCACCTCCTCCTCCAAGCTTGTGTCGGCTGCCTCCTCCTCCTCACCTCATTTGCACCATAGATTCATCAAAATTAAGTGGTTAAATTACCTTTTTTGATAGGTAAGTAAGGGGAAAGCTATCTTTATGTTGTAGATCTACTTTTTCCCCCTAGCTCGCTCCAACAACGTGCACATGCACTTTTTATGCCCTTGCTAGATCTATGTATGTTTGTGGTGTTGCATATGTTTGTGTTTGCAAGTACCGGTATTTGAAATGCGGTAGTTGCCAATATTTTGCCGGAATGTTGATTCATTTCCGTTTCGGCGATAATTTTGGCACTATGCATTCTTTTTGGTCCTATTTTTAGGGAAAGTCATGCCAAATTTTTTCTTGGTTCTAAAATATCGTTTTGCTCTACCCCGCAGGCAACCATGGTCCGCACGATGACCGGAGGCATCATGAATAGGTTTTTGAGCTCCGCGAAGGCCGAGATGCTTCAAAAGAACAAGACGGAGATAAGATGTCTGTGTCGAAGATGCAAGCTGAAGAGCCTTATTGCGAACCCGAATTCCAGGCAGGTGCGGCACCACCTGCTCTTGCACGGTTTCATGGATGGCTATCGGTGGCAAGGTGATGAAGATGATTATGAAGTCGTCCATGGGGGTCGGGCAAGAAATGAGTTAGGGTAGCAAGACAACCACCGCGGCGAGGGCGGGCGAGAAGACGGAGAATCTCCAGGACATGATCACGATGGTGATGCTGTACATAGTCATCATGTAGAAGATGTCGGACATGATGATGAGGAAGATCAAGACGAAGGGCATGATCATGAAGATGGAGATGCCGGAGCAGACGACGATGGAGGCTGGGTGCAAGACCCTCATATTCAAGAGCTGCTTCTCAAGTAGATGGATAATGCAAGAGCTGCCGCCCGAGAGAAAGCCAAGCTGGATCAACTGGAGATAGACGCGGTTAATCCATTGTATGAAGGATGCAGGCCCGAGGATACCCGCCTGAAAGTAATGCTCATGGCTCTGGAGAAGAAGGTAAAACACAAAATGACCGACGCATGCTTCGACGAGAACATGTCATTCTGGCACGAACGTCTTCCCAAGGGGAACAAGTGCCCGACCAGTTTTGAGGAGGCAAAGAAAATTGTGTGTCCTCTGGATTTACCGCACGTGAAATACCATGTGTGCATGAACAATTGCATCATTTATCGGGACGAGCACGCGGAGTCTACCATATGTCCCGTGTGCGGCGTCACTCGATACAAGAAGAGGAAGAAAGCTCCTCGAAAATTGGTGTGGTACTTTCCGATCACTCCTCGTCTGCAGTGGTATTTCGCGGACCCTAAGGTAGCAAAGCTCTTGCGTTGGCACGCGGATAGGGAGGACAAGAAGCGAGAAGATGACGGAAATGATCCAGAGATAAATAAAAAAGACAAGATGCTAAGTCACCCTAATGATGCGAGCCAGTGGCAAGTGTTGAACTTCGAAGACCCAGAATTTGGGAACGACCCAAGGAACATCGTGCTGTGAGCGAGCACCGATGGAGTCAATCTGTTTGGCAGCCAGAGAAGCACACATAGCACCTGGCCTGTGTTTGTGTGGATGTACAACCTTCCCCGCTAGTTGTGCATGAAGAGGAAGTACATTCACATTAGTATGCTAATCGAAGAGCCGAAAAAACCAGGGAACAACATCAATCTATATCTGGGGCTGCTGAAAGAGGAGCTAGACACGTTGTGGAAAATGCCAGCCAATATAATGGACGCCACATAGAAAGAATATTTCCCTATTAGAGCCGCACTGCTCACGCGGTGCACGACTATCTCGGTTATGGATATCTCGCGGGGCAGGTGGTCCACGGATTTTCTAGATGCGTCAGGTGCATGGATGACACAACGTATCTCCAGCTAGATAGAGATCTCGGGTCTCCGAAAACCGTGTTCATGGGACATCGCAGGTGGCTTCGCGACGATGACCCGTGGAGAAAATGCAAGGATCTGTTCGATGGTGAAACCGAACACCGAAGACGCCCGCGTATGAGGAGGGCGATGAAATAGACGAGCTGTTGAAAAATTGGAAAGATTGCCCACTGCCGGGAAAGAAGCAAAAGGCGCCAGAGCCGAGAAAGAAGCGAAAGGCGCCAGAGCCGCTGCTGAAGGTATGGAAAATGAGGTCTGTTTTCTAGGCCATACTGGAAGATCCACCATGTGCCTCACAGCCTTGATGTCATGCATATCACGAAGAACGTGTGCGAGAGTCTTCTTGGTACCCTTCTCAACATGCCAGAGAGGACAAAAGATGGGCCGAAATCAAGGGCAGACTTGAAATCAATGGGCATCAGGGAGGAGCTTCACACTAATGATGATGATGATGAGGCGAAGCAGGACACGGAAAGTCATCGCAAAGGCAAAAAGGCCAAGAAGACCGGAAATGACTACCCTCCCGCGTGCTTCACTCTAAGTCAGGAGGAGATCGAGCAGTTGTTCACCTGCCTCGTAGGAGTAAAACTTCCTTACAGTTACGCGGGGAAGATAAGCAGATAGATAGACCCAGCAAAGCAGAAGTTCAGCGGGATGAAGTCTCACGACTGTCATGTGCTGATGACGCAGATACTTCCAGTTGCATTCCATGGAATCATGGACGCGCACGTCCATGAAATGCTATTTGGCCTATGCAACTTTTTCGACGTCATCTCTCGGAACTCGGTTGGCGTGAGGCAACTCAGAAGGCTACAGGAAGAGATGGTGGTGATACTATGCGAGCTTCAGATGTACTTCCCGCCCGCATTCTTCGACGTTACGGTGCATCTGCTAGTCCATATCGTGGAGGATATCATCCAACTCGGGCCGACGTTCCTGCACAACATGATGCCGTTCGAAAGGATGAATGGTGTCATCAAAGGATACGTTCGCAACATGTCATGTCCAGAGGGAAGCATAGCCAGGGGCTTTCTGACCGAAGAGTGCATCTCCTACTGCACGAATTATCTAGGCATCGAGAACCCCGTTGGTCTACCCGTCAACAGGTACCTCGGCAGGCTCGCTGGATGGGGTCACCGTGAGGGTCGCCGCGAAATGCATGTCGACTTCGAGGGTCGACTCGCCGACTTTGAAAGAGAAAACCTAGTCGCACTACAACACATAGACGTGGTCGATCCTTGGGTGGTAGAGCACAAAACCTTTATTGAGAAGACGTACAATGACCGAGGCCAACAGAGGACGGACGGAGATATAATCAAAGAGCACAACTCATGTTTCACGCGTTGGTTCAAGCAGAAGCTTCTGTCGTACCCTTTACATGCGGATTCTTCCGCGGAAGAACAACTCATATTCGCCTTGTCACAGGGCGCCGAGCACAACCTGATGACCTATGAGGCGTACGATATCAATGGCTATACATTCTACATCGAGGACAAGGACATGAAGAGCGATGGTTATCAGAACTCCGGGGTAATGATGGAATCCTACACCGGTAACGACAAGGACATATACTACGGAAGGATCGAGGAGATCTGGGAGCTGAGCTACGCCGGAGAGAGGGTCCCGATGTTCCGTGTCAGATGGGCCAAGAGCTTCCTAAAAGAAGACCGGTATTTCACCACCATGGTTATACCCGAAGCCAAATCCAATACCGCGGGCGCAAACTTCACCACGAAAAATGAGCCATGGGTACTGGCTTCCCAAGTGGACCAATGCTTCTTCATTACCGACCCGTCAAAGCCAAGTCGTGTTGTCATGAGGAGAGGCAAAAGGAAGATCATCGGAATGGATGGAGTAGCCAATGAGCAAGACTTCGACAAGTATGGCGACCCAAAGATCGAACATGACGACGACGATGAAGTAGCAACATACACGACAAGAAGAAGCAGGACCACCCTACCTAAAGGACGTCCGTTCCACAGAAGAACTCCATTTGCGAAAAAGAAGGGCAAGAAGATTGTGAACAGATAGCTAGCTAGCTAAGATCGATTGTATTTAAATCGTAGTCTTCATTTCTCGATTGTATTACATGGGCACTTTTTGAACTCATGAATATTTTTAAATTTCATGGGAACTTTTTGAATTCATGAATATTTTTTCAAATTTGATGAATATTTTTAAATCTCGATCGCTATCCCCCTCCATCTCGATCTCGATCCCCCCCCCCGCGCACCCTCCCCCGCAAGCTCCACCACCGCCGAGCACCCCCCACACCCTTCCCCGCTAGCTCCACCGCCGCCGACGACCCACCGCACCCTCCCCCGCTCCACCGCCGCCGAGCACCCCCATTTGATGATATTTTCAAATAACAAATTTGATGATATTTTTTCATATTCATAAAAAAAATTATTACTGCTTTTATAAAAAAATTATTACTATTTTTATAAAAAATATTAAAAAATAGCAACAAAAAATAATAATAAAACATAGTAATGGCGCACCGCTCGTGTAGTGCGACATTGCTATCTAAAAAAACATTCTAATGGCGCACCGCTCGGGGGTGCGCCATTGCTATCAAAAAAAACATTCTAATGGCGCACCGCTCTGGTAGTGCGCCATTGCTATCTAAAAAAACATTCTAATGGTGCACCGCTCGGGGGTGTGCCATTAGTAATCTTCCCCCTAGCTCTAACTCGCCCGACCCATTCGTCCCTCCCTCTTGCCAGATCCAGCCCCCCCCCCCCGTGCGCTGCCCCGACCCACGACGCCGCCCCCCACGCGCCCCCCACCACTGCAGCTCCACCATCGCCGACGCCTTCGCGACCTCGCAGTCGCCGACAGCCTCCCCGCGTCGGCCCCTCGCCGTCTTCCTCTTCGACTACGAGGACCCGGATGAGCTCGGACGACCTCGAGCCATCCCTTCGCCGCCGCCGCCGCCGACCCCGACCCCAACCCCGACCCCGACCCCTTTGGCGACCGGCCGCGCCCGCCCAGGTACCTCTCCTCCTTCCTCCTTCCTCCCTCTCCACCCTTCCTCCCCATTCCATCCCTCCCTCCCCATTCCATCCCTCCCTCCCCTCGACCGTGTCTTATGTCTCAACACTTCAGGTTAATTGCTTTGCTATGACTTGTGATCTCAGGTTAATTGCTTTGCTATGTGCCACAGATAACTCATGTGTTGCATTTGCCATGGCTATCATAGACAGACAATAATGACTGTGTTCCTAGGTTTAGAAAGACAATGTCTTTCATTCCATTTGTTCAACATTAGACAACATTTGTCATTTGCCACATGTTCAGTTCAGTAGAGATGCAATGCTAGTATTCGTTCCTTTTCTTCTAAAATTGACAAATTTATCAGTCTCTGTTCCCTGCGTAATGATGAATGGATTCATGATGGCCGCAGATAAACACTTGCAACGCCTTCTACTGTGACTACTTCACCCCCAACTCCACCTGTAATGTCTGAATTTTGTTACTGATGATGATAACAGTAAAGTTTGTGCACTGTAAATTGACATATGGAAGTAATCAGTTAATCTGAATTTTGTTACTGATGTTGACAGGAGATTTGTGCAATGTAGTTTGTTAATCTGGACAACTCAGTAGCTAATGCATTCAGTTAACCAGAGTTTAGTTCTTGTGTACTCTAATTTGTTAATCTATTACTCC
This sequence comes from Triticum aestivum, assembly GCF_018294505.1. Classification (NCBI taxonomy): domain Eukaryota; kingdom Viridiplantae; phylum Streptophyta; class Magnoliopsida; order Poales; family Poaceae; genus Triticum; species Triticum aestivum. The sequence goes on along the minus strand of NC_057812.1, from coordinate 650,438,360 downwards.
ATTTGTTACTGAATTTCTCTCTTGGGGTTTAGTAGTGAGACAGAACATGCATGGTCCAGCATTCAGTTGGAGTATTGCCTAGGTTCAATTAGGTTCAGTAGTGCTACTAGGTTTAATATCGTTGCTCCTGTGCTATACTTTGACAGCCTAGAGTATTATTTCCAAATTGGAGTAGTAGTGACCATGTAGTGTAGTGCTGTGTACTGTAGTTCCCGCTCTTCTCAAATTGGGGTATGTAGTGTAGTGTAGTTCCCTCCTAAAATTAATCCAAATAGTCAAAATTGTTCAAATTAATTCAATTCAATTATTCCAAATTATTCAAATTATAATTAATGTGTTGAAGGTATTATATGTTCACATGGTACATTTATGTTTTTCAGCAGTTAATTAAAGGTTTGATACATGATATATTTCATGCACAGGGTGCTAGAGCTGCACTTAACTTGCTAAAATCGTCCCCTTGTTCTTACTGGTTATAGAAATTCATTGCTTGTCCTATGTTTTCTGTCAGGGTATTGTTCAGGAAGCTTGCTTGAGTTTGTGTCCTTTAATTTGTAAATCTGCAGTTCTAGCCACATTTAGGATAAGTTGTTGTATATACTATCATAAAGTTCAGCAAGAACAGGGCATCAACAGTGCTACTCTAGTATCTAGTTGGGGAGGGACAAATGCACAGGGAATTACTTGTGATGCCTCTGAATTACTGGTGATCACATTGAGAAAGACTTGTAAATATGATGATCATCTTTTACAGAAAACAATTTCTGTAAACACGTCTATAACTTTGCTAGTTTGCTGGGTTTTGTCTCCGACCATCGTGTCATGATGAATTTGCAGGTACCCCGAGAGGCCCTTGAGTTTGCTGGAATGTCGATTAATTTCCGTTTCAGCAAATTCGGGTACTCCATATATCCTATTTTCAGCAAAGATCATGCTGAAATTTTCCGTGAATTTTAGCATGACTTTGCTAAAAATAGGACATATGGGGACCAATGCATGCGCCGGGGTCTTAGTACTTAATTAAGTAGGATCAACTGCCCCTTTATTCTTGCTGCATTAAACCATAGTTTTTAGGGTGCCTCAGTGTCGATAAGAACCTAAATGATGAAATCTTAGGCTTTTAGGGTGCCTTGGTGTCGATAAGAACCTAAATGATGAAAGCTTAGGCTTTTAGGGTGCCTCAGCGTTGACAAACCCTAAATTATAAAAGCTTAGCTTTTAGGATGCCTCGGTGTCGACAAACCCTAAATGATGAGACCATGATCTTGTTCCTTGACAATAACCTACTTTTTAACCAAACTTTTTTTCCTATTTAGAGCTAAACATGGCCCACAACGATGAGGCCGGCGGTTCGGGCAGCAAGCAATTCCGGGAGCTGTCCCAGGAGATGGAGGAACAACCTCACCGCTATGAGGACGCCGTGGAAGACATCGATCCTGACTACACAACTCCTAGTGGCGTCAGGGATGACACCACTGATGGTGCCGCCGAGGATGCCACCACTGATGCTGCCGCCGAGGATGCCACCACTGATGATGGCAGCGCACGGACAGATGGCAGCCAACCGAAGAGGCAACGGAAGGACCGGCGCCCGAACGCGCTCCACACCGTCAAGGAGGAATTTACTCAAGTGGACTCTGACGGGAATCCAACGGAGGCCAAACAAATAGTCAAGGGGTACTCGGTTCAGCTCGGGTGCATTCTCCGGAGCATCGTCTCGATCAACACCGAGAACCTAAGTCATAAGGACCGCGGGGTCGTCTCAGAGCACCCCTTGGGACAGCACTCTAAATAGGGCGTTGAACGTAATGAAAAACAAGGATAAGCTCAGTAAGCCGTCGTCAGCTGGTCGTGTGGCCAGCAAAGGCTTGTCCACAAAATGGTCGTCATACTATAATGCTGGTGGGCGAAAGGAGAGAAAGACCAGCTCGGAAATCCAGTCGCGCGAGGTTCAAGAACTCAAGGCACAAGTGGCGCGGATTCCGGAGATTGTCCAAGAGCAAGTGCAACAACAACTTGGTTCGACGCTCACCGGCATTATGCCTACCTTGATTCATGGGCTGGCGACGTGGATTGCGAGCGGCCAACAGGGGCCGCCCCCGATTCCCAGCTTCATGGCCAGCAACTCACACAACACGCAGGCGGCGCCATTAGTGTCTCCGGCGGAGGCGGTATTGGTGTCTCCGACACCGGCATGGGCAGCAAGCGGCCCCTCCGTCAGTTGCACGCCCGCCGTTGGTGATGCCACGACATTAGCCAATCTCGATGCCATCATCACGGTAACTAATTAAGCCTCTCGGCAGAGGACTTCATCTCCTTGCCTTTGACTGGGCATCCCTGACGCCCTACATGTTTTCGCAGGGTGCCGCCGACATTCCGCGCACTCTCCTGCACTTCGTGAACGACGAGTTGGTCGATGTCGCCAAGGGCAAAATCGTTCAACCGGGCAACCCCGTGTTCACGGTAATTCAATGCCACCTACCGTCTATAGGGTTCAACTAGTTCGGGTGCTGCCAGGCTGCGACGAGTTGTTACCTCCGATTCGACCCGCCGGGGCTGATGAAGATGATCTGATGACCGTCAGTGCCTGCCTAAGCTGGCCCCTGCTTTGGCCGAAGAGCCAGATTCGTTTTGGGGCGGGGGACACCACCCCAAAGACAACACCGCTAGTCGTGCCGGCTCTAAGCCATGGCAAGACTGCTTCAACGCTACCGGACATACCGGACATCCCTACGGCACAGGATCCGAACATGCATATGGCACAGGATCCGGACGACAGCGACAACAATGACGGTACATTTACCAATGTCGATAAGTACTTTGCGGAAGATGGGTACGATGAAGAATTCTTGGGGCCTCCTTCTCAAGAACCCAACCCTACAAAAGACGATTGCGATCTAGCTGGTACTGCGGAGAAACCCAATTCAACAGGCATCGTCTAATGTTCAGTTCTCAGGAGACGCCTCCAGCTGCCGACTTCACCGAGCCTCACATAGCCGAGGTGCAAAATATTATCAGCCCCAACACACTCAAGAAGGCGGTCTGTGAGCAGAACTCGGTCCCATTACAACAGAAGAAGAAGGGACGGAAAAGAAAGAGTAACAAGGGTGCGAGCCAGCCGGCACCGAGTACGATCTGTGCTCAGGACGGGCCACCTTTACCTAAGGATATCTCGAGGAGGGTGCATGTGGCGGGTAGGCCGATGCTACCGACTAATATGCTCAATGCTACAACCAGTGCTATGCGGAGTCTGCATGATAGTGTTCTTTCTTTAGAGAAGCGGCGTCTCAGAGAGAATGATGTGGCATACCCGGTTTTCGTGGCCAAGGTGCCAGAGGGCAAGGGCTTTGTGGATAACGCCATCGGGGGTACGATCGTCCTGCGGTTTGATGACATCTTCGCTATGTTTAACCTTCATCCGCTGCACTACACCTTCGTTCGGCTATTTTCGCTGAGTATGGAGATGCGGATCATTAGAGACAAGACGCCGGACATCGTGATAGTTGACCCCTTCTACATGTGTGCCAAGATCTTGGGCAGCGCTGGGGACCGGCAAGTCGCGAGTTCTTACCTCGAAGGCGTCATTCTGGTAAACCCAGATAAGGATAACTTCCCCGTGCCTTACTTTCTCGAGTAAGTCGTCCCCTCAACCGCCCCGTAACATATGATTTCTTAGATTTCGATCGTTTTTTAACATTCCGTGTTTTGTGCAGTGACACACATTGCACACTCATCCTCTTAAGCCCGAAATATTCCATAGCCACGTATTTCGACGCGGATCGTCACTCGAAGAAAGACTACACAAATATCAAGAAAGTTCTTGATGATGTTCTCCCTGGCTACGCCAAATATGGAGGCACCTTCACCAGGGTAGTTCGTAAGTACGGCAAGCACGTGTTCGCCCACAATACGACGTTATGCTGCGTCAAGCAGCCGCCTGGTGGTCAGAAGGATGCCTACTATGCCCTCCATCACATGCGGGCGATCGTACGGGACCATAATCACCTTTTGCTACCAAATAATCTCAAAGATTGGGCCGCGAGCTTGTCGGCAATCCAGGACGCGGACATCTGACAAGAATTCTTTCACATCCAGTCAGAGTTTGCGAAAATCATCCATCAAGATGTCCTTCGTACCTCGGGGCAGTTCAACCTCAGAAATCAACCATCCAACAGTGAGATAGACACAACGCTACAAATGCAGGCCGACAACGCCCGCGATTTCATGACCATCATGAGAGACAGCGGCTTCATCCACGCTCCGGTCCCTTGAGTCGAGTCCAAAGTAGTGATACTATGTGTAGTTCTGAAACATCGATTGGCTCATGTTGTAATTAAACTTTAATGAACTTGTATGTCTCTTTGGTTTGGATAGTCGGTCAACTTAGATGTAATCGATGCTATTAATGTCTTGCTTTTCTCTTTCGATCCTTTTGTTGCATACTTATATATTGCTTATGTATTGTCTGTGAATTGCTACTAACGTTTTGTTTGGCTAGTGCATAGAGATGCCGTCGTATGTCGTGTACAAGGGTAAGGTTCCCATAGTCCCCGACGACTGGGAGGAGTGTCGGAGATAGGTTCACCGTTTCAGTGGTAACAGTTATAAAGGGTACACCACTAGGGCGGAGGCGGAATCTAGATACGCGCGCTATCTAGCGGGAGAGAGGAGGGAGCGTTGGAGGAACCGGATGAAGACCAGTTTCATCGCGATTATGCTCATCGTGATGACCACAGCTCTCTTCTATGTGATGGTAGTTTAGATGATCGATGTCGACTTGTAATGTGAAGACAAACTCGCTACTTGCAGTCTCGAGACTTGTAATGTTCTATCTTTGTTCGGTCTTTTGAATTCGGAGACTAATATGATGATTTGTATTCGGAGACTAATCTTCTATTGTTGCTGTGTCGTGTTGTCTAAATTCTGTCCAATAATATATTTTGTAACCTATTAAAATATCAGAAAAGAAAAAATAATCCCTAATATTCATACAAGTGGCGCACCACTCAAGACACTAATGGCGCACTATAAAAATGACACTAATGGCGCATCACCCACTAGTGCGCCATTAGTATGCCAAAGCACATGGGTACATATGGCCCCCTGGGAGGCATTCTAATGGCGCACTGTGGGCTGTACTAATGGCGCACTGCGTGGTGCGCCATTAGTACACCAGATATTAATGGCGCACCGGTGGTGCGCCATTAGTATTTAATTCTAATGGCGTGGTGCTAGTGGCGCACCAGTAGTGCGCCATTAGTAGGAAAAACTTGTGCGCCACTAGCATGCCTTTTCCTAGTAGTGGACTACGCACACAACTAGGATCAAGAGAATTAAACCATATCTTAGCATCACCCTTTAATGAGAACGGAAATATTTTAAGAATATGAAAGTAACGAGTTCTCTCATCTTCAGTGAACAGGGTGGCTATATCATACAATTTAGTAAGATGTGCCACAACAGTTTCAGATTCATAACCATGAAAAGGATCAGATTCAACCAAAGTAATTATATTAGGATCAACAGAGAGTTCACAATCCTTATCAGTAACAAAGACAGGTGAAGTAGCAAAAGCAGGGTCAGGTTTCATTCTAGCATTTAGAGATTGCTTACTCCATTTAGCTAATAACCTTTTGAGTTCATTTCTATTTTTGAAAGCTAAAATAGCTAAAGAAACTTCTTGATCAAAAACATAACCCTTAGGTGTAACAAGTGATTCTTCATCATCACTTTCTCAGTATCATTAGATTCAGTATTTTCAATTTCTCTAGCTCTAGCAAGTTGTTCATCAAGAAATTTACCAAGTGGCATAGTAGTATCAAGCATAGAAGTAGTTTCATCATAGGTATCATGCATAGCAGAAGTGGCATCATCAATAACATGCGACATATCAGAACGAATAGCAGAAGCAGGTGTAGGTGTCGCAAGCTTACTCAAAACAGAAGGTGAATCAAGTGCAGAGCTAGATGGAAGTTCCTTACCTCCCCTCGTAGTTGAGGGATAGATCTTAGTTTTTGGATCTCTCAAGTTCTTCATAATGATAAACAGATATATATCCCAAGTGACTCAAAGAATAGAGCAATGCTCCCCAGCAACGGCGCCAGAAAATAGTCTTGATAACCCACAAGTATAGGGGATCGCAACAGTTTTCGAGGGTAGAGTATTCAACCCAAATTTTTTTATTCGGCACAAGGGGAGCCAAAAAATATTCTCAAGTATTAGCAGCTGAGTTGTCAATTCAACCACACCTGGAAACTTAATATCTGCAGCAAAGTGTTTAGTAGCAAAGTAATATGATAGTAGTGATAACGGTAGCAAAAGGTAACAGTAGTAAAAGTAATGTTTTTGGTATTTTGTAGTGATGATAGCAATAGCAACGGAAAAGTAAATAAGCGAAGAACAATATATGGAAATCTCATAGGAAATGGATCGGTGATGGAGAATTATGCCGGATGCGGTTCATCATGTAACAGTCATAACCTACGGTGACACAGAACTGCTAGCTCCAGTTCATTGATATAATGTAGGCATGTATTCCGAATATAGTCATACGTGCTTATGGAAAAGAACTTGCATGACATCTTTTGTCCTACCCTCCCATGGCATCACTGGTAGAAAAAGGGCCTTTAGTCCCGGTTCGTAAGGGCCTTTAGTCGGGACTAAAGTGTCGGTACTAATGCCCTGACCCTTTAGTCCCGGTTCAATCTAGAACCGGGACTAAAGGTCCTCCACGTGGCCGGTCCACCTTTAGTACCGGTTGGTGTTACCAACCGGGACTAAAAGAAATTTCCTGATTTTTCTTTTGAAATTTTTTTTGAAATTTTTTTATTTTCAAATTTCTGAATTATTTTAACCTCTAATCTCTAATCACCCCTCATCACTGCTCAATTTAATCTCTAATCACCCTCATTATTCCAAATCATCTCACTTCCCGAACGGTCACCCATCCTCTCACTACTCCAGCCTGAGCACGCTTAACTTCCGGGTTCTATTCTCCCTCGTTTTCAAGTCTGCACTTGTTGTTTTCCTGACAATAGTAAGATGTCAATCCTATTAACCCTCAGGAATTTAGCTTGAGCATGAAGTCACATCTTTCACTGTTTGAGTTTAAAACTATTGTTCTAAAAAACAATAATTTTTTAGTAACACTAATATTTCTTGAATAAGTAGTTTGACCATACTTTGACCATAGTTTGACCAGATTTGACCAAAATTCAAAAAAGGTGAAATAATTATTTAATAACACTAATATTCTTGAATAATTATTTAGTAACACTAATACTTCTTGAATAAGTAGTTTGACCATAGTTTGACCAGATTTACTGATAATTTAAAAAAACTGAAATTTGAGCATAACTTTTTTTCCTTTTGGAATTTGAGGATTCTAGAAATTTGCAAACAGGCTATAGGCCGTCTCCATTGGATGTTACTTTTCGAGTAGATGATTTTTCATATAAAAAACTTTTTAATCCGAGTTCGTATGCAAAAGTTATGCCCATTTTACAAATTCCAGAGAGATTTTGTAAATAAAGTCGAAATTCATATTTGTAAATTTTCCCAACAAGTAGACCACATATCACATGTGAAACTTATTTTATTTTATTTTTATTGACATTTCCATCATTTTCTTTTGTTTTTTCTAAAACTGAAAAGGCGGTCCACGGGGGGGGGGGGGGGTGGAGTGTTTGAAAATGGGACCTTTAGTACCGGTTCATGCCATGAACAGGTACTAATGCCTCAAAGCCCAATAGTCCCGGTTGGTGCCACCAACCCGGACTAATGGGCATCGCACCCTTTAGTCCCGGTTCGTGCCACCAACCGGGACTAAAGGGCCCAGGTGAACCGGGACTAATGCCTTAGCCGCACGAACCGGGATAAATGCACCCATTGGTCCCGGTTCTGGACTGAACCGGGACTAATGGGCTTACCCGACCTGGACCAAAGCCCCCTTTTCTACTAGTGCATCGGGGTCCTTACAGAAACTAAGGGATATTAAGGCCTCCTTTTAATAGAGAACCGGAACAAAGCATTAACACATAGTGAATACATGAACTCCTCAAACTACGGTCATCACCGGTAAGTATCCCGATTATTGTCACTTCGGGGTTAACGGATCATAACACATAATAGGTGACTATAGACTTGCAAGATAGGATCAAGAACTCTCATATATTGATGAAAACATAATAGGTTCAGATCTTAAATCATGGCACTCGGGCCCTAGTGACAAGCATTAAGCATAGCAAAGTCATAGCAACATCAATCTCAGAACATAGTGGAGACTAGGGATCAAACCCTAACAAAACTAACTCGATTACATGATAGATCCCATCCAACCCATCACCGTCCAGCAAGCCTACGATGGAATTACTCACGCACGGCGATGAGCATCGTGAAATTGGTGATGGAGGATGGTTGATGATGACGATGGCGACAGATTCCCCTCTCCGGAGCCCCGAACGGACTCCAGATCAGCCCTCCCGAGAGGTTTTAGGGCTTGGCTGCGGCTCCGTATCGTAAAACGCGATGATCTTGTAAAACACAATATATGGAGTTGGAGTTGGAGTCGGAGAGGCAACAGGGGGGCCACGAGGTAGGGGCGCGCCCCCCACCCTCGTGGAGAGGTGGTGGGCCCCTTGGCCTTCATCTTTTGCAGGTATTTTTCATATTTTCTAAAAAGTTGCTCCGTGAAGTTTCAGGTCATTCCAAGAACGTTTGTTTCTGCACATAAATAACACCATGGTAATTCTTCTGAAAATAGCGTCAGTCCGGGTTAGTTCCATTCAAATCATGCAAGTTAGAGTCCCAAACAAGGGCAAAAGTGTTTGGAATAGTAGATACGACGGAGACGTATCAGTGGGCCAAGGCTGAGAATGATCTGCTTGATAAAGGGGTCGAACCAGAGACATTGAACTGGCCAGACCATTGCCGGACTTGGTTTCTCGGGGTTGGCGGAAGCTTGGACCCTGTAATAAGGAAGTGCGTTTGGATGAAAGAGCAAATGCGAATACTCGTCACGAAGCTTAAGTACTATATCGCCGCAGTGCAGGACGGGACGTTCGTTCCAGACAGAGAGAATGACGAGCTCATAATGGCCCTCGGGAATCCTGAGCACCTTGGACGGACACGAGGCATGCTAGGCTCCATTTCGTGGAAGGCTGGGTTTCCGGATGCAGGCGGTTAAAAATGCCAGGAGAGGAGGAAGAAAGTGGAGCAGACCCAACTGCAGGCGCTGCACGCAAGGGTACAAGGGATAGAGGAACGAGAAGCAGTTCACAGCAAGCGACCTGCCGAAGCTACCCCGCCATCTCAGTGAAGAAGCAGCGTGGCTTCCACCGAGCTACTTCAGCTGGAGCCTGTCTTCACGGCTCCTGCTAGCTACCCCGTGGATGCTATCACGGAGTCTCAACATTGCCACCTTATGACGCAATGGCAGAACTTCAAAGTCAAGGCGGTTGTCGGCTCTGTTCGACCTCCTGAACCCGACACAACTTTTAACTGCCATCCAATTCCAGAAGGATATGCTAGGGTGACGGTGGACGAAATAACAGAGGGATTTCAGGACCTCGAGCTTGACCACCCTACTGGTGAAGGGCAGACTCGGCTGGGTTCTTCTCTGAAGACTCCATGCCTATGGCGGAAGGAGCTCATCAACCTTCTGAACTGGATGCCTCCACCTCCTCCTCCTCCTCCTCCTCCGGCGAGTCAGGGCACTCCGCCTCCTCCGCCGCCTCCTCCTCGGGTGAGTGATCAGGGCACTCTGCCTCCTTCTCCAGCGCGTGGCCGCACTCCGCCTCCTCCTCCGCCTTCGCTGGCGCGCTCGAGCAGCCAGCCTCCTCCTTCTCCGCCACGTCAGCAAGGGCAGAATAGACCCGCCGCCGCTCCGGCTGCTCCAGTGCGTCGTACTCGTTCTCCTCCGCCTTGTATGCAAGCAAAGAAGACAGCCGCAGCCGCTCCATCTTCTGCGGCATCTAGCAGTACAGCCAAAGGTAGGAGGCAATAAGTCTCTAGAGAAGTTACCATATGAGAGGTCCATGGAGGAAAACACGAAGATCATGGAAGCTGAAGTGAGGGACTTCTTTGAAGCGGTGAAAGCAAAGAAACATCCACCTTCGGAGGAGAAGGTAGATCCGGTGAAAGCAAAGCGCACACTCAATGCCCTGAAGAAACCACCACCATCTCCGCCGAAAACCAACTATGAGCGCATTATTGGAAAGTCATTTATCGAAGCGGAGCGGTCGGGAAGTACTATCAGTGATCGAAGGTTAGCAGAACGACGAGCTGGGAAAAAAATTGCCCAGCTCGGCGAACAAGCGAACCAATCGTGTCCCCGCTCAAGGTGTCTAGCGATATCGTTGCTAATGATCCGAGGATGGTGCCCGGTTATACCAATCTTGGAGATTACCTGCCAGAGGATGCAAATTTTGATATAATGGAGGTGGATGAACACAAATACCAGTACGGGGAGCCTCTCGTCAGAGATGGAACTATTCTGACAACGATGATGCGAAGATTCTATGATTGGTACATGAAAACATGCAGCGAGTCTCGGGGGAAGAATATTTTGACGCTGAGAGTTAAAGAAGAGCACGACCTCATTGGAATTGAACTGGTGTATGTTCCATTTGAGGAGTTCTTCCAGTGGTTCAATCAAAAGGCCCTCGATAAATTAACGGTCACTTACTACTGTCTGTAAGTACTACTTCTGTCATTAAGTCTCTATATATATAGCTCAGCTCTTTCATTGCATGTATATATAATTATCCTCACTATATTATGCAGATTGAAGATCGTCAAATGCAGAAAAGCAGAAATCTATGATATTGGGTTCATTAACACAAATCTCATAGATGAATATATGGTTAAATTTGATGCCAAAGCAACCGAGGCCAACTTGCTCCAATCATTTGTAATAAATCAAAACAAAGATAAAATACTCTTTCCTTACAACTTCAAGTGAGTGTTAGTGTCTTATGCATATTCGGTTTCCCTTATCACTCGAGGTTATAGTAATGTAATTGATGAGTTATGCATGCATGCGCAGCTTCCACTATATTCTCCTGGAGATTAAGCTTGAGCAGGGACTAGTAACCGTGTTAGACTTGAGACGAAAATCTCCGAGACCTATGCGGACATGACTAAAATGCTTGAGAAGTAAGTTCAATCAATCATTATCGCACCATATCGGCAACTTTTTATTCATTTCCTGATATCAAGTAATTGTTTTCTATGTCTCGTAGGGTTTGGAAAGTATTCACCGCACAATCTCCGGGACTGCCGGGGGAGCTGCGATGGACATACATGAAAGTAAGTAGTACTAGCTAGCTAGTTCTGCGCATCTCGATCCCATTGATTCTAGCTATTTTCATCATGCCATTTATAATGCTTCATTATTAGTTTGATTGACCTCAATTTCTCATAAAGTGCTTGTGGCAGGAACAAGGGAATGATTACTGTGGATAATACGTCTGCGAGTTCATCTACAACACGACTTCCAAAAAAACCGGGGCTACTCTAAAAGACAATTTGATCTGCGTTGCTACCTCTTGAGCACTGCGTTGGTTTTCCCTTGAAGAGGAATGGGTGATGCAGCAAAGTAGCGTAAGCATTTCCCTCGGTTTTTGAGAACCAAGGTATCAATCCAGTAGGAGGCCACATTCAAGTCCCTTGCACCTACACAAACAAATAAGAACCTTGCAACCAACGCGATAAAGGGGTTTCCAATCCCTTCACGACCACTTACAAAAGTGAGATCTGATAGAGAAGATAAGATAATATTTTTGGTATTTTTATGATAAAGACTAAAAGTAAAGAAAGCAAAATAAACGGAACAAGAAATAGCTTGTTGACGGGAGATTAATATGATGGAAAATAGACCCGGGGCCATAGGTTTCACTAGTGGCTTCTCTCAATATAGCAAAAGTATTACGGTGGGTAAACAAATTACTGTCGAGGAATTGATAGAATTGAGCATAGTTATGAGAATATCTAGGTATGATCATGTATATAGGCATCACGTCTGTGACAAGAAGACCGACTCCTGCCTGCATCTACTACTATTACTCCACACATCGACCGCTATCCAGCATGCATCTAGAGTATTAAGTTCATAAGAACGGAGTGATGCTTTAAGCAAGATGACATGATGTAGAGGGATAAACTCATGCAATATGATATAAATCCTATCTTTTTATCCTCAATGGTAACAATACAATACGTGTCGTTTCCCCTACTATCACTGGGATCGACCACCGCAAGATTGATCCCAAAGCTAAGCACATCTCCCATTGCAAGAAAGATCAATCTAGTAGGCCACACCAAACTAATAATTCGAAGAGACTTGCAAAGATAACCAATCATACATAAAAGAATTCAGACAAGATTCAAATATTGTTCATAGATAGTCTTGATCATAAACCCACAATTCATCGGATCTCGACAAACACACCGCAAAAGAAGATTACATCGAATAGATCTCTAGGAGAATTGAGGAGAACTTTGTATTGAGATCCAAGGAGAGAGAAGAAGCCATCTAGCTAATAACTATGGACCCGAAGGTCTGACGTAAACTACTCACACATCATCGGAGATGCTATGGTGTTGATGTAGAAGCCCTCCGTGATCAATGCCCCCTCCGGCGGAGCGCCGAAAAAGGCCCCAAGATGGTATCTCATGGGTACAGAAGGTTGCGGCGGTGGAATTAAGTTTTCATGGTGCTCCTCGATGGTTTGGGGGTACGTAGGTATATATAGGAGGAAGAAGTAGGTCGGTGGAGCCACGAGGGGCCCACGAGGGTGGAGGGCGTGCCCCCCTACCTTGTGGCCTCCTCGTTGATTGCTTGACGTCCACTCGAAGTCCTCTGGATCACATTTGTTCCAAAAATCACGCTCCTGAAGGTTTCATTCCGTTTGGACTCCGTTTGATATTCTTTTTCTGCGGAACACTGAAATAGGCAAAAAAATAGCAATTTGGGTTGGGCTTCCGGTTAATAGGTTAGTCCCAAAAATAATATAAAAGTGTATAAGTCAGCCCATTAAATATCCAAAACAGAATATATAATAACATGGAACAATAAAAAATTATAGATACGTTGGAGACGTATCAAGCATCCCCAAGCTTAATTCCTGCTTGTCCTCAAGTAGGTAAATGATAAAAACACAATTTTTGATGTGGAATGCTTCCTAGCATAATTTTCAATGTAATTCTTTTTATTGTGGCATGAATATTTAGATCCGAAAGATTCAAGATAAAAGTTTAATGTTGACATAAAAACAATAATACTTCAAACATGCTAACCAAGAAATTATGTCTTATCAAAATAACATAGCCAAAGAAAGCTTATCCCTACAAAATCATATAGTTAGGCTATGTTTCAATTTCGTCACACAAAACGTTCTCATCATGCATAACCTCGATGACAAGCCGAGCAATTGGTTCATACTTTTTAACGCGCTTCAGCCTTTTCAACCCTTACGCAATACATGAGCGCAAGCCATGGATATAGCACTATTATTGGAATAAAGTATAATGATGGCGGTTATGAGAAGGCAAAAAGGTAGGAAGTCTCACATTGACGCGGCTACTCAATAGGCTATGGAGATGCCCATCAATTGATATCAATGAGAGGAGTAGGGATTGCCATGCAACAGATGCACTAGAGCTATAAATGTATGAAAGCTCAACAAAAGAAACTAAGTGGGTGTGCATCCAACTTGCTTGCTATCGAAGAAGTAGGGCATTTTGAGGAAGCCTGTCATTGGAATATACAAGCCAAGTTCTATAATGAAAAATTCCCACAAGTATATGAAAGTGACAACATAGGAGACTCTCTATCATGAAGATCATGGTGCTACTTTGAAGCACAAGTGTGGAAAAAGGATAGTAACATTTTCCCTTCTCTCTTTTTCTCTCATTTTTTTTCTTGGGCCTTCTTTTTTTCTCTTTGGACTCTGTTTTTAATCCGGAATCTCATCCCGACTTGTGGGGGGATCATAGTCTCCATCATCCTTTCCTCACATGGGACAATGCTCTAATAGTGATGATCATCACACTTTTATTACTTACAACTCAATACTTAGAACAAAATATGACTCTATGTGAATGCCTCGGGCGGTGTACCGGGAAATGAATCAAGAGTGACATGTATGAAAAATTATGAATGGTGGCTTTGCCACAAATACAATGTCAACTACATGATTATGCAAAGCATATGACAATGATGGAGCGTGTCATAATAAACGGAACGGTGGAAAGTTGCATGGCAATATATCTCAGAATGGCTAAGGAAATGCCATGATAGGTAGGTATGGTGGCTGTTTTGAGGAAGATATAAGGAGGTTTATGTGTGATATAGCGTATCATATCACGGGGTTTGGATGCACCAGCGAAGTTTTCACCAACTCTCAAGGCGAGAAAGGGCAATGCACGGTACCGTAGAGGCTAGAAAACTGTGGAAGGTTGAGAGTGCGTATAATCCAGGGACTCACATTAGTCATAACGAACTCATATACTTATTGCAAAAGTTTATTAGCCCTCGAAGCAAAGTACTACTATGCATGCCCCTAGAGGGATAGATTGGTAGGAAAATACCATCGCTCGTCCTCGACCGCCACTCATAAGGAAAGCAATAAAAGAACACCTTATGTGTCAAAATTGTCACACAACTTTTACCATACATGCATGCTACGGGACTTGCCAACCTTAACACAAGTATTTCTCAACTTCACAATTACTCAACTATCACACTCTAATATTATCACCTTTATATCTCAAAACACTTATCAAGTATCAAACTTCTCATGATATTCAATGAACTCAATATGGAAGTTTTTATTATGCTCATCTTAGATACCTATCACCTTAGGATTAATTTCACAATTAAAGAAAATTACCATGTTGTTTAAGACTCTCAAAATAATATAAGTGAAGCATGAGAGATTAATAATTTCTATAAAATAAAACCATCACCGTGCTCTAAAAGATATAAGTGAAGCACTAGAGCAAAAGCTATATAGCTCAAAAGATATAAGTGAAGCACATAGAGTATTATAACAAATTCTGAATCATGTGTGTCTCTCTCAAAAGGTGTGTACAACGAGGATGATTGTGATAAAATAAAAATAAAAGACTCAAATCATACAAGACGCTCCAAGCAAAACACATATCATGTGGTGAATAAAAATATAGCCCCAAGTAAAGTTACCGATAGACGAAGACAAAAGAGGGGATGCCTTTCGGGGCATACCCAAGCTTAAGCTTTTTGTTGTCCTTGGATTTTACCTTGGGGTGCCTTGGGCATCCCCAAGATTAGGATCTTGCCAATCCTTGTTCCATTATCCATCAAATCTTTACCCAAAACTTGAAAACTTCACAACACAAAACTTAAAAGAAAATCTCGTGAGCTCCGTTAGTAAAAGAAAACAAACCACCACTTCAAGGTACTGTAATAAACTCATTCTTTATTTATATTGGTGTTAAACCTACTGTATTCCAACTTTTATATGGTTCATAAACTTTATTACTAGCCATAGATTCATCAAAATAAGCAAACAACACTCGAAAAACAGAATCTGTCAAAAACACAATAGTCTGTAGTAATCTGTAGGTTTCGGGTACTTCTGGAACCCCAAAAATTCTAAAATAAATTACTGGACGTGAGGAATTTATCTATTAATCATCTTAAAAAATAATTAACTAAATAGCACTCTCTAATAAAAATGGTAGGAATTCTCGCGAGCGCTAAAGTTTCTGTTTTTTACAGCAAGGTTGCAAAGACTTTCCCCAAGTCTTCCCAAAGGTTCTACTTGGCACAAACACTAATTAAAAGCATAAAACCACATCTAAACAGAGGCTAGATGAATTATTTATTACTGAACATAATCAAAAAGCAAGAAACAAAAATAAAATTGGGTTGCCTCCCAACAAGCGCTATCGTTTGACGCCCCTAGCTAGGCATAAAGATTTAAATGATGCTCACATGAAAGACAAGAACTGAATCACAAAGGGAGCACCAAAAATCACGCGACAAACACATCTAAGTCTAACATACTTCCTATGCATAGGCATCTTATAGGAAAACAAATTCTCAAGGCAAGCAAAAGCTAGCATATGCAAGGAAGCGGAAAGAAACAATAGCATTCTCAACATAACGAAAGATAATTTAGTAACATGAAAATTACTACAACCATATTTTCCTCTCTTATAATAATTACATGTAGGATCATAAGCAAATTCAACAATTTAGCTATCACAAAACAAATTCTTAACATGATCCACATGTATGCAAAGTTGACACTCTTCCAAAATAGTGGGATTAACATTAACTAAAGTCATGACCTCTCCAAACCCACTTTTACCAAAAACTTCATAAGATTGAACATTCTCCAAATATGTGGGATCTAAAGTTGACACTCTTCCAAACCCACTTTCAATAATATTGCAAACACCATTATTAATCTCATATTCATCATGGGGCTTAAATACATTTTGAAGATCAAAAGAAATATCACCCCAATCATGATCATTGCAGCAAATAGTAGTCATAGCAAAACTAGCATCCCCAAGCTTGAGGTTTGGCATATCATTGACACAATTGACATTAAGAGAATTTATGATAGCATCATTGCAATCATGCTTTTCATTGAAGGAACTATCAAGTATGGGTGCAATAGCAACGATATCATGTTTAACATAAGTAACTATAGCAAATTCATCTTCATAAATATTGGCATCATGGCCACAAGAATAGCAAGCAGCATCATGTTCATCAAGGGATATTTCAATCAAATCATCGGAATCATAATTATCTATATATTCATGCATATCATTATTTTCTTCCGAAGCAACGATCATTCTTTCAATAAATTCTTTGACATAGACATTATGAGCATAGTTTTCATAGCAATATTTAAGTATGTCAAAATTTCCAGATTCGTAGAGAGTAATATCATACTTTTCAATCAAAGAAGAAACTTCATAAGCACCCTTAAAAGCAACAAATTCTTTAATTTTTTCGATATTGTAGTAACTATAAACACCCTTTGCATAAGAAGATAAGATTTCATTATCATTAAACTCACATAGGTAGGGGAGGTGTTTTTTAGGGTTCTTAGACCAACAAGTAAGACCACCAATTTCACAAAGATTCCAAGCATAACATAGCAATATATTTATTTGATCCCATAAGAGTCTCCCTTTTTCAGACAAACGGTGATGCACAAAATGAGCATGCTCATCTAAAGATTTCCCATCAACTAGGCTAGTTGGGGTTTCAGCATGAGCGCATAAGGATCAAAGATGATCCAAGTCAAACACTTTAAGTGGATCCATATCAATAGATTTTTAGCAAGCAAAGATGAAAAAAAATAGAAGGCACATGGAAACACAAAGAAAGATACATACGGGAAGAAGGTGAACGGAAAAAGAGGGCGAATAAATGGCAAGGGTGAAGTGGGGGAGAGGAAAACTAGAGGCAAATGGCAAATAATGTAATGTGAGGGATAAGAGTTTGTGATGGGTACTAGGTATGTCTTGACTTGTGCGTAGACTCCCCAGCAACGGCGCTAGAAATCCTTCTTGCTACCTCTTGAGCATTGCGTTGGTTTTCCCTTGAAGAGGAAAGGGTGATGCAGCAAAGTAGCATAAGTATTTCCCTTAGTTTTTGAGAACCAAGGTATCAATCCAGTAGGAGGCCACGCTCAAGTCCCTTGCACCTACACAAACAAATAAGAACCTTGCAACCAACACGATAAAGGGGTTGTCAATCCCTTCACGGCCACTTGCAAAAGTGAGATCTGATAGAGAAGATAAGATAATATTTTTGGTATTTTTATGATAAAGACTAAAAGTAAAGAAAGCAAAATAAACGGCGCAAGAAATAGCTTGTTGACGGGAGGTTAATATGATGGAAAATAGACCGGGGGGCCATAGGTTTCACTAGTGGCTTCTCTCATCATAGCATAAGTATTACGATGGGTAAACAAATTACTGTCGAGCAATTGATAGAATTGAGCATAGTTATGAGAATATCTAGGTATGATCATGTATATAGGCATCACGTCCGTGACAAGTAGACCGACTCCTGCATGTGTCTACTACTATTACTCCACACATCGACCGCTATCCAGCATGCATCTAGAGTATTAAGATCATAAGAATGGAGTAACGCTTTAAGCAAGATGACATGATGTAGAGGGATAAACTCATGCAATATGATACAAACCCCATCTTTTTATCCTCGATGAAAACAATACAATATGTGTCGTTTCCCCTACTGTCACTGGGGTCGAGCACCGCTAGATTGAACCCAAAGCTAAGCACTTCTCTCATTGCAAGAAAGATCAATCTAGTAGGCCAAACCAAACTGATAATTCGAAGAGACTTGCAAAGATAACCAATCATACATAAAATACCTTAGAGAAGATTCAAATATTGTTCATAGATAGTCTTGATCATAAACCCACAATTCATCGGATCTCGACAAACACACTGCAAAAGAAGATTACATCGAATAGATCTCCAAGAGAATCGAGGAGAAATTTGTATTGAGATCCAAAGAGAGAGAAGAAGCCATCTAGCTAATAACTATGGATCCGATGGCCTGAGGTAAACTACTCACACATCATCGGAGAGGCTATGGTGTTGATGTAGAAGCCCTCCGTGATCAATGCCCCCTCCGGCGGAGCACCAAAAAAGGCCCCAAGATGGGATCTCACGGGTACAGAAGGTTGCGGCGGTGGAATTAGGTTTTCGTGGTGCTCCTCAATGGTTTGGGGGCACATAGGTATATATAGGAGGAAGAAGTAGGTTGGTGGAGGCACGACGGGCCCATGAGGGTGGAGGGCGCGCCCGAGGGGTAGGCGTGCCCCCTTCCTCGTGGCCTCCTCTTTGATTTCTTGGCGTCCACTCCAAGTCCTCTGAATCACGTTTGTTCCAAAAATCACACTCCCAAGGTTTCATTCCGTTTGGACTCTGTTTGATATTCTTTTTCTACGAAACACTGAAATAGGCAAAAAAACAACAATTTGGGTTGGGCCTCCGGTTAATAGGTTAGTCTCAAAAATAATATAAAAGTGTATAAATAAGCCCATTAAACATCCAAAACATGATATATAATAGCATGGAACAATCAAAAATTATAGATACGTTGGAGACGTATCAAGCGTAAGCAATAATATTCACAATTTCAAGTGTAAACAAAATTCATTTGTGTTCAGTTTCATTCATATATATGTATTGACCCCCTTCTTCAAATTAGATGTGGCAGATGTGGGATGAACTCCTACCACAAGATCACATCAACGCAATTCAAGAGGAATTGGCGCGATTCTTTCTTGACCACGTCATCAATAAAGTCAGAGAATACCATCTGGAAGCTGAGTTCATATATAATTAGGGGATTATATTGTAAGAGATCTTAATATTGTATATATGTAGCCAGTAATGCCGGACAGATATACGAAAAACTTGTCGTTCGACCAATCTCTCGGAGAAGGAGAGGTCGATATCACATCTCTCTGTAAGAATATGTTCACGATGAACTTCTGTACTTAATGGTTTCCTTCATTTGCTTACTAGCTAGCGTGTCGAGGGCCTCTCTATACGTATAGTATCTAGCATCGACCAAGCATGGAGATAAGAGAGGACACTTCTCTCTATTAATTAATTAGCTACCTAACACATTATATGAAACCCCCCAAAATTAACCATACAAAACCCCCACACACCCCCCCCCCTTAGAAAAAAAATAAAAATCCTAGTAATTCAGGTTTAGTACCGACCCTTTAGTCCCGGTTCCCTAACAGGGACAAATGGGCCTTACGAACCGGGACAAATGGCCATTTTTCTACTAGTGTTTAGTCATGTAGCTTAGCTCATTTTCTTTCCTGGTGGGATGTTTAGTCATGCACCCTAATTTCCAGTAGAGCTCTTTTATGGTACCCTATAGTGAATATGGACCGTTAATCCGTGAAATCCAACGTCCATGACCGATCTATACCACTGCGAGCAGACCAACAACATGGCGAGCAGTGTAGGTAGCACCGGTCCTTCTCGACCAACAGTATATATGTTCTGAGGGCATTTTTGGACTTCTTCAATTCAGCCAGCCCCCAAGTCCCCAACCCACCCTGCCCGTTGTTCTCGTCCACCTATGATGTTTGAGTTCCGGTGGCCATCGCAGTGCATCGTCCTCTTCTCCATCCTGTCTTCCCTCCCTCGACAAGCCTGAATCATGTTCTTTCCCCGTGCGTGGATCCAGCACTCGGCGTCTTGGCGTAGGCCTCGGCCCGGACCGTGCTCTTCTTCTCCAATAGGCCATGAGGCGTTGGCCTGCGCCCCTCCAATGGCCGAGCATACCCCAGACCGGGCTCGTTTTGTCCTGGTTCACAACGGTGGCAACCAAACCAATTTGTGTTGTTGTCCGTTGATGCAGAAGCATACCGTGTACAGAAGTTCGTGGTCTGGCCATGTCGTCCGGGCAGGACGGAGGAGGGTGCTGACAGAGCCGTGGCCACCATGTCTTGCTACCACCGAGAAATAGCAACGTGACCCCAAGGTAGACTAGCACGTCGGGTCGCAGTACACGGCAGGCGGCAGCAAGGTCAGCTAGAGCATGGCGGCCATGGGAGCGACCGAGCGAGCAAGCTATATCAAGTCCCAGCTATTACTCCGAAATAGGCTGGCATCTTGCCCCAACAACATTCGCGTTTAGCCCTTCACGTACTGAAAAATTGTCCATATTGCCCACACGAAATCAACGGTGAGATTTAGTTATACTGGCCCACCTCGCCCCGAGCAGTATAGGGTACCATAAAAAAGCTCTTTCCAGTATGATAGCTCACTTCTTTCATGTGTAAATAGTCTCCTCTCCAAGGCATTCCATACATTATTTTCTATCCTAGAAGTATAGATGTGTGGAGCATTTTCTATCGATTTTCTTTTTATTATTTTGTTTTTCATATATGTTATTTGACTGTAGTAATTCAGGTTTTACACCAACTGTTGGATGCTTAAATTATCTATAAGAAGTGTTTTTCCCACTCCCACGTAGCATGTAGCAGTTATATGCATCATCTGATTGGTCATACAGTTGAATGGGGTTAGTATTTTTGTGCTCATACAAGAAACTCATTCAGTTCAGTTAATTCAGCTCTAATGGTGGTTTCTGTAAAACGTGGAAGTGTGCAGTTTTGTTGTGCATACTCGCCTATTCATACCCCTTCTTATGCTTTCTTAAAAATAAAGGGAAATGTTATTTGGTGAACTTTCACCAGGAGGACAACCTTGGCATATGCCTACCCTGCCGTCGCACGAATCTTGGCGCAAGGCCAATGCCATGTCAACTATCGGGAAAAGTTCGCTATGAACAGGTCCTTGGCGAACGGGCCCTTTTTTTTCAAAAATCACGAGCAATAAAGGGAAAATTTATTTGGCGAATGTTAGCCACGAGGTCAACCCTGGTGAATGAGTTCACTGGTGTCGCATCAATCTTGGCGCAAGGCCAATGCCACGTCAACTATCCGGAAGAGTTCGCTGTAAACGGATCTCTGGCGAATGCTCCCTTAAAAAATCATAAAATCACGAGCAATGCAAGGCTGCAGCCTCGCATTGCTCGTGATTTTGCCTTATGTGAACACTTGTGCTCAAAATTACTTTTTGTTTATTCGAGTGTGAACTTTAAAAAACATTTAAAAATATATTAGAAAATCCCAATTTTTTCCTTTTTGAAAAAAAATTCTACTAGCGGGATTTTTTTCCTAAACTTGCCATGGGCATTTTTATTATAGGTAGCTGGGAAATTTATAAGCCTTTTTATCATATCTTTATTTTTTAGAAGCATGTCATTTTGTTATCAATATCTAAGAAGTATGACTGTGATTTGCCAATGCCCAAATGGGTAGTGTACTGCTCGCTCCCCTTCTTCTTAATTCAGACTTGTTTGCGCAGACAACCTTCCTATAACTTTCTGACCTGGATCCAACCAAAGAAGGAAGATGTATGGCCTCCCTCAAACAAAAGAAGGAAGTATGGGAGTTTACTGGTAGGCAATGACCACAGCCGAAGTAAAGTGCTCAGCTCAAAGAAAGAAGGTGGTGGGGGCTTCGAAGAGTGAATAAGTTCGTTCGCAGTGATGTGTAATCTCTTCAAATCGAGAGAAGAGGTGTCAAAAAGAAATGCTTTTGGCAGTTTTTATTTATTAAGAGCATGCCATTTTAATAGTCAAATAACATGACATTTTCATTTTTTAGAGGATGGTAGTTTAATAATCAAAACTTAGCATTTTTATTATTAAGAGGATGTCAGTTTTATTACTAGGAGCATGGAATTTTATTATCAATAACATGGCAGTTTTATTTCTAGGAGGATGGCATTTTTAATAGTCAATAACATGTCATACACTGCCATACGCTGGATATTAGGGTCCAAAATAATTCTTCTTTTTGCGACAAAGGGTCCAAAATAAATTGATACAAGAGAAGGATTACTTCATGTGAGGTCTCCTTCCAAGTTTATTTAGGAGTACCTTATTTTTTTCCTTTCAATTTTCTTGACCTATTTTTTGGTGCACTGACATGGTGTCTTCAGTGCAAAATTCTGAGGCTTCTATGCTTTCAGGACTCCCGTGTATAATACTTTAAATATGATTTGATAATGTTCTTTTTCATGGAAAATCAAGTTATATGTAGCTTAAATGCTTATTGTTTTTGGTATGAGATCTGTAGGTTCTCTCTTAGTAATCAAATACGTCGACTTCTGTGTTTCAGAGAAGGTTCCATTTTGTCATGTTGTTCTTTCTAGAGTTAAATTGGCATTACAATTTTTGTGATCAAATATATTTTCAGAAGAAAGCTACTCAAGCTGTTCTTCATCAACTTGACACACATCAGTACATCATGGTATAGTCATCAATGACCACGATCATGATGCACCCAAGACAATGTCCGGGAGTTACTCAACAGCACAAGAGTGGAGCAGGACCAAAGAATACGAACTACAAATGGAGAAGCAGAAGACGCTAGCACTTCAGCAAGAAAGAACAAGGCGGACAAGAGTCTTAAAGAAAATTTCCCTCAAGTTCTCCAACATTTTACCACTTTGTCGTCTACTAGGAAGTGCATCTGATGGCAACACACCTATGGTTTACACTTAAAAAGGACCACCTTGAAGCAGAACATATCGACTTTAGGTAGAAAGCACTCCCTCTGTAAAGAATACAAGATCATTTAGATTATTAAAGTGGTGATATAAATGATCTTATATTTATTTATAGATGGATTAATAAGTTAGCACTTCCTGTACTACTAGCTACCATCATGTACCCTAAAGCTCTGCACATTGACTGAGTGTACACTGTCCATCAATCCTCCCCGACCCAGTCCGTCCTGGACCAGGTCCTAGTCTCCCCAAAATGGGACCTTCGATGCTCCCTTGCTTCCCTCCCATCCATCACTCCTATTGGCTCTGACCATGTCCCTCTGCTCCTCTCCTCTGCTGACGAACACCCCCCGGCCCCCCCCCCCCCATTCTGGTTTGAGATGTTCTGGCTGTCCCAAACTAGCATCGTAGAGGTGGTTAGCGGCTGTTGGGTGGACGCGCGAACCCATTCCCATTCCCAGCCTCGCCCCTCCTCGGCCATTGACCCGTGGCACTATTGTGCCAAGCGCGGCTGCCAGTTCATGAAAGGATGGGGCGCCAATCTGGGACGAGACATCCGCGAGCGCAAAAAGGCTCTGTTGACCGCCATCCAGGCCCTGGACCTTCGTGCTGACGTGACGGGCCTCTCTCCTGAGGAATGGCTCGCCCAATACGACTTGGAAGACCAGCTCTCTGTCATCTACACCGACGAGGAGGCTTATTGGCGTCTGCGTGGTGCCCAGAAATGGGTGCCGAATGGCGATGCGAATACAGCTTATTTCCAGGCCATTGCTAATGGCCGCCGTAGGCGCAACACCATCCCCTTCCTATGGGATGGCTCGACTCTTCTTCAGTCCCCTCGCGACATTAGGGCCCATGTCGACGGATTCTATAGGTCCCTCTTCTCGGCCGCTCCTCGGAGCGGTCTTTCTCTGGCCCTGGACTGCTTGGCCGGCTGCCAGCTAGTCTCCGTTGTGGAGAACGCGGCGCTTACGGCCCCTTTCTCCGAGGGCGAGGTGTGGGATGCCATTAGAGGCATGAATCCTACCTCGGCTTTGGGTCCGGATGGCCTCCCGGTTAAATTCTTCTAGTCCTTCTGGAATGTGATCAAGCCTGAGATCATGGCCATCTTCGATGAGTTCAACATGGGGTCCATCGACCTGTGGAGCCTCAACTACGGGATCATCTCGCTCATTCGTAAGGTGCCTGGGACGTCGGACATTCGCCAGTTTCGTTCGATCACGGTGATTAATGTGATCTTCCGGGTCCAGACAAAAGGGTACGCCAATAGGTGACCCTTCTTGCCGACTGCATTACCCACCCCAACCAATCTGCCTTCATGCAAGGTCGGTATATTTTGGCTAGGGTGCTTGTCCTTCACGAAGTCCTACATGGTCCAAACACCTCAAGACGGTATTTCTGAAGATTGACTTCCATAAGGCTTATGACACTGTTAGTTGGCCCTTCCTTCGGGAAGTTCTGCTTTGGAAGGGCTTCGACGACCGTTGAATACCAGAGTGATGCAGATGGTCACTTGCGGTCGCACGACCATGAACATCAATGGGGAAATTGGACCTTACTTTCCCACTCTCTGTGGGGTGAGGCAAGGCGACCCATTCTCCCCATTCTTGTTCAATATTGTGGTGGACGCGCTTGCTACCATCCTGGATAAGGCTAAGGCCGCAGGCCATATTCAGGGGGATCACTCCCCACTTGACCAGTGGTGCCGGGATTTCCCTGCTCCAATAGGCCGACGACACCATCATCATGGTCGAAGGCTCAGACGCGGACATCGCTAATCTGAAATTCCTCCTCTTCTGTTTCCAACAAATGTCTGGCCTCAAGATCAACTTCGACAAGAGTGATGTGATGGTTCTGGGTTACTCCCCGACGGAGGCCCTCGGCATTGCCAACCGCCTCAACTGTCGTCTAGGCTCCTTCCCCACTACCTACCTGGGCTTGCCCATTAGCGACTCTCGGCTTACTATCGCAGACTTGCGCCCGACCGTGGCCAAGCTGCAGACTCCCACTGAGCTGTGGCAGGGTAGATGGCTGTCGAAGTCTGCTCGAACGATTCTCATCACTACAAAAAAATACACTTCCGTGATGATATGTGTTTGTCACAGTAGGTCTCGTTTTCTGTCATGCATGTACATCCATGACAAATTTATGACAGAATCAAGATAGTCATACCTGTGTTGTCGTAGAAGTGTTCCATGACATTGCCAAAATTATCATCACGGAAGTGTCCACTTCCATGACGATAAATCGCACGTCATAGAAGTGCTTTCTTCAAGGGTGACCGACACATGGCATCCACCATAATAGAACGTCGTTAAGCTATCGGGTCGGGTTTTGGATCCGATAACCCATTAACAGCCCTGACCAATGGGAAATTTCCACGTGTAAAATTCTTATTGGCCTGACGAAACACGTGTCAGCTCATCAGTGGGTTAGATAGGCGCCTATGATATGTCGACACGTGCCACGGCCCACCACTGGCCCATTTAGCTTACAAAGCCGGCCCGTTTGACTTGGTCAAAAGTTAACGGGCTGGCCCATGAAAAGCCTGTTAACGGTCTCTTCGCAAATAGCCCATTTTACGGCCCGTTAACTCATGGCCCGTTAGGCCCTAAAGGAAATCGGCCCAACAACATCATGTGGGCCATCGAATATAACACCAGCCCATTTCACTTTCGGCCCATGTATGGCCCACGACGTCTTTCGGCCCATATGAGGCCTTCGTATCTTTCGGCCCTTTACAGGCCCACGGTGACTCTAGCCCATAATGAATAGTAATTTTCTTTATACCCGTTAACGGCCCGTGATTTACATGGGCCGTTTCCAGCCCGTGTTAGCTTTCGGCCTCTTGACGGCCCATACGTTCTTGGGCTCCTTTTCGGCCCTCGATTACTTCTGGCCCGTTACTGCCCTGTTCTCCTAATGGGCCAAATTCGGCTCATGGCAAGAGTCGGCCCGTTACTGGCCTGTTCCCCTAATGGGCCAAATTCGGCACATGGCAAGAGTCGGCCCGTTACTGGCCTGTTACCCTAATGGGCCAAATTCGACCCATGGCAAGAGTCGACCCGTTTCTGGCCTGTTAACCCGTTCCGTCGTTTCCAGCCCGTCCTATATTCTGGCCCAATAACGACCCATTATTCCTGTGACAGAATTAAGCCTTTGCTGTCCTACGGCCTATTAACGGCCTGTTACCGTGCTGCGCCGATACCAATTATGCCCGATTATGGCCCATGTAGACCCATTTATCCGACGGCCCGAGGCCCACCGATTAAAGGCCCATTTATCGACGGCCCGTAGGAGACCCATGGATCCTACGGCCCGTATATGGCCCATGGTAGTTGCGGCCACTAGAAAACCAGGGACAAAGAAGAATAGGAAATAAATAAGGCCGAAACTAACGCTAGGCTATTAAGGTGATTGCACAGATTACATCCACTCGGCATCAAAGATCGCCACCAGTGCAAATATAGGGAACACCCTACACTATACAAAAATGGCTTGCTGTTTTCTTCAGCCGGTGGCTGCACGTTAAGAATAAATTTTGTATTGCACCAAAACAAATTACAACTATATAACAAAAGGAAGGTTGGCATAAAACTTAACAGTCTAGCAGATAAATGCACCACCAGAAGTTCAGAAGCTCAGTTCATTTGACCTGACTGTTACGTTTTCATGTGTATTGTCCGATGGAGCACCATAACCCTCGCCTTCATTTCCCCTAGGCTCCTGAACAACATAGCAAATGTCTGATAGTCTGGTTTCAAAACCATGCATATCTTGACGACATTGAGCAATGTTTCTCCTTGTTTCACAAAGGGTCTCTGTTAGGGAATGGACTTGTGTCTGGAGCGCAGATACAACATTGCTTTGAGCTTGCATATCTTGATCATGAGGCAGTTTGGACGATATTGCCTTAACAACCAACCCAGTATTACGCAGGAACATGCTTTTGGCACTGTTAGTGGACAGGTACTGACCCACTGCAGCAAGAGCTGACATTGCGGTTATAGTTGCCTCGCCACCTTCAGAAGGTGGCGGTTCCACCATTTTTTCCATAGCTTGCTGAAAAGTTGAGGTTTTACATTAGTAGTACCAGAACAGAAGATATTAAGGAGGCAGCAAAACCAAACAAAATAGCTTTGGTCTATATACAGAACTTATTCTGGTGAACCCATGTAAAATATTAGTTGTATTTTATTGCAAAGTACATAATAAAACCAGGTTCCAAACATATGACCATGTACCATCGCTAATGTATTGTCTATTTCTTCACATTGTATTGAGGGCTAAGGATAAAGAGACGAAGTTTATAATACGGTAAGCATAGTATGACATCATTCATATCACAAAACAACTGAGAACAGACAAACATGCAATTGTAACGTTGTGTGGGCAAGTCTAGCACGGAACTAGATGACAGGTCAAGATCAAAGGAACATCACTCCTCTCTTTTAAACCTTATAAGGTGCAATGATACGCTAAGACAATTGTGTATAAAATTTAAAAGAGTAATATACATTGGCTGCAAACCATGTAGTTCAAGGCACAAGTCAGAGTAAGTAGTAGTTAAGAGGCATGTGGATTAAGGACTTACAGCAGCGGCTTTGACTGGTGTAGTCATGCCCTTCTTCTTGCTGCTGTGACAGTCCTTAAAGATTTCCACAACATTTGGTTCAGGTACTTTTTGGTCCTTGCGGGCTTTCCTTTGCATTTGGAACAAGTCAATATAGATCTAATAATATGGTACATCGAAAAGAGTGAAACAACAGCTAATTACAAGAGCCTTGCAGTGTGCAATATAGCTACGAGATCCTATTGTCTGTTGGAATTTCACTTTCATACGGTTGGCCTTGTTCTTTGAACAGTTCACCTACATGAAGAAAGATTTGTGTGGCACATGCGTAAATTGGACTTCAACATGTGATCTGATGACATATATATAATGTACCTGATACTTTGGATCAGACCAGTGTTTAACGAGGCCTCTCCAATCTTCATCAGATATATTTTCCACTGGAGATGTTTGGGCAAGTTCACTGTTAGCCTTGCCTTCAAAGTGAGTTTTCCTCAAGTTATACCGATACTGTCGCAGAGCAGACTTGAAAACATGGGTGCAAGCTTGTCTGGTTGCATCATCTTGGCTATCCAACTTGAACCTCATCTGTTGAAAATTATGGGAGTCTCATTATCAGCAACCTAGAAAGTATGGACAGAGCAAGACGATATTACTAGTTTCCATACATAACCATACTTACAGATAATTGGTCGAGGAAGGTGTTGACCTGGGTTTCATCTTTGTCATTCCTGTACTGAATCCATGTTGGGAGGATACGTACATGACACCTAACGGCAACCGCTGCCTCTGATACTAACTTGGCTGACTCTGTAGCATCACGTGGCCTTTTTAAACCTGCCTCAAAACGGATCTCCATTCTTCCTCCTCTAGATTTAGTTAACCTATCGAGCATTATCCCTGATGTTTGTTTCCTCTTGCGCCTAGGTGCTAGTCCAACAACAAACATAGGAAGTGTTAGTGTACATCAAACTGTGAGACTACATATAAAGAAGCATGCAACTGTAACTTGACTCCAGCAACTACCTTCTTGCTGTTGAAGCTCACAAGGTTCATCTGATATTGCCAACTCGTCTTGTGTCAAGAGTGCTTGGGAAGTAGTGTCAGGTGGCAAGGGAGCTTGGGAACGTGCTGCTAGCTCAGTTGACGCACGAGTAAGTCGTGCAGCTGGTAGTACTGTGGTAGGTGTTGCAAGAACTAGGGCTGTCTCTGCTTGTTTGGTGGCAGCTATTTGTTTCTGTTTGGCTTTTTTTGCAACTCGTGTAGCATGGGATGCCATGTTTGTAGAATTTTCCGCTGGACTTTGACCTTCTATTGCACCATCAGTACCAGCAGAATCTGCAGGATTCATCCGCTTCTCATTCCCTGCCATTCTGTGTTTCTTCCTCTTTCTCTGTGCCATGTTAAGTCAAGCCGACAAGAAAAACGAATAACAATTTAGTTCTTCAGAACAAATTGATGTGTGATGCAGACGAACTGAACTTTGATGTTAGACAACCACATGATAGGAGGATGTAATATGTATGAAAAACAGGACGGAAGAGATAACCAGAACTATGATGTGTAAACTAAGAAGAAGACATTTCACCAAATTAGAAGCAATGCAATGGAAGGTAGACACCATATGAAAGATGCTACAAATATCGCTCTGCCAAGTTAACAGTGTCTCATCATAAATGGCATTTAAACAAATGTGAAGCAGTACAAGAAATAAATCATATGCAAGATGCAAACAACATCACACTACCATGTTAGAGGTCTCTCGTCATTAGTGCCATTGCATATTCACAGCATTGCATATTCACAGCTTATGATGTGTAAACTAAGGAGAAGGCATTTCAACAAATTAGAAGCAATGAAAGCTAGACACCATATGAAAGATGCAACGAATATCACTCTACCAAGTTAAAACTGTCTCGTCATAAGTGCCATTTCAACAAATTAGTAGTACAAGCTAGAAAAGAATGTGAGATGTAACCTATATCACACTCCGAAGTCAAACGTGTCTTATGATAAGTGATTGTTGCAGGTTACACAATAGTAGTAATTTGATGTAAGAACATGGTGTGATAGACAGATATTGTATGTTCTAGAAACAGGAACACGTGTCTTATTCAAGTATAATTTGTAAAGTAAGCAGATGGAATTCAACAAAATTAGAAGCAATACAAGCTAGACATCACACATAACATGCAACCACATATAACAGTGCCAAGTTAGAGGGAGCACCGGTGATGCTGCACTTGGGGAGACGTGCTCATCATAAACACAGCTTTGTTGAGTGTCTATGCATGTGTTGTCTTGGAAATCATCTTGGGGGTGTGGAGGAGTAGAAACTGTAGAGGCCCTCTGTTCGGAAGGAGAACCTTTATCCGCTGCCTTGCTAACTTCCTTCCGCTTTATTGATTTTGAATTGTCAAGTAAAACCGACAAGAAAAAGCAATAAAATTCTCTCTTCAGAACTCATTCATGCATGATACTAAGAATCACTACTTTGATGTAAGGCAAACACATGATACCAGGATGGAATATTTACGAAAAACAGGACGGCATGGCATGTTCACAACTGTTTGTGTAAACTAAGCAGAAACCATTCCAGCAAATAAGAAGCAATGCAAGCTAGACACCACATGAAAGATTCAAGCAATATGAATCTGTCAAGTTAAAAGCGTCCCATCATAAACAGAATTTCAACAAATTAGAAGTAGCGCATGCTATAAATCATATGAAAGATGAAACTAATATCGCACTACCTATACTAAAGGTGTCTCGTCATGTTGATTGATGAGGGATACAAAAAAACAATAGTTTTATGTAAGGATATGCTTAATAGATAGATGTACTATGTACTAAATACAGGAAGGCATGTCACATTAACAGGTATAATGTGTAAGCTAAGCAGACTAGCACATGCAGTTTAACCAGATTGGAAGAATTACAATCTAGACACCATATGCAACATGCAATCACATATCACGCTGCCAAGTTAGAGCAAGCACCTGCGATGCTATGTAAGGGAAATGTTGTAATCAACTACAGAGCTGAGTTCACTATCTTCATCTAGCATTTCTGTTTCTTGAGAATCATGTCGGGAGGCTGACGCTGCATTCTTTAAATGAGGAGTAGTCCCCTTGCCTGCCTGCCTCGTCAGAAGTGATTGATGAGGGATACACAAGAATATTAGTTTGATGTAAGAACATGGTTAATACACAGATGTACTAGTATGTACCAAAAACAGAAAGGCATGTCATATTCAAAGGTATAATGTGTACGCTAAGCAGATGCAATTTAACCAAATTGGAAGCAATACTAGCTAGACATCCGGCTGGAGTGGTGAGCATGATCATCTAGGACCTGAGAGCCTGGTGGGAGGCGGGCTGCTTCGCCACCATCACAACTTTTTAGTTGGCTTCCAGGTGATGCCTATATTTGCTGGGCTTGTCACTGGCTCGACCAGTGCCCTGACTAGCTATTTGTCTTCTGGTGCTCACGGGATGGTGGTTCATGTAAAAAAATATCTTTCCTTATCTTACCGACTTCGGCCTTTTGAATACAAGCTAGACACCATATGCAACGTGCAACCACATATGACACCGTGAAGTTAAAGCAAGCACCTGGATTGGTGGTTCACGGCGAGCGAGATCATCAACTCCAGAGCTACGTTCCTCGTCTCCATTTGCTCACACTATACCCTTTAAAGCCTTGAAACGTTTTTGGCCTAGCCGCGTACCATGCTGGAGCGACTTCTCTCTATTCTTTTCTGCTTCTATCAAGGCAGGGTCTGAAATACCCTTGCATAAAAACACAATAGTGAGAGTAAGGGTGAAGTGTGTGCAGAACTAGTGCACTGTAAAAGTAGCAGATAGGAGGTGGCTGAAAAATAAATGATAGGAGACATATGATAGCTCTACAACATTGCATGGCAAACAAAATTAGATTCTACTCCGTATGATTTTGTAATATATGAGCACAGGAAATGCAGGTACTCCTCCAGCACACCACCACATGTGGTCATATCTAAGATAACAGTCGACTGGAAATAAATAGGTCAGTCGATTTTTTTAATGAACCGTCCGATCTATAAGGAACGGGCAGATGGCCTTCGTCTACCTCCCGCCAGTCAGTGTTGATGATCTTTCTCGAACCGCTAGCGACCACCGGCCGACACCCCTTCCTCCGCCGCCCCGCCCTCCCATCGACCTCACATCACCGCCTTGCTTGGCAGCGCCCCCAGGCCATCCCTTTAATCTTGGCCGACCTCCGGATCGGGCCACAGTAGCTCTAGGCCGCACACGCCCCTAAGATAAACACCAAGGCGCTGCTTCCCCGGCGTAATAGGCGTACTAGCGCCTGTTACGCCGGGGAATGCTTCCGTTAATTGGGAATCAACTAGCCAGAAATTGAAATTCAGGGGGGTGACAGACCTCTAGCTAAGGTGAAATAGTATATGAGGAGAAACCTTGTGCATCGCGAGTTACTAGGAACATCTAGTATCAAGAAGAAGCGGTCAACTAGTGTCTTATGTGGGATGAATACCGTGCAAGCAGAGCCGTAAGATTTGCATGAATAAGGGAAGAGGAGTACCTTTTTCAGTTGCCGGTGTGGTCACCTCTACATGTCGCGGCTATCTTCTTCTTTTTACCGGGGAAACCGATGTTCTGGAGTGTGCAGGCTTGGATGAACCCATGGCCAAATTGGTGACTATGTTGTCATGGCCGTATGTCGGCAGAGGGGAAGCAGATCCGAGGCGGCGAAAGACGGCGTAGCAGGAACAGCTCCGGTGCGGTGGAGGGTGGCGAAGTTGGAGCGGCAGCGGTGAGGCGCAGGATGGCGTGGTTGAACTGGCTCGGGTACGGACGGCTCGGCCTCGGCTTCAACTACTAGCCGTGGAGGGCGTTGCGGTTGAGGTTGTGGTGGACGACGACATCGGGGTATCGGCTCTGGCATGATGGAGGAGGTGAAGGAAATATGCCCTAGAGGCAATAATAAAGTTATTATTTATTTCCTTATTTCATGATAGAATTGTATTAACCGGAAACATAATACATGTGTGAATACATAGACAAACAGAGTGTCACTAGTATGCCTCTACTTGACTAGCTCGTTAATCAAAGATGGTTATGTTTCCTAACCATGGACAAAGAGTTGTTATTTGATTAATGGGATCACATCATTAGATGAATGATCTGATTGACATGACCCATTCCATTAGCTTAGCACCCGATCGTTTAGTATGTTGCTATTGCTTTCTTCATGACTTATACATGTTCCTATGACTATGAGATTATGCAACTCACGTTTGCCGGAGGAACACTTTGTGTGCTACCAAATGTCACAACGTAACTAGGTGATTATAAAGGAGCTCTACAGGTGTCTCCAATGGTAGATGTTGGGTTGGCGTATTTCGAGATTAGGATTTGTCACTCCGATTGTCGGAGAGGTATCTCTGGGCCCTCTCGGTAATGCACATCACATAAGCCTTGCAAGCATTACAACTAATATGTTAGTTGTGAGATGATGTATTACGGAACGAGTAAAGAGACTTGCCGGTAACGACATTGTACTAGGTATTGGATACCGACGATTGAATCTCGGGCAAGTAACATACCGATGACAAAGGGAACAATGTATGTTGTTATGCGGTCTGACCGATAAAGATCTTCGTAGAATATGTAGGAGCCAATATGGGCATCCAGGTCCCGCTATTGGTTATTGACCGGAGACGTGTCTCGGTCATGTCTACATTGTTCTCGAACCGTAGGGTCCGCACGTTAACGTTACGATGACAGTTATTATGAGTTTATGCATTTTGATGTACCGAAGGTTGTTCGGAGTCCCGGATGTGATCACGGACATGACGAGGAGTCTCGAAATGGTCGAGACATAAAGATCGATATATTGGAAGCCTATATTTGGATATCGGAAGTGTTCCGGGTGAAATCGGGATTTTACCGGAGTACCGGGAGGTTACCGGAACCCCCAGGAGCCATATGGGCCTTCATGGGCCTTAGTGGAAAGGAGAAAGGGGCAGCCCAAGGTGGCCGCGCGCCTCTCCCCTCCCCTAGTCCTATTAGGACTAGGAGAGGTGGCCGGCCCCCCTCTCTCTCTTTCCCCCCTTGAGGATTCCTATTCCAACTAGGATTGGGGGGGGGGGAATTCTACTCCCAGAGGGAGTAGGACTCCTCCTGGCATGCCCCAAGGCTGGCCGCACCTCTCCCCCCTTGCTCCTTTATATACAGGGGCAGGGGGCACCTCTAGACACACAAGTTGATCCTTGAGATCGTTCCTTAGCCGTGTGCGGTGCCCCCTGCCACCATATTCCACCTCGATCATATTGTAGCGGTGCTTAGGCGAAGCCCTGCGACGGTAGAACATCAAGATCGTCACCACGC
Source organism: Triticum aestivum (assembly GCF_018294505.1). Classification (NCBI taxonomy): domain Eukaryota; kingdom Viridiplantae; phylum Streptophyta; class Magnoliopsida; order Poales; family Poaceae; genus Triticum; species Triticum aestivum. The sequence goes on along the minus strand of NC_057812.1, from coordinate 650,404,241 downwards.
CGTCGTGCTGACGGAACTCTTCCCGACGCTTTGCTGGATCGGAGCTCGGGGATCGTCATCGAGCTGTACGTGTGCTAAGAACTCGGAGGTGCCGGAGTAACGGTGCTTGGATCGGTCGGATCGGGAAGACGTACGACTACTTCCTATACGTTGTGTGATCGCTTCCGCAGTCGTTCTGCGTGGGTACGTAGACAACACTCTCCCCTCTCGTTGCTATGCATCACCATGATCTTGCGTGTGCGTAGGAATTTTTTTGAAATTACTACGTTCCCCAACAGTGGCATCCGAGCCTGGTTTTATGGTTTGATGTTATATGCACGAGTAGAACACAAGTGAGTTGTGGGCGATATAAGTCATACTGCCTACCAGCATGTCATACTTTGGTTCAGCGGTATTGTTGGACGAGACGACCCGGACCAACATTACGCGTACGCTTACGCGAGACCGGTTCCCCCGACGTGCTTTGCACATAGGTGGCTTGCGGGCGACTGTCTCTCCAACTTTAGTTGAACCGAGTGTGGCTACGCCCGGTCCTTGCGAAGGTTAAAACGGAGTCTATTTGACAAACTATCGTTGTGGTTTTGATGCGTAGGTAAGATTGGTTCTTACTTAAGCCCGTAGCAGCCACGTAAAACTTGCAAGAACAAAGTAGAGGACGTCTAACTTGTTTTTGCAGGGCATGTTGTGATGTGATATGGTCAAGACATGATGCTAAATTTTATTATATGAGATGATCATGTTTTGTAACCGAGTTATCGGCAACTGGCAGGAGCCATATGGTTGTCGCTTTATTGTATGCAATGCAATCGCGATGTAATGCTTTACTTTATCACTAAGCGGTAGCGATAGTCGTGGAAGCATAAGATTGGCGAGACGACAATGATGCTACGATGGAGATCAAGGTGTCGCGCCGGTGACGATGGTGATCATGACGGTGCTTCGGAGATGTAGATCACAGGCACAAGATGATGGTGGCCATATCATATCACTTATATTGATTGCATGTGATGTTTATCTTTTATGCATCTTATCTTGCTTTGATTGACGGCAGCATTATAAGATGATCTCTCACTAAATTATCAAGAAGTGTTCTCCCTGAGTATGCACCGTTGCCAAAGTTCGTCGTGCCCAGACACCACGTGATGATTGGGTGTGATAAGCTCTACGTCCATCTACAACGGGTGCAAGCCAGTTTTGCACACGCAGAATACTCGGGTTATACTTGACGAGCCTAGCATATGTAGATACAGCCTCGGAACACGGAGACCGAAAGGTCGAGCGTGAATCATATAGTAGATATGATCAACATAATGATGTTCACCACTGAAAACTACTCCATCTCACGTGATGATCGGTTATGGTTTAGTTGATTTGGATCATGTGATCACTTAGAGGATTAGAGGGATGTCTATCTAAGTGGGAATTCTTAAGTAATTTGATTAATTGAACTTAAATTTATCATGAACTTAGTCCTGGTAGTATTTTTGCAAATTATGTTGTAGATCAATAGCTCGCGTTGTTGCTTTCATATGTTTATTTTGATATGTTCCTAGAGAAAATTGTGTTGAAAGATGTTAGTACCAGTGATGCAGATTGGATCCAAGATCTGAGGTTTATCCTCATTGCTGCACAGAAGAATTATGTCCTTGATGCACCGCTAGGTGATGGACCTATTGCAGGAGCAGATGCAGATGTTATGAACGTTTGGCTAGCTCAATATGATGACTACTTGATAGTTTAGTGCACCATGCTTAATGGCTTAGAATCGGGACTTCAAAGACGATTTGAACGTCATGGACCATATGAGATGTTCCAGGAGTTGAAGTTAATATTTCAAGCAAATACCCGAGTTGAGAGATATGAAGTCCCCAACAAGTTCTATAGCTAAAAGATGGAGGAGAATCGCTCAACTAGTGAGCATGTGCTCAGATTGTCTGGGTACTACAATCGATTGAATCAAGTGGGAGTTAATCTTCCAGATAAGATAGTGATTGACAAAATTCTCTAGTCGCCATCACCAAGTTAGTAGAACTTCGTGATGAAATATAATATGGAAGGGATAACGGAAACAACTCCCAAGCTCTTCGTGATGCTGAAATCAACGAAGGTAGAAATCAAGAAAAACATCAAGTGTTGATGGTAGACAAGACCACTAGTTTCAAGAAAAGGGCAAAAGGAAGAAGGGGAACTTCAAGAATAACGGCAAGCAAGTTGCTACTCAAGTGAAGAAGCCCAAGTCTGGACCTAAGCCTGAGACTAAGTGCTTCTACTGCAAAGGGACTGATCGCTGGAAGCGGAACTACCCCAAGTGATTGGCGGATAAGAAGGATGGCAAAGTGAACATAAGTATATTTGATATACATGATTATTGATGTGTACTTTACTAGTGTTTATAGCAACCCCTCAGTATTTGATACTAGTTCAGTTGCTAAGAGTAGTAACTCGAAAACGGGAGTTGCAGAATGAACAGAAACTAGCTAAGGGTGAAGTGACGATGAGTGTTGGAAATAGTTCCAAGATTGATATGATCATCATCGCACACTCCCTATACTTCCGGAATTAGTGTTGAACCTAAATAAGTGTTATTTGGTGTTTGCGTTGAGCATGAATATGATTTGATCATGTTTATTGCAATACGGTTATTCATTTAAGTTAGAGAACAATTGTTGTTCTGTTTACATGAATAAAACCTTCTATGGACATACACACCAACAAAATGGTTTGTTGGATCTCGATCGTAGTGATACACATATTCATAATATTGAAGCCAAAAGATGCAAAGTTAATAATGATAGTGCAACTTATTTGTGGCACTGCCGTTTAAGTCATATTGGTGTAAAGCGCATGAAGAAACTCCATGCTGATGGGATTTTGGAATCACTTGATTATGAATCACTTGATGCTTGCGAACCATGCCTTATGGGCAAGATGACTAAAACGCCGTTCTCCGGAACAATGGAACGAGCAACAGATTTGTTGGAAATCATACATACTGATGTATGTGGTCCGATGAATATTGAGGCTCGCGACAGGTATCATTATTTTCTGATCTTCACAGATGATTTGAGCAGATATGAGTATATCTACTTGATAAAACACAAGTCTGAAACATTTGAAAAGTTCAAAGAATTTCAGAGTGAAGTGGAGAATCATCGTAACAAGAAAATAAAAGTTTCTACGATATGATCGCAGAGGTAAAATATTTGAGTTACGAGTTTGGCCTTCAGTTAAAACAATGCAGAATAGTTTCACAAACACATGCCACCTGGAACACCACAGCATAATGGTGTGTCCGAATATCATGACCGTACTTTATTAGATATGGTGCGATCTATGATGTCTCTTACCGATCTACCACTATCGTTTTGGGGTTATGCATTAGAGACAGCTGCATTCACGTTAAATAGGGCACCATCTAAGTCCGTTGAGACGACACAATCTTAACTGTGGTTTGGCAAGAAACCAAAGTTGTCGTTTCTTAAAGTTTGGGGTTGTGATGCTTATATGAAAAAGTTTCATCCTAATAAGCTCAAACCCAAATCGGAGAAATATGTCCTCATACGATACCCAAAGGAGACTGTTGGGTGCACCTTCTATCACAAATCCGAAGGCAAGACTTTTTTTGCTAAATTCGGAGTTTTTCTAGAGAAGGAGTTTCTCTCGAAAGAAGTGAGTGGGAGGAAAGTAGAACTTGATGAGGTAACTGTACCTGCTCCCTTATTGGAAAGTAGTTCATCACAGAAATCTGTTCCTGTGACTACTACACCAATTAGTGAGGAAGCTAATGATGATGATCATGTAACTTCAGATCAAGTTACTACCAAATCTCGTAGGTAAACCAGAGTAAGATCCGCACTAGAGTGGTACGGTAATCCTGTTCTGGAAGTCATGTTACTAGACCATGACGAACTGGCGAACTATGAGGAAGCGATGATGAGCCCAGATTCCGCGAAATGGTTTGAGGCCATGAAATCTGAGATATGATCCATGTATGAGAACAAAGTATGGACTTTGGTTGACTTGCCCACTGATCGGCAAGCAATTGAAAATAAATGGATCTTCAAGAGGAAGACGGACGCTGATAGTAGTGTTACTATCTACAAAGCTAGAATTGTCGCAAAAAGGTTTTTCGACAAGTTCAAGGTGTTGACTACAATGAGATTTTCTCACTCATATCTATGCTTAAGTCTGTCCGAATCATGTTAGCAATTGCCGCATTTTATGAAATCTGGCAAATGGATAAACAAAACTGCATTCCTTAATGGATTTACTAAAGAAGAGTTGTATACGATGCAACTAGAAGGTTTTGTCGATCCTAAAGGTGTTAACTAAAAATGCAACCTCCGGCGATCCATCTATGGACTGGTGCAAGAATCTCGGAGTTGGAATATACGCTTTGATAAGTTGATCAAAGCATATAGTTTTATACAGACTTGCGGTGAAGCCTGTATTTACAAGAAACTGAGTGGGAGCACTACAACATTTCTGATAAGTATATGTGAATGACATATTGTTGATCGGAAATAATGTAGAATTATTCTGCAAAGCATAATGGAGTGTTTGAAAGGAGTTTTTCAAAGAAAGACCTCGGTGAAGCTACTTACATATTGAGTATCAAGATCTATAGAGATAGATCAAGACACTTGATAAGTTTTTTCAATGAGTACATACCTTGACAAGATTTTGAAGTAGTTCAAAATGGAACAGGCAAAGAAAAAGTTTCTTGCCTGTGTTACAAGGTGTGAAGTTGAGTAAGACTCAAAGCCCGACCACGGCAGAAGATAGAAAGAGAATGAAAGTCATTCCCTATGCCTCAGTCATAGGTTCTATAAAGTATGCCATGATGTATACCAGATCTGTTGTATGACCTACCACTGAGTTTGGCAAGGGAGTACGATAGTGATCTAGGAGTAGATCACTGGACAGCGGTCAAAATTATCCTTAGTGGAATAAGGATATGTTTCTCGATTATGGAAGTGAAAAAAAAGGTTCGTTGTAAAGGGTTACGCCGATGCAAGTTTTGACACTAATCTAGATGACTCTAAGTCTCGGTCTAGATACATATTGAAAGTGGGAGCAATTAGCTAGAGTAGCTCCATGCAGAGCATTGTTGACATAGAAATTTGCAAAATACATGCGGATCTGAATGTGGCAGACCCGTTGACTAAGATTCTCTCACAAGCAAAACATGATCATACCTTAGTACTCCTTGGGTGTTAATCACATAGCGATGTGAACTAGATTACTGAATCTAGTAAACCCTTTGGGTGTTGGTCACATGGTGATGTGAACTATGGGTGTTTATCACATGATGATGTGAACTATCGATGTTAATCACATGGTGATGTGATCTAGATTATTGACTCTAGTGCAAGTGGGAGACTGAAGGAAATATGCCCTAGAGGCAATAATAAAGTTATTATTTATTTCCTTATTTCATGATAAATGTTTATTATTCATGCTAGAATTGTATTAACCGGAAACATAATACATGTGTGAATACATGGACAAACAGAGTGTCACTAGTATGCCTCTACTTGACTAGCTCGTTAATCAAAGATGGTTATGTTTCCTAACCATGGACAAAGAGTTGTTATTTGATTAACGGGATCACATCATTAGCTGAATGATCTGATTGACATGACCCATTCCATTAGCTTAGCACCCGATCGTTTAGTATGTTGCTATTGCTTTCTTCATGACTTAGACATGTTCCTATGACTATGAGATTATGCAACTCCCGTTTGCCGGAGGAACACTTTGTGTGCTACCAAACGTCACAACATAACTAGGTGATTATAAAGGATCTCTACAGGTGTCTCCAATGGTAGATGTTGGGTTGGCGTATTTCGAGATTAGGATTTGTCACTCCGATTGTCGGAGAGGTATCTCTGGGCCCTCTCGGTAATGCACATCACATAAGCCTTGCAAGCATTACAACTAATATGTTAGTTGTGAGATGATGTATTACGGAATGTGTAAAGAGACTTGCCGGTAACGAGATTGAACTAGGTATTGGATACCGACGATTGAATCTCGGGCAAGTAACATACCGATGACAAAGGGAACAATGTATGTTGTTATGCGGTCTGACCGATAAAGATCTTCGTAGAATATGTAGGAGCCAATATGGGCATCCAGGTCCCGCTATTGGTTATTGACCGGAGACGTGTCTCGGTCATGTCTACATTGTTCTCGAACCGTAGGGTCCGCACGCTTAACGTTACAATGACAGTTATTATGAGTTTATGCATTTTGATGTACCGAAGTTAGTTCGGAGTCCCGGATGTGATCACGGACATGACGAGGAGTCTCGAAATGGTCGAGACATAAAGATCAATATATTGGAAGCCTATATTTGGATATCGGAAGTGTTCCGGGTGAAATCGGGATTTTACCGAAGTACCGGGAGGTTACCGGAACCCCCCGGGAGCCATATGGGCCTTCATGGGCCTTAGTGGAAAGGAGAAAGGGGCAGCCCAAGGTGGCCGTGCACCTCTCCCCTCCCCTAGTCCTATTAGGACTAGGAGAGGTGGCCGGCCCCCCTCTCTCTCTTTCCCCCCTTGAGGATTCCTATTCCAACTAGGATTGGGGGGGATCCTACTCCCAGAGGGAGTAGGACTCCTCCTGGCGCGCCCCAAGGCTGGCCGCACCTCTCCCCCCTTGATCCTTTATATACAGGGGCAGGGGGCACCTCTAGACACACAAGTTGATCCTTGAGATCGTTCCTTAGCCGTGTGCGGTGCCCCCTGCCACCATATTCCACCTCGATCATATTGTAGCGGTGCTTAGGCGAAGCCCTGCGACGGTAGAACATCAAGATCGTCACCACGCCGTCGTGCCGACGGAACTCTTCCCGACGCTTTGCTGGATCGGAGCCCGGGGATCGTCATCGAGTTGTACGTGTGCTAAGAACTCGGAGGTGCCGGAGTAACGGTGCTTGTATCGGCCGGATCGGGAAGACGTACGACTACTTCCTCTACGTTGTGTGATCGCTTCCGCAGTCAGTCTGCGTGGGTACGTAGACAACACTCTCCCCTCTCATTGTTGTGCATCACCATGATCTTGCGTGTGCATAGGAAATTTTTTGAAATTACTACGTTCCCCAACAGGAGGGCGGCGGTTGATGGGTGGGATGGGGTGGCGGACGGAGGACGCCGGGGTTTCGTGGCTGGTGGAGAGGTAGTTTTGGCGCCCACGGAGTATGAATGGGGAATAGGACGGGTGGGCGGGGGGAGGGAGGGAACCGTGTTTTGGTCTGGGACGCACTTGTTTTTCGCTTTTTTGAACAGAAGATGGGATGCGCTTGTTTGAAATTTGGGGAAAGTACAAACTTTGCCCCCCTCTTAAATTGCGTACCTACTACGGGTCGGGGGTAGGATGGTAATCCCAGGTGTCCCAAATAGTGGGCGCGAGCGATTTCGGCCACGCGCATGTGTGCTTAGGCAGCCATTGTGTACGAAAGTTTTTCGGATCCGGTTGCGTGGTGTCTAGATGAAGCTACAAACCTACCCCGGTTTAGACCTTTGGACGTCGGGCCGGTAGGTTTCACGGGTCGTAGTTATTAGAAAAGTAATTTCCTTGTACTACCAAACATTGGTCTCACGCGGTTTCGGGCGAGTAGAGGCTCTTTTGGCACTTCGTTCGAAATTTTGAAACACAAGCATTCACGTTTAGAGTACTCTTGAACTATGCGGATTAACCTAAATAGACAACTATATATTTGACCTTGTATGTTTGAAAACCTCATTAAATTATCCGCTTCTTTTTGAAATTTTGACACTTGAAAATCCTATAACTACGATTATTTTGGAATGGAGGAGCTAAATTTGAATCTATTTTGTACAAGACCACATATTCTATTATGTACAAAATCAGAGCAAAGATTGGTGCCCCCATAATTTAGGTATGGTTTAAAAATGCCATGATATCAAATTCAAATAATTGAATGGACTTCTTGTTGAATTCGTTTTTTTAACCACCTTAAGTTGAATTCAAATGTATGCTAGTTTGTAGGTAGCTATTTATAATGTCCATTGTGTAACTTTCGTATGTATAATGTGCTTTACACACACAACATGAACTATACTCACGTTTATATTCGATTGCGAAAGCGATGCATTGTCTGGAGTTCAAAATACTAACTATGTGGATCAATTGTGTCGAATAATAACATATACATGCTCAAATTCGATAGAATCTAGATGTCTGATGGATCAATGACCGATCCTTACGCGAATTGCAAATATCATGATCCCATCCTAATATTTGGATACAATTTATATCTTTAATCAATGTGTAGAGCAGTCTTTTATGTGTAGTTTCACTCTCCATCGGTGGTCTCTCACACATGCTCACACACTCTCTCCCGAGGTGTCTTTCTCGCACACACTACAGGAATCAGCTATTTTGCCGTCTGCCACAGCGGACGGCAAAGGCATGAACGGCGGACGGCAAAGGCCCTTGCCTTCAGCCGCGGACGGCAAAAGGCTCCGGCAAAGTAGGCTACGGTAAACAGCTACTTTGCCGTCTACTTCCTGGCGGCTGACGGCAAAGGCCCTTTGCCGTCTGCGGCGGACGGCAAAGAGAGTGGACGGCAATAATTGCGCTGTCAGTCCGTTAAGTGGTTAACGGCAGGCCTTTGCCGTCCGCCGCTGACGGCAAAATTTCTAGTGTCTTTGCCATCCGCCGTATGATGTCATCTACACGTCACTACATGGCAGGTTCTTTACCGTCTGCCACTGATGGCAAAGTGCAGGTTCTTTGCCGTCTGCCACTGTAGGCAAACTGACCAAATGGGTCAGCTCCCAGGAAGCACAGCTGGATGCCACGTGTCTTCTTTGCCGTCCGCGGCAGACGGCAAAGAGCCCGTTGCCGTCGGTGGCAGACGGCAAAGAGCCTGCATATTGGCTCTTTTATCTGTTTTTTATTAAATCCAACAATTTTCATCACAAATATATATGACATATATAGATATATTTCAAAAGGCCATTACAGAGCAAACATATAAGATATCCAACACATAACTTCATCATCCAACCATATATATTACATGCATAGTTCCATCATACATAACAAGTTCAACATAGAGGCATCCAACCATATATATTACAATAGTTTCATCCAACGATACATGCATAGTTCAACGATACAAAAGAAACAGAGAAAGGGATAAGGAGCACTCCATCTATGCAAGCTTTCGTCAAGTGAATGAAATCTGCAAAATGAAAAATAAGAAAGTTAGAACAAGAAGAGTAGAACAAGAAGAAGAGTAGAACAAGAAGAAGACTAGAACAAGAAGAGTAGAACAAGAAGAAGACTAGAACAAGAAGAGTATGTCATTTATGAGCTAACTTACGTGAAATGGATCATATATGAGCTAACTAAGTTCAAATGGGTCGTTTATGAGCTAGCTAAGGTGAAATGGATCATTTATGAGCTAACTTAGTTGAAATGGGTCGTTTATGAGCTAAATAAGGTCAAATGGATCGTTTTTGAGGTAACTAAGGTGAAATGGATCGTTTTTTAGCTAACTTAGGTTAAATGGATCATTTATGAGCTAACTTAGTTGAAATGGATCGTTTTTGAGCTAACTTAGGTGAAATGGATCATTTATGAGCTAATTTAGTTGAAATGGATCTTTTTGAGCTAACTTAGGCGAAATGGATCATTTAAGAGCTAATTTAGGTGAAATGGATTGTTTTTTACCTAACTTGGTGAAATGGATCGTTTATGAGCTAAATTAGTTGAAATGGATCGTTTATGAGATAACCTAGGTAAGATGGGTCATTTTGGAGTTAACCTAGGTGAAATGGGTTATTTTAAAGCTAACGTAGGTAAAATGGATCATTTAGGAGCTAATCTAGGTAAAATGGGTCATTTTTGAGCTAACTTGGATGAACTGGATCATTTATAAGCTAACCTAGGTAAAATGGGTCATTTTAGAGCTAACTTAGGTAAAATGGATCGTCTATGAGCTAACTAAGCTAATTATGCAATTTTTGACATAAGTAAGCTAAGTACACATCGTTTTAGAGCTAACTTAGGTAAAATGGATGGTTTTGGAGGTCAGTAAGCTTATTAAGTCATTTTGGAGGAGAAGAAGCTAAGTCTAGGTCATATGGTAAGCATTGGAGGAAATAAAGCTAAGTCTAGGTCTTTATGCATGTGTTAAGCAAAACACTAGATAAACTTACCAAGATCCAGGAGGTGTAGGAGCGGGGTGGCTCGTGTCGGTAGCTGGAGAAGGATCGTGCGATGCTTGTCTGGAGTTACGCTGCACCAAAGATCATTTCCAATGTCTTGTTAGCATGATGACACTCAAATTTTAAGACTAGCAAGTAATGTCCATTCAAATAAAGCTCACCGTGGTCCCAGGAGCAATCACTGGCATCGGCGGAGCGGTCTGACCTGTCTTCTCGCACACAGACTGCACATTTGGTTTTGACGACTCAGTCATACTAGTTAGTAATGAGACAAACACTACATGAATGTTTTGGCTAATCTGCAGAAGAAACTTACCACAAGGAGCTCGTACATGGCCCTTGCCTGCATGTCATTCCGTGCCCTCTCCTCCTCCATCATCTTTGTCGTCCTCTCCTCCAACTCCTGCTGCCTCTCCGCCGCCTCCGCCAGAAGTTTCTCCATTCTATCTCTCTCACTCTGTATAGCAGCCTGCAACGCCACTCACATGACCATTTGTAATCATTGATGGAAGCGCACACAATGTAATGGAGAAAGATAACTGAGTACGTATCACTAACCTTGATGGCGAGTTGCACCGGCCGTTCATGAGGCCTTATCTCAGGAGCGGATCTCGACTGGCGTGCCTCGATCTCCGGGAGAGTGCTAGGACAACAGATAAGTCCATCTCCAATGGCTATGGAGCCATGGGACCTCCCGCCACCAGATATCATCACCAGCTCTGGATCAATGGGACCCTGGCTCGGGTTAAAGTCCTCCACTTTCCGCGCCTTCACCAGTTTTGGGGTGAAGTATAGCGGTTCTTGAAACGCTTTTTGGAAAGACGTGTCTCTTGGAAGAATTCTCCTTCATATGTGTCTGGGTTAATGTGAGGTTCGTAATCCACTTCCTTTGGGGGAGAAAGTCTAGCACGTGGCGGCACTTCATAAACGACATCCCAACCTTTCAGATTTGGATTAGTTTGGCAGGCCCACGGTAGATAGAATACTTGGGTCGCCTGTTGAGCCATAATATAGACATGAGGAACATCTAAATGAGTGCTTTGGTTGATTTCAACTAGCCTTATATGTTCATGAGTCCTTCTAGTCTCCTTCGGCTGAAACCAATAACATTTGAAGACTACGACATTCGGAGGGTTTTCACCATAGAACAGAAGTTCATAAATTGCTTCAACTCTCCGATAATACTCGGTACCTCCTTCGCCGATAGCAGATACACAACAATTTGTAGACTTTCGGTCGGCCATAGATAGCTCTTTGCCATAGGTACGAAAGCGATACCCGTACTTGTCAAATGAACGGACCTTATAGTCAAAACCAGTAGCGACTTGTCTCAATTCGGCGTCCATAGACTCTAAATTAGCCTACAAGTTTAATATGAAAGGATTGTTGCATTATGCACAAATTAGCGAATGAAATGAAATTGTCTAATAGAAATTACCGTTTGTTTGAACCAAGAGATGAAACCGGGATAGCCACCTCCTTGCTTTGCGAGAAGCTCATACTCTTCGGTGGAATCCTTTTGGATCTTCGCTCCATACGAGAATATGGCGACGTATCGACTGTATGACATATCCAAGAATAAGAGTAGTTCAAAGGAAATAGAAGTTGCGAAACAATGTACCGAGAACTTACTCGATGTACGGCCGCACTTCTATCAGGTTGTTGAAGATATATAACGAAATGGTCCGCCATTCTTCATTATCCAAAGATACTGGATGTGAAACACTAGCTGGTGCGAGATTCCCTTTGAATAGGCTGAGGTTGGATCCACCCTTTTTAGGCTCGTCAGCATTGTACCGAGGCTTCGGATTATGCAAATGACGATTTTTGGCTTCGTAGTGCGCTGTTACGAAGTTTGTCGCCTCCTCTGTGATGAATGCCTCAGCCATCGATGCTTCAATTCTACGTTTATTTTTAAATTTTTCTCGAAGCGTCTTCTGCATCCTCTCAGTTGGGTAGCACCAACGATTTTGCACGGGCCCCCCCAATCTTGCCTCGGTCGGGAGAGGCAAAATCAAATGCTGCATTGGATTAAAGAAGCCCGATGGAAAGATCTTCTCTAACTTGGAGATCAACTCCTACGCCAACTCTTCCATTTCTTCTAGCACGCCAGGCGATAGTTCTTTCGCACAAAGAGCACAGAAGAAATAGCTGAGTTCTGCCAGTACTAGCCATTCATCCTCAGGGATGAAGCCACGCAACATCACCGGCATTACCCGCTCAATCCATATGTGCCAATCATGACTCTTGAGACCAAATATCTTCAGTTTATCAAGATTCACTCCCCTCTTTAGATTCGCTACATACCCATTGGGGAACATCAACTGCTGTTGCACCCACAAGAGAATTTCCCTCATAGCTGGCCTTCCAAGATTGAACCATGCCTTTGGCTTCATCCAGTTCTGCTTTCCTTTCGGTTCTTTCATGTTTTGTAACGGCCTATCACATAGCGCCTCCAGATCGACTCTAGCCTTAGTATTATCCTTTGACTTCCCATCTATGCCGAACAATGTACCAAAAAGTGCCTCGGCGATATTCTTCTCAGTGTGCATCACGTCGATGTTGTGTGGGCAAAGGAGGTCTTTGAAGTAAGGCAGATCCCATAAGCATGTTTTGTGAGTCCACGCGTGCTTAGTATTATACCCCTTGAAGTACCCTGGACGTTGTGGATCTGGCTCGAGAGCGTTTAACTGATCCAGGGTCTGTTGGTCTGTCAATGCAGGTGGTGCAGAGTTTTTGACAACTCTACCCCTGATGAAGTTCTTCTTGTCTTTCCTGAACTTATGGCGAGGATCCAATAACTGTCTATGCATGTCGAAGCAAGAAAACTTGCGACCGACCTGAAGCCAATGAAACTCAAGAGCTCCCTTGCATGTGGGGCACGGGAACCTTCCATGCACACACCAGCCAATGAATAGCGCATACGCCGGCAAGTCATGCGTCGAGTACATGTACCAGACACGCATTATGAAGTTTCATTTGCTATAGGCGTCGTATGTCTTGAACCCATTATCCCAGGCTTCTTGCAATTCGTCCTTAAGCGGCTGCATGTACACATTCATATTTTTCCTCGGATAGTTGGGCCCTGGAATTATCAACGTCAGGAAAATGTTCTTTCTTTGCATAATTTGTCCGGGGGGAGATTGAGTGGAAAGACAAATACGGGCCAACAACTGTATTGGGATGCCGTCATACCAAACACACTGAACCCATCCGTGCTGATGCCGACTCGAGGACGCCTCAGATCTGCCACTTTGTCAGCATGTAATTCATCAAACCTTTTCCACGCAACACCATCCGATGTGTGTACCATCATCAGTTTCCCATCTGCATCTAGTTCAGTTCTTTTGCCTGTTTTGTGCCATGTCATCTGTCTGGCCGTATCTTCGACCATGAAAAGACGTTGAAGTCTTGGTACAATTGGCATATACCGAAGAACACTCACAGGGATTTTGGTCTGTGTCTTCTCACCCATACCGTTGTCTACCACAATATACCTGGAACACTTGCAAATGGGACAATAGTTCAAGTCCGCATAGTCAAGCCTAAATAAGGCACATCCTTTCTCACAGGCATGTATCTTCTCATAGGGCATCTTCAGTGCACGGAGGATTTTGTCCGACTGGTACAGGTTTGCAGGCATTACATGGCCTTTGGGTAGAAAGCGTCCAAATACTGTTGTAATTGCGTCATAGCATTCTCTGCCCAAGTTGAACTGAGCCTTCAAAACCATTACTTGTGAGATGGCATCCAACTGACAAAGCTCAGTGTGCTCGTGGAGCGGACGTTTTGAAGACTCCAACATTTCATTGAAGGCCTTTGCAGATTCCTCCATCTCCTCGTCTGAATCCTGAGCATCATCATAGTCTTGCACCACGTTTTCCATCCCGGTACCATGCTCGTCGGTGCGACGATGATCCACCTTAGCTCGATCATGTTGTGCAGACTCACCATGAAATGTCCACACCGTATAATCGGGCGTAAAACCATTCTTCTGCAGGTGTTTACATATTTCCGCCTCTGTCCTCTTTTCCCAATTGCCGCATCGGAAACAGGGGCACCAAGTTTTCCTCTGGCCATTTGCAAATGTGGCTTGCACAAACCCCTTGGTTTTTGTGAACCATTCAGCGCTCCATTTGTTCTGACCAGTGTGACCGGTATACATCCACGCACGATCACTCATCTTGTCTTTCAGAGCTACTGGACACACAACAATTATATATATAATTCACCATGTATATATTCATTAGTTGATCTACTTTGTCAATTTTATTACATCCATGCAACCTACACTCTAATAGGTAATGATAGGTCCTAATCCCACCCGAGTATGTGTAGATTGGGTTCATTTTCCCATATGCTATGTTCCGGATCCGACGCAAAATTTCGGCAGCACCTCCCCGCTGTTCTCCTAATACACGTCTCTGCAATAAACAGAGAGGATGTGTACCCGGAGAACAACAGGGGAGGCACTGACGAAATTTATGCGTCCGATCTGGAGCAAAGCATATGGGAAAACGAACCCAATCTACACATACTCGGGCTGTCCGTGGATAGCGTTGGACAATTCGAAAGAATTAAGGTTATAAATATGCAAATGCATGCATATTTATAACTATGACACTTTCGAATGGGAGACACATATTGGTTACGCATACTGATGATTCAAGACACATATATAGCTAGCTACCAAATTTCATGTCATTTGTGCAAATAATTAATGGGGGAGAAGGACATGTCATTTGTGCTCACCCACGAACAAAGGGGCAGAGCTCGTCAAACGCACGGCGGTCGTCGAACACCAAACCTCGCAGCGATGAAACAACTGCACATTTAAATCTACCCGATCAACACAATTATATATGATGTTTTTCATAACAAAATCGAAAAATATATGACCTAACTAATAATTCACAAATATATAACCCCGTCGGCCTCTGGAAGGCCAAAGAGCACCTTTTCGGGAGGTTTAGGGGGTCAGGGTGTCATGTCGGTGTCGGGGTGCTGTTTCGGGGTTAGGGTGTCGTGTCGGGGTCGGGGTGTCGGGGTGTGGTGTCGTGGTCTGTGTGTCGGGGTGTGGTGTCGGGGTTGGGGTGTCGGGGTCAGGGTGTCGGGGTCAGGTGTCGGGGTGTCGTGTCGGGATCGGGGTGTCGGAGTCAGTGGTCGGGGTGTTTCCTTCTATCCTTCTTCTTCTTTCCTTCTCTTCTTCTTCTTTTTTCTTCTTCTTTCCTTTCTTCTTCTTCTTCTATCCTTCTTCTTCTTTCCTTTCTTCTTCTTCTTCTTCTTCTTCTTCTTTCCTTTCTTCTTCTTCTTCTTATTCTTTCATCTTTTTTCTACTTCTTTTACTTCTTTTCTTTTCTTCTATTCTTCTTCTTCTACTTCTTCTACTTCTTCTACTTCTTTTCTTCTTCTTCTTTTTCATCTTTTTTCTACTTCTTTTCTTTTCTTCTTTTTCATCTTTTTTCCACTTCTTCTTCTTTTCTTCTACATATTCTTTTTTCTAACACTAACACTAAATTTTCTTCTTTTCTAACACTAAATCTAACACTAACACTAACACTAACAATTAAACAAGAATTAAACAGCAAAAAAAAGAAAAACATAAAAAAACTCACTGGAGCAGGGGGCGATGCTGGCGCCGGGGTGGTGGGTGGGTGGGGGGGCGGCGGGGCTCCGGGGCAGTGGGATGGCCGGGCGGCGGGGGCGGGGGCGGCGCCGGGCGGGAGGGGCGGGGGCGGGAGGGGCGGGGGCAGCGCCGGGCGGCGGGACGGTGGGGGCGGTGGCGGGTGGGGGAGGGGTGGGAGCGGCGGCGGCGCAGGATGGCGATGGGCGGTGGCGGGTGCGACGAGGGCGGGGCGGCGCCGGCGGCGGGGCGGGGCGGGGGCGGAGGAGGTCGAGGGAGAGAGATGAGTAACGGGCGGGGGAGGGGGCTCGGCCGTTAGTTAGGTTAGTTAGGGTAGCCTTTGCCGTCCGCCCTCCTTTGCCGTCCGATTTTCTTCATATTTGCCATCTGCGGCGGACGGCAAAGCGGGGGGACGTTAAGTATTTTTTAACCAGCTCCTCAGTGGGCCCCCCTCCTTCTTTGCCGTCAGCTAGCGGACGGCAAAGAGCTGGCTGATGGCAAAGGCTTTCTTTGTCATCAGCCAGTTCTTTGCCGTCTGCTTTCGGGTAGCTGATGGCAAAGAGCTTCTTTGCCGTCCGCTAGCAGACGGCAAAGAGCTGGCAGATGGCAAAGTAGCTGATTCCAGTAGTGACACATGCTCTAGATATAACCCTCCCTCCCTCTCGTAACCATTTACAATTGTTTTCACTAACCTTTATCACAAGCACTCTTCCTCTCGCAAACATACACACGCACAATCCTCATCGACCCTTTCTATATACATGGACATGCCTACATGTCTCATGTACGCACATTATCTTTACGCCTGTCTCTCACCCATTGTCTCACACCTCTCTTCCTAATCGATGAGTATGATTCTAGCAGAGCATTCTGTAGGATGCCCCTTAAAGTAAGGTTGGATGAATAGTAATATCAGAGATAAAGGGGTTACCTTAGTCCGAGAACCTAGGGTTACAAATCCTAGACGGCTTTGTCAGTGGACACAAAGTCCTTCACAATTCTGCTATCTTTGTCTTGTACGACTAGTCATCCATGGGTCTTCCTAAATGTGTCACGGGCCAACCAATGTGTCGCAGGATGGAACCGAACGAAGGGCCTCACCTCGACCCACCGGACCTCACTCGGTGACAAACCCTCTGCCCCCACGTCTCATTATCTTCTCACACCCACACATACCAACACAAACACCACACACATAGAAAATTTCTCCTGGTGCCTCTATTCCCTCCCCCTTGCATATACACACTCAAGGGAATGGAATCTCTTGTCGTGACGTCATATTCGTCTCTCTCTCTCTCTAGACCACTCTCATTTCTCGTGCTACCTCTCCCACGCCCCCCCCCCGTCGGCCCCTCTATCCATGCCTCTCTCGAATACGTAATACACACACATACCTCTCTAGGCCCCGGCAAATGCATCAACTACACATTCACACATGTTACATCACGTAACCCGTTGATCTAAAAAGCCCTCTCTTCACATTTATTTCGCATACAACATTCCTTTTGAATAAAGTGTGGCCAAAAAATTATTTTAGAGTTTCTACATATATACAACATTACAAAGTTATATGGAGGAGTATGAACGCTAATTTGCATTGCATGGTGCCCACAATGATATTTATTCCACACTGTGAATTTGTATATTTTTATACTATATACAAAGTTAGTCATAATAAAGAGAAACGAAGAGCATCTCTCTCTCCATCGTATACCCCCCCCCTGTACGCCCCTTTCACGTATGTAGACAAAACTATCTCCAGGTCCTCTAAAAGTAAGCCCCCAGAAAATTCATGCATGTTCCATCTTTCTCTCGCGATATATGCAATGACGATCATTGTATTTGAAGCGAAAGCACGATACGTACATTGGACTTCAGAATCCACTCATTACGGTCACCATTTACGTTTAGTGGTTATTATACAGTCACGGGCTCACCGTACAACTCTGTATTTGCTCATGACATGACTAGTTGACCAGTTAAACGCACCATGTGGCACCTCTAGTGTTGCATCACATTATCTCACTACCATCGTGCCCACCTGTCGACTTTTATCTACTCTACATCTACACTCTTATAAAATACATAACATACACTCTTATAAAAAACAGAGTTGGTGATGATGGTATGCCTGCCATCCTGCAATATAGGCCGTCCGATTCATATCTGACGGATAGGAAAGAAACTATGGCAATTTTGCAAAAAGGTACCCACACACCTCTCCACATTTGAAAATAAGGCCTTCCCTCATTCATCCTTTTCTCTCACAAGATAAACAAGTCGTACAAATGCATCTTGATGTTACGTGCAACGCACGGGCATCTTGCTAGTAAGAATGAAAACAAACGACAAAAAAATATTTGGACGGTGGTTCGAAGTCATGACCAGGGGCACAGCGGACAAGGTGGCCTTGTACTGGTATGCTGAGCCGTCTGGTTTAACACACAGGAGCTGGTGTGGTGATTATACACACATGCATGCATGCACACGAACTGCATCCACGTAACACATGCACCCACGCATGCACGCAACACTCACACGTACACACGCGGCCACGCACGCACGCAACACTCACACGCACGCACGCACACATGCATGCACACACCAGTACACCACACGACCAATACACACTCTCATGCTCAAGTGCTCAACCTACATGTGCATGCGCACACATCAGGCCCTGACAGACACATACACAACCAGGTGATTCCCGCGCACGGGTTGGAGCCTTGTCGTGCCTGCGTACATTTGTGTTTATCTGACCTTTTGCCTATGCAAACTGACAGGTGGGACCCACAAGGAACATGGTCAATTTAACTAGTCAAGATGGCGCCACACAGACTATTTGGCCGGTCAACAGAGTGCAATCCGATGCTAAACTGTGAGCAAGTGACCGTATAATCACCGCAAAACGTATATAGTGACCGTAATCAGCTTATTCTGAAGTTCGATGACCGTATTACGCTTTTCTCTTTGTAGGCCCTCCAAAACTACATCTCTACACGTTCTCGCATGTTACATCTAACAACTATGCAATACGGCACTACTACTACAATCTAACACAATAAATCATATGTGTTTTTAGTTTTACTAGATATCATATTGTTACTTATAATTATTCAGTTTGCATACATTAAAATTGCCTTTGAAATGCATGGCCAGTATCATCTACCGCGCGGGGAAAATCGTGCCCTTTCCTGTTTAATCGGGTTTGTATCGATGGATCGTGCGAAACAGCAAAACTATAGTACTATACAGTACAAGTGACAGTTCACTAGGCCGTCGTGTCGTCTACTCCTCCGTCGTAAGAGCGGAGCACTCGCTTTCATAAATGTTCTAGTCCCTTTCACCGACATGTGGGACATCAAGCTACCGGGTCCACGTGCCATACCAGAATACAGTGTGGAGCAGCCGGGGTGAAGCACCCCAGTCATGGCGCCGGCGTAGTAATGAGCAATGAGGCGTCAAATCACAAAGCTGCACCTTTCCCGCAATTAAGTTGGAGGGACGAAGCAACCATCATTTCACTCGTTGTTGAATCCGCTTCTCCCTCATCTTCACTAGTAGAAAACGGAGCTTTAGCGCCGGTTCGTAAGGGCCTTTAGTGCCGGTTCCATAACCGGCACTAAAGGGTGGGCACTAAAGCCCCCCCCCCTTCAGTACCGGTTCGGCACGAACCGGCGCTAAAGTGCCACCATGTGGCGTGAGCTCGCGCCCTGGTATGGGGGACCTTTAGTACCGGTTGGTGTTACCAACCGGTACTAAAGGTTTTTTTTTGAATTTTTTTTTGAAAATTTTGGGAAAAAAATGATTTTTTTATTTTTAATTTTTCTGACTTATTTGATGATTTAGTCTCTAATCACCTCTCTTAACTGCTCAAGTGTGGATCACTCATTCCAAATCGCCTGACTTCCCAGCCGGTCACCCATCCTCTCACTCCCCCAGCCTGAGCACGCTTAACTTCCGAGTTCTATTCCCCCTACATTCCAAGTCTGCACTTGTTGTTTTCCTGACAAATGTAAGCTGTCAATCCTATTAACCCTCAGCAGTTTAGCTTGAGCATTAGGTCACACGTTTCACCGTTTGAGTTTGAAACTATTATTCTAAAAAACAGTAATTATTTAGTAACACTAATATTTCTTGAAGAAGTTTGACCATAGTTTGACCACAGTTTGACCATAGTTTGACCAGATTTAACCAAAATTTAAAAAATTGAAATAATTATTTAGTAACACTAATATTCTTGAATAATTATGTAGTAACATTAATACTTCTTGAATAAGTAGTTTGACCAGATTTAACCAATTTTTTTAAAAAAAACTGAAATTTGACCATATCTTTTTTTCGTTTTGGAATTTGAGGATTCTAAAAAATTGCAAACAGGCCGTAGGTCGTCTTCATCGGATGCGGATTTTCGTGCTGAATTTTTTGATATATTATATGTTTTTTCCGACATCGTATGCAAAAGTTATAGCCGTTTTACATTTTCCCTACACTTTTTGCAAAACATGTCCAAATCTAAGTTTTAAAATTTCCTAACTAGTAGATGTAGTAATATAACTACCTCTCGAAGGATTTTTTTTGAAGTTTTTATCATTTTATTTTGATTTTTTCAGAACTGAGATGGCGACACACGGGGGGCGGCGCGGGTAGAGTTTGAAAATTTCCCTATAGTGCCGGTTTGTGTCACAAACCGGTACTATAGGTCAGACCCCTTTAGTACCGGTTCGTGGCACAAACCGGTACTAAAGATTAGCCCTTTAGTACCGGTTTGTGACACGAACCGGTACTAAAGGTGATCGTGGGGCAGCGGCCTGACGCTAGCCTGCCATCACCCCTTTAGTACCGGTTCGTGGCACGAACCGGTACTAAAGATTCAACATGAACCGGCATTAATGCATAGCCGTTCGAACCGGCACTAAGGGTGAAGTGTGTGCAGAACTAGTGCACTATAAAAGTAGCATATAGCAGGTGGATGAAAAATAAATGACAGGAGACATATGATAGCTCTACAACATTGCATGGCAAACAAAATTAGATTCTACTCCGTATGATTTTGTAATATATGAGCACAGGAAATGCAGGTACTCCTCCAGCACACCACCACATGTGGTCATATCTAAGATAATAGTCGACTGGAAATAAATAGGTCAGTCGATTTTTTTAATGAACCATCCATCTATATGGAACGGGCAGATGGCCTTCGTCTACCTCCCGCCAGTCACTGTTGATGATCTTTCTCGACCCGCTAGTGACCACCGGCCCACACCCCTTCCTCCACCGCCCCGCCCTCCCATCGACCTCACACCACCGCCTTGCTTGGTAGCGCCCCCAGGCCATCCCTTTAATCTCGGACGACCTCTGGATCGGGCGACAGTAGCTCTAGGCCGCACACGCCCCTAAGATAAACACCAAGGTGCTGCTTCCCCGGCGTAATAGGCGTACTAGCGCCTGTTACGCCGGGGAATGCTTCCGTTAATTGGGAATCAACTAGCCAGAAATTGAAATTCAGGGGGGTGACAGACCTCTAGCTAAGGTGAAATAGTATATGAGGAGAAACCTTGTGCATCGCGAGTTACTAGGAACATCTAGTATCAAGAAGAAGCGGTCAACTAGTGTCTTCTGTGGGATGAATACCGTGCAAGCAGAGACGTAAGATTTGCATGAATAAGGGAAGAGGAGTACCTTTTTCGGTTGCCGGTGTGGTCACCTCTACATGTCGCGGCGATCTTCTTCTTTTTACCAAGGAAACCGATGTTCTGGAGTGTGCAGGCTTGGATGAACCCATGGCCAAATTGTTGACTGTGTTGCCGTGGCCGTATGTCGGCAGAGGGGAAGCAGATCCGAGGCGGCGAAAGACGGCGTAGCAGGAACAGCTCCGGTGCGGTGGAGGGTGGCGAAGTTGGAGCGGCAGCGGTGAGGCGCAGGAGGGCGTGGTTGAACTGGCTCTGGTACGGACGGCTCGGCCTCGGCTTCAACTACTAGCCGTGGAGGGCGTTGCGGTTGAGGTTGCGGTGGACGACGACATCGGGGTATCGGCTCCGGCATGATGGAGGAGGGTGGCGGTTGATGGGTGGGATGGGGTGGCGGACGGAGGACGCCGGGGTTTCGTGGCTGGTGGAGAGGTAGTTTTGGCGCCCACGGAGTATGAATGGGGAATAGGACGGGTGGGCGGGGGGAGGGAGGGAACCATGTTTTGGTCTGGGACGCGCTTGTTTTTCGATTTTTTTTAACAGAAGATGGGACGCGCTTGTTTGAAATTTGGGGAAAGTACAAACTTTGCCCCCCTCTTAAATTTCGTACCTACTACGGGTCGGGGGTAGGATGGTAATCCCAGGTGTCCCAAATAGTGGGCTGGAGCGATTTCGGCCACGCGCATGTGTGCTTAGGCGGCCATTGTGTACGAAAGTTTTTCGGATCCGGTTGCGTGTTGTCTAGATGAAGCTACAAACCTACCCCGGTTTAGACCTTTGGACCTCGGGCCGGTAGGTTTCACGGGTCGGAGTTATTAGAAAAGTAATTTCCTTGTACTACCAAACATTGGTCTCACGCGGTTTCAGGCGAGTAGAGGCTCTTTTGGCGCTTCGTTCAAAATTTTGAAACACAAGCATTCACGTTTAGAGTACTCTTGAACTATGAGGATTAACGTTATATTTGACCTTGTATGTTTGAAAACCTCATTAAATTATCCGCTTCAATTTGAAATTTTGACACTTGAAAATCCTATAACTACGATTATTTTGGAATGGAGGAGCTAAATTTGAATCTATTTTGTACACGACTACATATGCTATTATGTACAAAATCAGAGCAAAGATTGGTGCCCCCATAATTTAGGTATGGTTTACAAATGCCATGATATCAAATTCAAATAATTGAATGGACTTCATGTTGAATTCGTTTTTTAACCACCTTAAGTTGAATTCAAATGGATGCTAGTTTGTAGGTAGCTATTTATAATGTCCATTGTGTAACTTTCGTATGTATAATGTGCTTTACACACACAACATGAACTATACTCACGTTTATATTCGATTGCGAAAGCGATGCATTGTCTGGAGTTCAAAATACTAACTATGTGGATCAATTGTGTCGAATAATAACATATACATGCTCAAATTCGATAGAATCTAGATGTCTGATGGATCAATGACCGATCCTTACGCGAATTGCAAATATCATGATCCCATCCTAATATTTGGATACAATTTATATCTTTAATCAATGTGTAGAGCAGTCTTTTATGTGTAGTTTCACTCTCCATCGGTGGTCTCTGACACATGCTCACACACTCTCTCCCGAGGTGTCTTTCTCGCAAACATGCTCTAGATATAACCCTCCCTCCCTCTCGTAACCATTTACAATTGTTTTCACTAACCTTTATCACAAGCACTCTTCCTCTCGCAAACATACACACGCACAATCCTCATCGACCCTTTCTATATACATGGACATGCCTACATGTCTCATGTACGCACATTATCTTTACGCCTGTCTCTCACGCATTGTCTCACACCTCTCTTCCTAATCGATGAGTATGATTCTAGCTGAGCATTCTATAGGATGCCCCTTAAAGTTAGGTTGGATGAATAGTAATATCAGAGATAAAGGGGTTACCTTAGTCTGAGAACCTAGGGTTACAAATCCTAGCCGGCTTTGTCAGTGGACACAGAGTCCTTCACAATTCTGCTATATTTGTCTTGTACGACTAGTCATCCATGGGTCTTCCTAAATGCGTCACGGTCCAACCAATGTGTCGCAGGACGGAACCGAATGAAGGGCCTCACCTCGACCCACCGGACCTCATTCGGTGACAAACCCTCTGCCCCCACGTCTCATTATCTTCTCACACCCACACATACCAACACAAACACCACACACACAGAAAATTTCTCCTGGTGCCTCTATTCCCTCCCCCTTGCATATACACACTCAAGGGAATGGAATCTCTTGTCGTGACGTCATATTCGTCTCTCTCTCTAGACCACTCTCATTTCTCGTGCTACCTCTCCCACGCCCCCCCAGTCAGCCCCTCTATCCATGCCTCTCTCGAATACGTAATACACACACATACCTCTCTAGGCCCCGGCAAATGCATCAACTACACATTCACACATGTTACATCACGTAACCCGTTGATCTAAAAAGCCCTCTCTTCACGTTTATTTCGCATACAACATTCCTGTTGAATAAAGTGTGGCCAAAAAATTATTTTAGAGTTTCTACATATATACAACATTACAAAGTTATATGGAGGAGTATGAACGCTAATTTGCATTGCATGGTGCCCACAATGATAGTTATTCCGCACTATGAATTTGTATATTTTTATACTATATACAAAGTTAGTCATAATAAAGAGAAACGAAGAGCATCTCTCTCTCCATCGCATACCCCCCCCCCCTGTACGCCCCTTTCACGTATGCACATAAAACTATCTCCAGGTCCTCTAAAAGTAAGCCCCCAGAAAATTCATGCATGTTTCATCTTTCTCTCGCGATATATGCAATGACGATCATTGTATTTGAAGCGAAAGCACGATACATACATTGGACTTCAGAATCCACTCATTATGGTCACCATTTACGTTTAGTGGTTATTATATAGTCACGGGCTCACCGTACAACTCTGTATTTGCTCATGACATGACTAGTTGACCAGTTAAACGCTCCATGTGGCACCTCTAGTGTTGCATCACATTATCTCACTACCATCGTGCCCACCTGTCGACTTTTATCTACTCTACATCTACACTCTTATAAAATACATAAAATACACTCTTATAAAAAACAGAGTTGGTGATGATGGTGTGCCTGCCATCCTGCAATATAGGCCGTCCGATTTATATCTGGCGGATAGGAAAGAAACTATGGCAATTTTGCAAAAAGTGAAGGAAATATGCCCTAGAGGCAATAATAAAGTTATTATTTATTTCCTTATATCATGATAAATGTTTATTATTCATGCTAGAATTGTATTAACCAGAAACATAATACATGTGTGAATACATAGACAAACAGAGTGTCACTAGTATGCCTCTACTTGACTAGCTCATTAACCAAAGATGGTTATGTTTCCTAACCATAGACAAATTAGTTGTTATTTGATTAATGGGATCACATCATTAGATGAATCATCTGATTGACATGACCCATTCCATTAGCTTAGCACCCGATCGTTTAGTATGTTGCTATTGCTTTCTTCATAACTTATACATGTTCCTATGACTATGAGATTATGCAACTCCCGTTTTCCGGAGGAACACTTTGTGTGCTGCCAAATGTCACAACGTAACTGGGTGATTATAAAGGAGTACTACAGGTGTCTCCAAAGGTAGATGTTGGGTTGGCGTATTTCGAGATTAGGATTTGTCACTCCGATTGTCGGAGAGGTATCTCTGGGCCCTCTCGGTAATGCACATCACATAAGCCTTGCAAGCATTACAACTAATATGTTAGTTGTGAGATGATGTATTACAGAACGAGTAAAGAGACTTGCCGGTAACGAGATTGAACTAGGTATTGGATACCGACGATCGAATCTCGGGCAAGTAACATACCGATGACAAAGGGAACAACGTATGTTGTTATGCGGTCTGACCGATAAAGATCTTCGTAGAATATGTAGGAGCCAATATGGGCATCTAGGTCCCGCTATTGGTTATTGACCGGAGATTTGTCTCAGTCATGTATGCATTGTTCTCGAACCGTAGGGTCCGCACGCTTAACGTTACGATGACAGTTATTATGAGTTTATGCATTTTGATGTACCAAAGTTAGTTCGGAGTCCCGGATGTGATCACGGACATGACGAGGAGTCTCGAAATGGTCGAGACATAAATATTGATATATTGGACGGCTATATTCGGACACCGGAAGCGTTTCGGGTGATTTCGGAGAAAACCGGAGTGCCGGAGGGGTTACCGTAACCCCCCGGGGAAGTAATGGGCCTTATTGGGCCTGAGGGGAGAGAGAGGGCAGCAGCCCAAGAGGTGGCACTCCCCCCATCAAGGGAGTCCTAGTTGGACTAGGAGGGGAGGGCGCGGCCCCCCCTTTCCCTCTCCCTCTCCCTCTCTTTCCACCCCCCCCCCCCCGAGTCTCCTAGTTGGACTAGGAAAGGGGAGTCCTACTCCCACTAGGAGGAGGACTCCCCCTTCCTTGGCGCGCCCCATAGGCCGTCCGGCCTCCCCCTTGCGCCTTTATATACGGGGACAGGGGGCACCCTAGGACACACAAGTTGATCCTCGTGATCGTTCCTTAGCCGTGTGCGGTGCCCCCTGCCACCATATTCCACCTCGGTCATACCGTTGTAGTGCTTAGGCGAAGCCCTGCTTCGGTAGAACATCGTAATCGTCACCACGCCGTTGTGCTGACAGAACTCATCCCCGAAGCTTTGCTGGATCGGAGCCCGGGGAGCGTCATCGAGTTGTACGTGTGCTAAGAACTCGGAGGTGCCGGAGTAACGGTGCTTGGATCGGTCAGATCGGGAAGACGTACGACTACTTCCTCTACGTTGTGTCAATGCTTCCGCAGTCGGTCTACGTGGGTACGTAGACAACACTCTCCCCTCTCGTTGCTATGCATCACCATGATCTTGCGTGTGCGTAGGAAATTTTTTGAAATTACTACGTTCCCCATCAGTGGCATCAGAGCCTAGGTTTTATGGTTTGATGTTATATGCTCGAGTAGAACACAAGTGAGTTGTGGGCGATATAAGTCATACTGCCTACCAGCATGTCATACTTTGGTTCGGCGGTATTGTTGGACGAGACGACCCGGACCGACATTACACGTACGCTTACGCGAGACCGGTTCTCCCGACGTGCTTTGCACATAGGTGGCTTGCGGGCGACAGTCTCTCCAACTTTAGTTGAATCGAGTGTGGCTACGCCCGGTCCTTGCGAAGGTTAAAACGGAGTCAAATTGACAAACTATCGTTGTGGTTTTGATGCGTAGGTGAGATTGGTTCTTACTTAAGCCCGTAGCAGCCACGTAAAACTTGCAACAACAAAGTAGAGGACGTCTAACTTGTTTTTGCAGGGCATGTTGTGATGTGATATGGTCAAGGCATGATGCTAAATTTTATTGTATGAGATGACCATGTTTTGTAACCGAGTTATCGACAACTGGAAGGAGTCATATGGTTGTCGCTTTATTGTATGCAATGCAATCGCGATGTAATGCTTTACTTTATCACTAAGCGGTAGCGATAGTCATGGAAGCATAAGATTAGCGAGACGACAACGATGCTACGATGGAGATCAAGGTGTCGCGCCGGTGACGATGGTGATCATGACGGTGCTTCGGAGATGGAGATCACATGCACAAGATGATGATGGCCATATCATATCACTTATATTGATTGAATGTGATGTTCATCTTTTATGCATCTTATCTTGCTTTGATTGACGGTAGCATTATAAGATGATCTCTCACTAAATTATCAAGAAGTGTTCTCCCTGAGTATGCACCGTTGCCAAAGTTCGTCGTGCCCAGACACCATGTGATGATCGGGTGTGATAAGCTCTACGTCCATCTACAACGGGTGCAAGCCAGTTTTTGCACACGTAGAATACTCAGGTTAAACTTGACGAGCCTAGCATATGCAGATATGGCCTCGGAACACGGAGACCGAAAGGTCGAGCGTGAATCATATAGTAGATATGATCAACATAACGATGTTCACCATTGAAAACTACTCCATCTCACGTGATGATCGGTTATGGTTTAGTTGATTTGGATCACGTGATCACCTAGAGGATTAGAGGGATGTCTATCTAAGTGGAAGTTCTTTAAAATTTGATTAATTGAACTTAAATTTATCATGAACTTAGTCCCTGATAGTATCTTGCTTGTTTATGTTGATTGTAGATAGATGGCTCGTGCTATTGTTCCATTGAATTTTAATGCGTTCCTTGAGAAAACAAAGTTGAAAGATGATGGTAGCAATTACACGGACTGGGTCCATAACTTGAGGATTATCCTCATTGCTGCACAGAAGAATTACGTCCTGGAAGCACCGCTGGGTGCCAGGCCTGCTGCTGGAGCAACACCAGATGTTATGAACGTCTGGCAGAGCAAAGCTGATGACTACTCGATAGTTCAGTGTGCCATGCTTTACGGCTTAGAATTGGGACTTCAACGACGTTTTGAACGTCATGGAGCATATGAGATGTTCCAGGAGTTGAAGTTAATATTTCAAGCAAATGCCCGGATTGAGAGATATGAAGTCTCCAATAAGTTCTATAGCTGCAAGATGGAGGAGAACAGTTCTGTCAGTGAGCATATACTCAAAATGTCTGGGTATAATAATCACTTGATTCAATTGGGAGTTAATCTTCCATATGATTGCGTCATTGATAGAATTCTCCAATCACTGCCACCAAGCTACAAGAGCTTCATGATGAACTATAATATGCAAGGGATGAATAAGACTATTCCCGAGCTCTTCGCAATGCTGAAAGCCGCGGAGGTAGAAATCAAGAAGGAGCATCAAGTGTTGATGGTCAACAAGACCACTAGTTTCAAGAAAAAGGGCAAAGGGAAGAAGAAGGGGAACTTCAAAAAGAATGGCAAGCAAGTTGCTACTCAAGAGAAGAAACCCAAGTCTGGACCTAAGCCTGAAACTGAGTGCTTCTACTGCAAGCGGACTGGTCACTGGAAGCGGAACTGCCCCAAGTATTTGGCGGATAAGAAGGATGGCAAGGTGAACAAAGGTATATGTGATATACATGTTATTGATGTGTACCTTACTAGAGCTCGTAGTAGCACCTGGGTATTTGATACTGGTTCTGTTGCTAATATTTGCAACTCGAAACAGGAACTACGGATTAAGCGAACACTGGCAAAGGACGAGGTGACGATGCGCGTGGGAAATGGTTCCAAAGTCGATGTGATCGCGGTCGGCACGCTACCTCTACATCTACCTTCGGGATCAGTATTAGACCTAAATAATTGTTATTTGGTGCCAGCGTTGAGCATGAACATTATATCTGGATCTTGTTTGATGCGAGACGGTTATTTATTTAAATCAGAGAATAATGGTTGTTCTATTTATATGACTAATATCTTTTATGGTCATGCACCTTTGAAGAGTGGTCTATTTTTGATGAATCTTGATAGTAGTGATACACATATTCATAATGTTGAAGCCAAAAGATGCAGAGTTGATAATGATAGTGCAACTTATTTGTGGCACTGCCGTTTAGGTCATATCGGTGTAAAACGCATGAAGAAACTCCATACTGATGGGCTTTTGGAACCACTTGATTATGAATCACTTGGTACTTGCGAACCGTGCCTCATGGGCAAGATGACTAAAACACCATTCTCCGGTACTATGGAGAGAGCAACAGATTTGTTGAAAATCATACATACAGATGTATGTGGTCCGATGAATATTGAGGCTCGTGGCAGATATCGTTATTTTCTCACCTTCACAGATGATTTAAGCAGATATGGGTATATCTACTTAATGAAACATAAGTCTGAAACATTTGAAAAGTTCAAAGAATTTCAGAGTGAAGTTGAAAATCATCGTAACAAGAAAATAAAGTTTCTATGATCTGATCGTGGAGGAGAATATTTGAGTTACGAGTTTGGTGTACATTTGAAAAATTGTGGAATAGTTTCGCAACTCACGCCACCCGGAACACCACAGCGTAATGGTGTGTCCGAACGTTGTAATCGTACTTTATTAGATATGGTGCGATCTATGATGTCTCTTACAGATTTACCGCTATCATTTTGGGGTTATGCTCTAGAGACGGCCGCATTCATGTTAAATAGGGCACCATCAAAATCCGTTGAGACGACGCCTTATGAACTATGGTTTGGCAAGAAACCAAAGTTGTCGTTTCTTAAAGTTTGGGGCTGCGATACTTATGTGAAAGAGCTTCAACCTGATAAGCTCGAACCCAAATTGGAGAAATGTGTCTTCATAGGATACCCAAAGGAGACTGTTGGGTACACCTTCTGTCAAGATCCGAAGGCAAGACATTCGTTGCTAAGAATGGATCCTTTCTAGAAAAGGAGTTTCTCTCGAAAGAAGTGAGTGGGAGGAAAGTAGAACTTGACGAGGTAACTGTACCTACTCCCTTATTGGAAAGTAGTACATCACAGAAAACTGTTTCAGTGACACCTACACCAGTTAGTGAGGAAGCTAATGATGATGATCATGAAACTTTAGATCAAGATACTACTGAACTTCGTAGATCAACCAGAGTGAGATCCTTACCAGAGTGGTACGGTAATCCTGTTCTAGAAGTCATGCTACTAGATCATGATGAACCTACGAACTATGAAGAAGCGATGGTGAGCCCAGATTCCGCAAAATGGCTTGAAGCCATGAAATCTGAGATGGGATCCATGTATGAGAACAAAGTATGGACTTTGGTTGACTTGCCCAATGATCGGCAAGCAATTGAGAATAAATGGATCTTCAAGAAGAAGACTGACGCTGACGGTAATATTACTGTCTATAAAGCTCGACTTGTCGCAAAAGGTTTTCGACAAGTTCAAGGGATTGACTACGATGAGACCTTCTCACCTGTAGCGATGCTTAAGTCTGTCCGAATCATGTTAGCAATTGCCGCATTTTATGATTATGAAATTTGGCAGATGGATGTCAAAACTGCATTCCTGAATGGATTTCTGGAAGAAGAGTTGTATATGATGCAACCGGAAGGTTTTGTCGATCCAAAGGGAGCTAACAAAGTATGCAAGCTCCAACGATCCATTTATGGACTGGTGCAAGCCTCTCGGAGTTGGAATAAACGCTTTGATAGTGTGATCAAAGCATTTGGTTTTATACAGACTTTTGGAGAAGCCTGTATTTACAAGAAAGTGAGTGGGAGCTCTGTAGCATTTCTGATATTATATGTGGATGACATATTACTGATTGGAAATGATATAGAATATCTGGATAGCATAAAGGGATACTTGAATAAGAGTTTTTCAATGAAAGACCTCGGTGAAGCTGCTTACATATTAGGCATTAAGATCTATAGAGATAGATCAAGACGCCTAATTGGACTTTCACAAAGCACATACCTTGACAAGATTTTGAAGAAGTTCAAAATGGATCAAGCAAATAAAGGGTTCTTGCCTGTGTTACAAGGTGTGAAGTTGAGTCAGACTCAATGCCCGACTACTGCATTGCTTCAGCCATAGGCTCTATCATGTATGCAATGCTGTGTACCTGTCACGACCGGGTTTTCTGGGTAATAAATTTCCAGAAAAGACCGTCGTGCTCATCAGCCCCAGGATTACTGTTAGCTGATGAGGCTCCAACTTGATACAGAAATTCCAAGCAAAATACAAAATATGTAGTACAAGACCATTCTGGCCTGTGAGTACAACAAATGGTTTCTAGTGGTTGATGGCGGAAGCGGGTTGTGAAACATCAGTGTCTATGGGACTCCATTTCCCACGGGAACAGCTGACCAGGTTAATTCCTATCTTCGCGAGGCTGCTATCTCCATTGAGTGGGTTCCGGGGCTGGCATCGCGTCACTCATCTCCGTGCAAGATAATCTGGCCAAGACAATAGCCAGGGACAAGCCAGTGAGTACTTTGAATGTACTCGCAAACATTATGAGCACAGGTATAATATAACCATGATGCGCTAAAAATATTTTATGCTCATGACGTCAGTCAAAAATAGTAAATAAAATACTGATGCGTGCAGGCGGTTATTTATAAAAAAATGCAATACATAGCAGTATTAAAATTTATGAAATAAATAACAAGTAATGCCACAGTCGGGCGTCTGAGCGACACCACATAAAGGGCTTTAAAAGAAATGCCACAGTCGGGCGTCTGAGCGACGCCACATAAAGGGCTTTAAAAGAAATGCCACAGTCGGGCGTCTGAGCGACGCCACATAAAGGGCTTTAAAAGAAATGCCACAGTCGGGCGTCTAAGCGACGCCACATAAAGGGCTTTAAAAGAAATGCCACAGTCGGGCGTCTGAGCGACGCCACATAAAGGGCTTTAAAAGAAATGCCACAGTCGGGCGTCTGAGCGACGCCACATAAAGGGCTTTAAAAGAAATGCCACAGTCGGGCGTCTGAGCGACGCCACATAAAGGGCTTTTAAAAGAAATGCCACAGTCGGGCGTCTGGGCGACGTCACATAAAGGGCTTTAAAAGAAATGATCATAGTGAATATCCCGGAGGTAGAACCATCCTAGAGATATTTGGTAATAATATCACGGGTTAGTCAACAATAATAATAATCATAGATATCACAAGTCATGAGAAGTAATTCCATTCCTGGTTAACCATTTCACCTCCGAAGACCGACGCTAGACCGACACCTGACCCATCCCAGACTGTAATCCCTAACCACGGACACGGCTATTCGAATAGGTTTATTCTCTGCAGAGGGTGTACTCTTTACCCACGAGTAACGGATTTCTTTAGTCCAGCAGGACTAATTCCGTCTACGGTCTTTTTGTTGAAAACACACCTAACTTGCACACACCAGCTTATCTCACACGTGTCTGGAATCACACACGACACCTGTTAAGCAAACTCTAAGTGGGGAGGCTACAACCTCGCGTAGTATGGGATCAAATTTATATCGCGCGCTCTAAAGGGTGGCCTCCCCTCTCGGTCCCAACCGGAAACACCCATGCCCCCGGACCAGGTGGCCTGCCTACCAGCTACAACCGGTATCTTCCACCATGGCCTCTCTGTACGGTGTGTGCTGGAAAGAGGTTGACAACTTACTGAACCGTACTCTACTTGCTGTAGAGACGAGTGGTAGTACGAGACAAGTATGGGGGTTACTGGAACAAGACTCGATCTACGGTCGACTCAGGGGGTTCAAGTATTCCCTGCATGATTAGCATGACGAATATATTTCATCCAACAGAGTCACCGCTCATATCACCTTACCATGCCATACCAGACATAACCGTCCCGACGGAGACCAGTGACAAACTCATGCCTACCCAAGGCCGAGGTTTTCCCGGGCCTGCCGGTATGCATGCAAGGCACATGAGGGTGATTATCATCACAAGTGAATCCATTTCCAACAGCATGGGAATCAACAACATGCACCCATGCATATGATCATATCACATGAAATAACAAGTCCTTCGAAATGCGGTGGTGTTATAAATGTATCAACGATCACACCAAAAATATTATGCCGGGGTTCAGAATGCTTGCCTTCAATGTTGTGGAGGGGTGAGGTGCTCTCCAAAACTTTTGAAAGCTTCTTCTCTCTCCCAAAATCCTATTTGAAAATATATTTGAATTAACACATATTTCAAAAACAGAACCAAAAAGTTGTTTGAAAATTTTTCAAATAAATCTTAAAATAAACTAGACCAAATTTAAGGAAGGTAGGAAAAAGAATCAACTCATTTGGAGTTATATTTAAAAAGTTATAGCCAGTCAAAGATTTGGTCAAATCTGTTATTTAAAATAAAACAGAAAAGAAAACGGTTCAGATAGAAATACGCTTTCGGTGCAGAGGAGGCGTACTTGAGGCTTTACGCCTCCACTTAACCACGTGGACGGCGCGGGGTGTCACTGACAGTGGGCCTGCCTGGCCCACTGGTCAGGTTTGACCAGTCGCCGCGCGTCGTCTCCCTCCTTTGCCCGAGCGGAGCGGGGCTCCGGCGATCGTCGCCGGTGTTTGGCTGCTCCTCGCGGGCCCCCGAGGGTGGGGGTGGATCCGTAAGGTTGGGGTGGTCCTCCCGGTAGTCGTTGGGTCGGCGGAGACGAAGTGAGCGGCCCGCGGCGAGCTCCGCGGCGGAGGAAGGCTTCGGTGGCGAAGTGACTTTGTGGCGGCGTTGGCTCCCGATCAAAATCAAGTAGGGGAAAAGGCTCACGGGAGGATGAGGATGTTCTTGGTGGAGAGAACGGAGAGGGAGAGATACTAGAGGTGCCGGATTGGCCGGGACGGTGGCGGCGGTAGGAGTTGCCGGAGATGAGGAAGGAGGCCTCCCCGGGTCGAATGCGAGCTAGGGGGGTGCCATAGGGGTGGTCTGAGGTCGCGTGCGTGCTCAGAGGGGCTCGGGGTGTCCATTTATAGTGCGACGAGGTCGGTTCCGCGGCGGCCGTGGATAAGCTCTTCGGCGAACCGCCTCTCTGTGGCTAGGGCGACGTGGCGGCGACGAGCGCTAGGGGACGAAGCTGTGGATGAGCACGCACTGCTCACAGGGGCAGGTGGCGAGCCGGGGTGGCTTGGGCGGCGCTGCATGGCGCAGGGCTATCGGGCGGCGGCGGCGGCTAGTGCTTGGCCTGCCGGGCGCGGCGAGGGGCGGCTTGGCGCGTAGCTGAGCGAAGGGGAGCGCGTGGCGTGATGCTGCTGTGTGGGCCAAAGCCAGGGGGGCCAGCGTGTCGGCTCGGGCGCGTGGCTGCAATATGCGCGCTCTGGGCGTGCCTAGTGCATGCACGGGACGTGCTCGACGAAATGCTATGGCATGCTAGAGGTCGCGGTTGAGGCTGGCAATTAACAGACCCAGGTTAGGAGCAACTGGAATCCTAGTGGACATGCTAGTATGATCCGAGGTGCAAGGTCACAATGCAAAGACAAAATCATGGCAAAACTGGCCATGCACACCAGGTGTTTGACAAAATGTTAAAGGCTTCTAAGCAACTCTTGGGGTGGTCCTAAATCTCCAGATCAAGATCTCCTTAGATGCAAGAGAGAGTGGTGAGGTTATTTGGCCAAAAGCAGAAACTTGCTAGTGCAAGTTTTATAAAACTTCAATTCTGGACAGGAAATAAAAGACATTATTTCATGAACCAAAAATGATCCAAAAGGTGCATGCTCCTGGACTTAAGGGTTTAACATGGGGGACTACAAGTAGGAGAAAAATCAAGGGTTAAAGAGCAAGTAAAAACATGGTTGCTGTACAAACCATCAAGTTGGTCCAGAATGAAGATGAGGTTGATTCACTCAAATTTTTCAAAGAACATAAATAGGTTTTTGCACAAAGTGAAATAATAGGCTCCTACTGACCTCCCCTAATTTTGGTAGAAGTTTTAAAGAAATATTTAAATAGGTTGTAGTGCAAAATGCACTCTGGACCAGAGAAGAAAAATTGAGTGTAGGGCTCAAAATATTTCATGAATGAAATATATTTTAGCATAAAAGTGATTTAAAAACATCGCATGACATCTCCAAATTTTTGTGGGAATTTTAAGTGAATTTATCAAATGGTTGTAGTTCAAATATGGCCATTTAACCTAGAAAAACCCTTTTCAAGAAAATAAAGATCAAGCAACTAATTATTTAATTAGTTACACTGATAAAGGAAAGTTTTTCTTGAGAGGTTAAACAAGTCCAACAACATTTTGAAAAGTTTTCTCTCTGGGAAAAACTCATCATAACAGGGAAGGAAATGATTTAAACAAAATCAAAATGGAGCTCAAAATTCAAAGTTTTAAATCCTGGCAAAATTTTATTCCATTAAAACAAGGCCAAAATTTTGGGGTGTCACAATACTAACCCCCTTAAGAAAAAATCTCGCCCTCGAGATTTGCTAAAAGCGGTGTTAAGAAAATAATTACGCAATGAAGATGTGGCTACAGTGAGAGGGCAATAAGTGGTGAAAAACCACAGTGTGAAAAACTGGGGCTGCGCGGAAAAGTCTACGGTTCGGGACAAAAACGGGTGATTTCTACGCTGGATATAAATTTAGGATAACTCCTAAATTTAGATATACGCTGGTTGTACCCGAGAGCACAGTGCTCTCTCTGGCCGACAGGTGGACCCGGGGTCCACTGTCAGTCTCCTCTTCTTCTCCCTCTGGCCCTTTCTTCCTCCTCTCTCCCGCGCGCTTTCTCCACCGGCGACGCCTAGTGTGTAGGGCATCTAGGCCGTACCGTGGTAGTGCGCGGCGTGCTAGCTGCCGGTGCAGCGTGCACTCACCTCGCGGGCCAGCGCGCTGTCGGCACTGCTCGCGGATTCGACTCCGAACACCGGCGATCGGCGACGAGCGGCGTTGGTGGACTTCGCCCACCGTACACCGAGCTCGAGCTATAAAAACGGCCGGGGTGCCTCTCTCTTCTTCCTCACACCTGGCCTCACTTCTCCTCCTCCTTCTTTCTCCATTACTGCTTACAGAAGCTCGGTCGAGGCTCTAATGGCGGAGGCGATGCCGGACTGGTTTGTGATCCTGATATGCGGAGGGCTGGCGACGCTGCTGGGGCTCTCTGTGCTCCTGTGCGCGATAATCTTCGACGAGTATCGCGATGCTGCGGCTCGGGTGTTGGTTCTCCGCGGTGGTGGTGATCATGAGGAGTAGATGGGGTGTGCCGGGTGCTAACTGTTGTTAGGGGGTGATTAGCTGGATGTAACACCGTTGCAAAGTTTTGCAAACAGTGTATGTGTCCGAATGATTATGGTTGTGAGTCTGCTCGTGGTGCTGAGTGAAATTAAATAATCCACGTCGTGAGAAAGTGTAGATGTAGCAACTCAGGGAAAAGAAAATCTCACTCCAGGGTTTTGCGAGGGAAAAACAGTTAATTTAAAGGAGCATAAACCACAACAAAAACTACACACATTAGCAGAAGCCAAATAATTGACTCGTCGTACAAACTCAGGGTATTACGCATAAGTCACACACATAAATAAATGCTGCAAAGAACAAATACAGTAGTGACGTCTAAAATGAAAATGGTAACTGGGCGGGGTCCTGATAAAATGTCTCTGGTAAAGGGATACATTCTTCTTCAATTGGAGGCAGTGGATTGACCAGTCGATGTATGCGTCTCTCCGTGTCGGGTCTCAGTGGTCTGCCGATGGCAATCTGAGGATTTAAATCTGCGAGGCTCTGGAGATAATCCATCACTCGCTGGTTTAAATGCTCTTGAGCAATTATGTACTGGATAAGGTTGGCCAGAACTGGGTCTCTCTCAATACGTCCACCGGGAAAAGACGTTACTTCTCCGGGTGCTGCACGACTCGGAAAGTAATAATATCCTCGTTCGCGGGCATAGGGTACTGCGGATCGAAGACGAGCAATCGCTTCTTTCGCAGCAGCCTCTATGGCCAAGTGTGGGGTTGGCATAGATTTCCCCACGAAGGAAACTTCCGTTGGATCTTGGTTGGGGTCTACAGGAGGAATGTGTACTGCTGCCCAATATTCCGAGGTGGATGGGGTGATCCTTGATTTGAACAGCTCGTACTGGGGTGGCTGGGTAGAACCCATGGTACTGCGGGTAAAATCCCACAATATTTTGACAAAGCTACCTGGGGTTGCATCTGGGGTTCTCAGATGAATGCTGGGGTTCGGCATGACAGGAAAAAGCGTGAGTGTTGTGCACAAAGTGAGGGTTGCTGGGTAAGGTCACAAGGTGGCCTTTATATAGCAATGGAGCCGGATCGTTTCACCGTGGTGAAGGTAATAAATTTGCCAGCTTAGCTCCAAAGGTCGGGTCAGTGTCAGAGATACACATATCTCATAAAGAGACGTGTTACTGTGGTTGTCGTCGGGTTGGTTTTGGTAGTTGTGCCCGGAAAAATATGTAACTATGCGCTGACCAATTATGCAAAGCTACTATTAAAACAGAGGCACAACGACAGGCTGCGTTAATATACACGGTCGCGTGATTACAAAGCGAGGATACATTGAAACTTGGTGCTACTCATACGGCTTAGTCTACCTCGTTTATGTCTAAACGGGCGTGCCTGGTGGATGTCGAGGCTTCTCCACGTGTCTCTCTGCCGGGATTAGTCGGAGATGGCGGAGGAACTGCAGGGTCGGGGTAGTGAGATGACCATCGCGGGGATTGTTGGCCACAACCCCGTTGGAGTGTGCTCCCAATATGCGACGAAGCACTTCTGGGGTTATCGCAGCACCTTGGCCGATGGCTGGGGCAGATCTCGGGGTCTCGATCGGTTGTCCAAACAGCACGACTGGGTTGTCGGTGTTGGGCTCGTTTTCTTCTCTCGCCGGGGCTCGACGAACCAGCTCTCCACGAGCTGCGATTAGATCAATAGTGATCTGGTCGAACAGTGCCTCTAGTGCACTTACATAGCGCACTAGGTGCAACAATGCGGGGTCCGTCTCGTGATCTCCATTGGCAACTTGGGGTGGTCTACCATACCCTTCACGTCTGGGATAGTAGTGGAACGAGCGACAGTTAACTCTGGGCGACAAGTGCCTGAGATGAACTATAGCCTCTCGAGCGGCTAGCTGGATGGCTTGTGGCTCAAAGGATGTTGTTCTTCCGGTGAACCGGTAGGGGCGCTCGGGTGCTAGACTCCTACCGTAAATGTGCACAGTGGCCCAGAATTGGCGGTCTTCACCGCTCATGGGACCTTGATACACAACATATTCTGGTGGCTCCTCTAACGCGTAGGCACGACGGGTGAGGTTTGCGAGGATGGTCACAAAACCTCCAAGGTTGGTTGCTGTGGTTTCGTTGTGCACTATAGGTCCAGGCATTGTGGCTCGGTTTGGGGTAGCGGCTGTGTGTGCTGGTTTGGTGTTAGCGCGCCCCTTTTTATAGGGAAAAGGGGACGGAATCTTCCTTCGAACGCTTGCGAGAAAGGACTATTTAGGGGCCGGTCACTGGCGCATGAGTGACAGGTTAGGTTGATAGGTTGGGCACCGACTGCCAAAAGTGTTGGGTCACTGTGTGGCTATCTTGCACGAGAAGCTTGGCTGGGGTTTGGTTAAGGTCTGGTGGGTTGGTTTGCCTAGTTTATTGACCTGGCTAAGATAGGATTAGCCAATGGTCAGCCTGGCTCTGATACCAAGTCTGTCACGACCGGGTTTTCCGGGTAATAAATTTCCAGAAAAGACCGTCGTGCTCATCAGCCCCAGGATTACTGTTAGCTGATGAGGCTCCAACTTGATACAGAAATTCCAAGCAAAATACAAAAATATGTAGTACAAGACCATTCTGGCCTGTGAGTACAACAAATGGTTTCTAGTGGTTGATGGCGGAAGCGGGTTGTGAAACATCAGTGTCTATGGGACTCCATTTCCCACGGGAACAGCTGACCAGGTTAATTCCTATCTTCGCGAGGCTGCTATCTCCATTGAGTGGGTTCCGGGGCTGGCATCGCGTCGCTCATCTCCGTGCAAGATAATCTGGCCAAGACAATAGCCAGGGACAAGCCAGTGAGTACTTTGAATGTACTCGCAAACATTATGAACACAGGTATAATATAACAATGATGTGCTAAAAATATTTTATGCTCATGACGTCAGTCAAAAATAGTAAATAAAATACTGATGCGTGCAGGCGGTTATTTATAAAAAAAATGCAATACATAGTAGTAGTAAAATTTATGAAATAAATAACAAGCAATGCCACAGTCGGGCGTCTGAGCGACACCACATAAAGGGCTTTAAAAGAAATGCCACAGTCGGGCGTCTGAGCGACGCCACATAAAGGGCTTTAAAAGAAATGCCACAGTCGGGCGTCTGAGCGACGCCACATAAAGGGCTTTAAAAGAAATGCCACAGTCGGGCGTCTGAGCGACGCCACATAAAGGGCTTTAAAAGAAATGCCACAGTCGGGCGTCTGAGCGACGCCACATAAAGGGCTTTAAAAGAAATGCCACAGTCGGGCGTCTGAGCGACGCCACATAAAGGGCTTTAAAAGAAATGCCACAGTCGGGCGTCTGAGCGACGCCACATAAAGGGCTTTAAAAGAAATGCCACAGTCGGGCGTCTGAGCGACGCCACATAAAGGGCTTTAAAAGAAATGCCACAGTCGGGCGTCTGAGCGACGCCACATAAAGGGCTTTAAAAGAAACAATCATAATGAATATCCCTGGAGGTAGAACCATCCCAGAGATACTCGATAATAACAATAATATCATGGGTTAGTCAACAATAATAATAATCATCATAGATATCACAAGTCACGAGTAGTAATTCCATTTTCTGGTTAACAGTTTCACCTCCGAAGACCGACACTAAGACCGACACCTGACCCATCCCAGACTGTAATCCTTAACCATGGACACGGCTATTCGAATAGGTTTATTCTCTGCAGAGGGTGTACTCTTTACCCACGAGTAACGGATCTCTTTAGTCCATCGGGACTAATTCCGTCTACGGTCTTTTTGTTGAAAACACACCTAACTTGCACACACCAGCTTATCTCACACGTGTCTGGAATCACCCACGACACCTGTTAAGCAAACTCTAAGTGGGGAGGCTACAACCTCGCGTAGCATGGGATCAAATTTATATCGCGCGCTCTAAGGGGTGGCCTCCCCTCTCGGTCCCAACCGGAAACACCCATGCCCCCGGACCAGGTGGCCTGCCTACCAGCTACAACCGGTATCTTCCACCATGGCCTCTCTGTACGGTGTGTGCTGGAAAGAGGTTGACAACTTACTGAACCGTACTCTACTTGCTGTAGAGACGAGTGGTAGTACGAAACAAGTATGGGGGTTACTGGAACAAGACTCGATCTACGGTCGACTCAGGAGGTTCAAGTATTCCCTGCATGATTAGCATGACGAATATATTTCATCCAACAGAGTCACCGCTCATATCACCTTACCATGCCATACCAGACATAACCGTCCCGACGGAGACCGGCGACAAACTCATGCCTACCCAAGGCCGAGGTTTTCCCGGGTTCCTGCCGGTATGCATGCAAGGCACATGAGGGTGATTATCATCACAAGTGAATCCATTTCCAACAGCATGGAAATCAACAACATGCACCCATGCATATGATCATATCACATGAAATAACAAGTCCTTCGAAATGCGGTGGTGTTATAAATGTATCAACGATCACACCAAAAATATTATGCCGGGGTTCAGAATGCTTGCCTTCAATGTTGTGGAGGGGTGAGGTGCTCTCCAAAACTTTTGAAAGCTTCTTCTCTCTCCCCAAAATCCTATTTAAAATATATTTGAATTAACACACATTTCAAAAACAGAACCAAAAAGTTGTTTGAAAATTTTTCAAATAAATCTTAAAATAAACTAGACCAAATTTAAGGAAGGTAGGAAAAAGAATCAACTCATTTGGAGTTATATTTAAAAAGTTATAGCCAGTCAAAGATTTGGTCAAATCTGTTATTTAAAATAAAACAGAAAAGAAAACGGTTCAGATAGAAATACGCTTTCGGTGCAGAGGAGGCGTACTTGAGGCTTTACGCCTCCACTTAACCACGTGGACGGCGCGGGGTGTCACTGACAGTGGGCCTGCCTGGCCCACTGGTCAGGTTTGACCAGTCGCCGCGCGTCGTCTCCCTCCTTTGCCCGAGCGGAGCAGGGCTCCGGTGATCGTCGCCGGCATTTGGCTGCTCCTCGCGGGCCCCCGAGGGTGGGGATGGATCCGTAAGGTTGGGGCGGTCCTCCCGGTAATCGTTGGGTCGGCGGGGACGAAGTGAGCGGCCGGCGGCGAGCTCCGCGGCGGAGGAAGGCTTCGGTGGCGAAGTGACTTTGTGGCGGCGTTGGCTCCCGATCAAAATCAAGTAGGGGAAAAGGCTCACGGGAGGATGAGGATGTTCTTGGTGGAGAGAACAGAGAGGGAGAGATACTGGAGGTGCCGGATTGGCCGGGGCGGTGGCGGCGGCAGGAGTTGCCGGAGATGAGGAAGGAGGCCTCCTCGGGTCGAATGCGAGCTAGGGGGGTGCCATAGGGGTGGTCTGAGGTCGCGTGCGTGCTCAGAGGGGCTCGGGGTGTCCATTTATAGCGTGACGAGGTCGGTTCCGCGGCGGCCGTGGATAAGCTCTCCGGCGAACCGCCTCTCTGTGGCTAGGGCGACGTGGCGGCGACGAGCGCTAGGGGATGAAGCTGTGGATGAGCACGCACTACTCACAGGGGCAGGTGGCGAGCCGGGGTGGCTTGGGCGGCGCTGCACGGCGCAGGGCTGTCGGGCGGCGGCGGCGGCTAGTGCTTGGCCTGCCGGGCGCGGCGAGGGGTGGCTTGGCGCGTAGCTGAGAGAAGGGGAGCGCGTGGCGTGATGCTGCTGTGTGGGCCAAAGCCAGGGGGGCCAGCGTGTCGGCTCGGGCGCGTGGCTGCAATATGCGCGCTCTGGGCGCGCCCAGTGCACGCACGGGACGTGCTCGACGAAATGCTATGGCATGCTAGAGGTCGCGGTTGAGGCTGGCAATTAACAGACCCAGGTTAGGAGCAACTGGAATCCTAGTGGACATGCTAGTATGATCTGAGGTGCAAGGTCACAATGCAAAGACAAAATCATGTCAAAACTGGCCATGCACACCAGGTGTTTGACAAAATGTTAAAGGCTTCTAAGCAACTCTTGGGGTGGCCTAAATCTCCAGATCAAGATCTCCTTAGATGCAAGAGAGAGTGGTGAGGTTATTTGGCCAAAAGCAGAAACTTGCTAGTGCAAGTTTTATAAAACTTCAATTCTGGACAAGAAATAAATGACATTATTTCATGAACCAAAAATGATCCAAAAGGTGCATGCTCCTGGACTTAAGGGTTTAACATGGGGGACTACAAGTAGGAGAAAAAATCAAGGGTTAAAGAGCAAGTAAAAACATGGTTGCTGTACAAACCATCAAGTTGGTCCAGAATGAAGATGAGGTTGATTCACTCAAATTTTTCAAAGAACATAAATAGGTTTTTGCACAAAGTGAAATAATAGGCTCCTACTGACCTCCCTAATTTTGGTAGAAGTTTTAAAGAAATATTTAAATAGGTTGTAGTGCAAAATGCACTCTGGACCAGAGAAGAAAAATTGAGTGTAGGGCTCAAAATATTTCATGAATGAAATATATTTTAGCATAAAAGTGATTTAAAAACATCACATGACATCTCCAAATTTTTATGGGAATTTTAAGTGAATTTATCAAATGGTTGTAGTTCAAATAAGGCCATTTAACCTAGAAAAACCCTTTTCAAGAAAATAAAGATCAAGCAACATAATTATTTAATTAGTTACACTGATAAAGGAAAGTTTTCTTGAGAGGTTAATCAAGTCCAATAACACATTTTGAAAAGTTTTCTCTCTGGGAAAAACTCATCATAACAGGGAAGGAAATGATTTAAACAAAATCAAAATGGAGCTCAAAATTCAAAGTTTTAAATCCTGGCAAAATTTTATTCCATTAAAACAAGGCCAAAATTTTGGGGTGTCACAGTACCAGACCTGATGTGTGCCTTGCTATAAGTCTAGAAGGAAGGTACCAAAGTAATCCAGGGATAACTGGACAGCGGTCAAGAACATCCTGAAGTACCTGAAAAGGACTAAGGATATGTTTCTCGTATATGGAGGTGACAAAGAGCTCATCGTAAACGGTTACGTTGATGCAAGCTTTGACACTGATCCGGACGATTCTAAATCGCAAACTGGATACGTGTTTACATTAAACGGTGGAGCTGTCAGTTGGTGCAGTTCTAAACAGAGCGTCGTGGCGGGATCTACGTGTGAAGCAGAATACATTGCTGCTTCAGAAGCAGCGAATGAAGGAGTCTGGATGAAGGAGTTCATATCCGATCTAGGTGTCATACCTAGTGCATCGGGTCCAATGAAAATCTTTTGTGACAATACTGGTGCAATTGCCTTGGCGAAGGAATCCATATTTCACAAGAGAACCAAGCACATCAAGAGACGCTTCAATTCCATCCGGGATCTAGTCCAGGTGGGAGACATAGAGATTTGCAAGATACATACGGATCTGAATGTTGCAGACCCGTTGACTAAGCTGTTGGGGAACGTAGCAGAAATTTAAAATTTTCCTACGTGTCACCAAGATCTATCTATGGAGAGACCAGCAACGAGTAGAAAGGGGAGTGCATCTACATACCCTTGTAGATCGCTAAGCGGAAGCGTTCAAGTGAACGGGGTTGATGGAGTCGTACTCGTCGTGATTCAGATCACCGATGATCAAGTGCCGAACGGACGGCACATCCGCGTTCAACACACGTACAGCCCGGTGACGTCTCCCACGCCTTGATCCAGCAAGGAGAGAGGGAGATGTTGAGGAAGACTCCATCCAACAGCAGCACAACGGCGTGGTGGTGGTGGAGGAGCGTGGCAATCCCGCAGGGCTTCGCCAAACACCATGGGAGAGGAGGAGGAGGAGGAGAGACAGGGCTGCACCAAGAGAGATCAAATCACCTGTTATGGGCAGCCCCTAGGCCTCATATATATAGGGGAAAGGGAGGGCTGCGCCCCCTTTAGGGTTTCCCACCCCCAAGGGGTGCGGCCAGCCCTAGATGGCAAAGGGGGCGGCGGCCAGGAGGGGGAGAGAGGGGAGGCGCCCACTAGGTGGGCCTTAAGGCCCATCTGGACTAGGGTTTGCCCCCTCCCACTCTCCCTTGCGCCTTGGCACCTTGTGGGGGGCGCACCAGCCCACCTAGGGGCTGGTCCCCTCCCACACATGGCCCACGCAGCCTTCTGGGGCAGGTGGCCCCACTTGGTGGACCCCCGGGACCCTCCCGGTGGTCCCGGTACAATACCGATATCGCCCGAAACTTTTCCGGTGACCAAAACAGGACTTCCCATATATAAATCTTTACCTCCGGACCATTCCGGAACTCCTCGTGACGTCCGGGATCTCATCCGGGACTCCGAACAACATTCGGTAACCACATACAAGCTTCCTTTATAACCCTAGCGTCATCGAACCTTAAGTGTGTAGACCCTACGGGTTCGGGAGACATGCAGACATGACCGAGACGTTCTCCGGTCAATAACCAACAGCGGGATCTGGATACCCATGTTGGCTCCCACATGT
Organism: Triticum aestivum; assembly: GCF_018294505.1. Classification (NCBI taxonomy): domain Eukaryota; kingdom Viridiplantae; phylum Streptophyta; class Magnoliopsida; order Poales; family Poaceae; genus Triticum; species Triticum aestivum. Next base: position 650,359,756 of record NC_057812.1, on the reverse strand, counting down.
TCCACGATGATCTCATCAGATGAACCACGATGTCAAGGACTCAATCGATCCCGTATACAATTCCCTTTGTCTAGCGGTATTTTACTTGCCCGAGATTCGATCGTCGGTATCCAATACCTTGTTCAATCTCGTTACCGGCAAGTCACTTTACTCGTTCTGTAACACATCATCCCGTGATCAACTCCTTGGTCACATTGCGCATATGATGATGTCCTACCGAGTGGGCCCAGAGATACCTCTCCGTTTACACGGAGTGACAAATCCCAGTCTCGATCCGCATAAAACAATAGATACTTTCGGAGATACCTGTAGTGCACCTTTATAGTCACCCAGTTACGTTGTGACGTTTGATACACTCAAAGCACTCCTACGGTATCCAGGAGTTACACGATCTCATGGTCAAAGGAAGAGATACTTGACATAGGCAAAGCTCTAGCAAATGAACTACTCGATCTTTTGTGCTAGTCTTAGGATTGGGTCTTGTCCATCACATCATTCTCCTAACGATGTGATCCCGTTATCAACGACATCTAATGTCCATAGCCAGGAAACCATGACTATCTGTTGATCACAACGAGCTAGTCAACTAGAGGCTCACTAGGGACATATTGTGATCTATGTATTCACACGTGTATTACGATTTCCGGATAATACAGTTATAGCATGAATAAAAGACAATTATCATGAACAAGGAAATATAATAATAATACTTTTATTATTGCCTCTAGGGCATATTTCCAACAGTCTCCCACTTGCACTAGAGTCAATAATCTAGTTCACATCGCCATGTGATTAACACTCACAGGTCACATCGCCATGTGACTAACACCCAAGAGTTTACTAGAATCAGTAGTCTAGTTCACATCACTATGTGATTAATACTCAATGAGTTTTAAGTTTGATCATGTTGCTTGTGAGAGAGGTTTTAGTCAACGGGTTTGAACCTTTCAGATTCGTGTGTGCTTTACAAATCTCTATGTCATCTCCTAGATGCAGCTACCACGCTCTATTTGGAGCTATTCCAAATAACTGTTCTACTTGGAGCTATTCTAAATTATTGCTCCATTATATGTATCCGGTCTCTCTACTCGGAGCTATCCGGATAGGTGTCAAGCTTGCATCGTCGTAACCTTTACGACGAACTCTTTTACCACCTCCATAATCGAGAAAATTCCTTAGTCCACTAGTTACTAAGGATAACTTTGACCGCTGTCCTGTGAGCCATTCTTGGATCACTCTTGTACCCCTTGACTGACTCATGGCAAGGCACACTTCAGGTGCGGTACACAGCATAGCATACTGAAGAGCCTACGTCTTAAGCATAGGGGACGACCTTCGTCCTTTCTCTCTATTCTGCCGTGGTCGAGCTTTAAGTCTTAACTTCGTACCTTACAACTCAGGCAAGAACTTCTTCTTTGACTGATCCATCTTGAACACCTTCAAGATCATGTCAAGGTATGTGCTCATTTGAAAGTACCATTAAGCATTTTGATCTATCCTTATAGATCTTGATGCCCAATGCTCAAGCAGCTTAATCCAGGCTTTCCATTGAAAAACACTTTCAAAATAACCCTATATGCTTTCCAGAAATTCTACGTCATTTCTGATCAACAATATGTCAACAACATATACTCATCAGAAATTCTATAGTGCTCCCACTCACTTCTTTGGAAATACAAGTTTCTCATAAACTTTGTACAAACCCAAAATCTTTGATCATCATCAAAGCATACATTCCAACTCCGAGATGCTCACTCCAGTCCTTAGAAGGATCGCTGGAGCTAGCATACCTTTTAGCATCCTTAGGATCGACAAAAACTTTCTGATTGTATTACATACAACCTTTCCTCACGAAAACTGGTAAGGAAACTCGTTTTGATATCCATCTGCCAGATTTCATAAATACAGCTAATGCTAACATGAATCCGACGGACTTAAGCATCGCTACGGATGAGAAAATCTCATCGTAGTCAACTCCTTGAACTTGTGAAAAACTCTTCGCCACAAGTCGAGCTTCATAGACGGTGACATTACCGTCCACGTCCGTCTTCTTCTTAAAGATCCATTTATCTTAATGGCTTGCCGATCATCGGGCAAGTCCACCAAAGTCCATGGATCCGTTCTCGGATTTTATGGCCTCGAGCCATTTATCGGAATCCGGGCCCACCATCGCTTCTCCATAGCTCGTAGGTTCATTGTTATCCAACAACATGACTTCCAAGACAGGATTACGTACCACTCTGAAGTAGTACGCATCCTTGTCATCCCACGAGGTTTGGTAGTGACTTGATCCGAAGTTTCATGATCAATATCATAAGCTTCCACTTCAATTGGTGTAGGTGCCACAGGAACAACTTCCTGTGCCCTGCCACACACTAGTTGAAGAGACGGTTCAATAACCTCATCAAGTCTCCACCATCCTCCCACTCAACTTTTCGAGAGAAACCTTTCCTCGAAAAAGGACCCGATTCAAGAAACAATCCATATTGCTTTCGGATCTGAATTAGGAGGTATACCCAACTGTTTTGGGTTTCCTATGAAGATGCATTTTATCCGCTTTGGGTTCGAGCTTATCAACCTGAAACTTTTTCATATAAGCGTCGCATCCCCAAACTTTTAAGAAACGACAACTTAGGTTTCTCTAAACCATAATTCATACGGTGTCATCTCATCGGAATTATGTGGTGGCCTATTTGAAGTGAATGTGGTTGTCTCTAATGCCTAACCCATGAACAATAGTGGTAATTCGATAAGAGACATCATGGTATGCATCATATCCAATAGGGTGCAGTTATGATGTTCGGACACACCATCACACCATGGTGTTCCAGGCGGTATTTATTGCGAAACAATTTCCACAATGTCTTAATTGTGTGCCAAAACTCGTAACTCAGATATTCATCTCTATGATCATATCATAGACATTTTATCCTCTTGTCACAATGATCTTCTACTTCACTCTGAAATTACTTGAACCATTCAATAATTCAGACTTGTGTTTCATCAAGTAAATATTCTCAACATCTACTCGAATCATCTGTGAAGTAAGAACATAACGATATTCACTGCATGCCTCAGCACTCATTGGACTGCACACATCAAAATGTGTTGCTTCCAATAAGTTGTTATCTTGTTCCATTTTATTGAAACCGAGGCTTTTCAGTCATCTTGCCTAAGTGGTATGATTTGCATATCTCAAGTGATTCAAAATCAAGTGAGTTCAAACGGTCCATTTGCATGGAGTTTCTTCATGCATATATACCAATAGACATGGTTCGCATGTCTCAAACTTTTCAAAAATGAGTGAGTCCAAAGATCCATCAACATGGAGCTTCTTCATGCGTTTTATACCATTATGACTTACATGGCAGTGCCACAAGTAAGTGGTACTATCATTACTATCTTATATCTTTTGGCATGAACATGTGTATCACTACGATCGAGATTCAATAAACCATTCATTTTAGGTGCAAGAGCACTTTATTCAGGTTTAATACTAATCTTGATGGTAGAGGGAGCGTGCGATGTTTGATCACATCAAACTTGGAAACACTTCCAACACATATCGTCAGCTCACCTTTAGCTAGTCTCCGTTTATGCCGTAGCTTTTATTTCGAGTTACTAACACTTAGCAACCGAACCGGTATCTAATACCCTGGTGCTACTAGGAGTACTAGTAAAGTACACATTAACATAATGTATATCCAATATACTTCTATCGACCTTGCCAACCTTCTTATCTACCAAGTATCTAGGGTAATCTTGCTCCAGTTGTTGTTCCCCTTATTACAGAAGCACTTAGTCTCGGGTTTGGGTTCAACCTCGGGTTTCTTCATTGGTGCAGCAGCTGATTTGCCGTTTCATGAAGTATCCCTTCTTTCCCTTGCCCTTCTTGAAACTAGTGGTTTCATCAACCATCAACAATTGATGCTCCTTCTTGATTTCTACTTTCGCGGTGTCAAACATCACGAATATTTCAAGGATCATCATATCTATCCCTGATATGTTATAGTTCATCACGAAGCTCTAGCAGCTTGGTGGCAATGACTTTGGGGAAACATCACTATCTCATTTGGAAGATCAACTCCCACTCGATTCAAGTGATTGTTGCACTCAGACAATCTGAGCACAAGCTCAACGATTGAGCTTTTCTCCCTTAGTTTGCAGGCTAAGAAAATCGTCAGAGGTCTTATACCTCTTGACGTGAGCACGAGCCTGAAATCCCAATTTCAGCCCTTGAAACATCTCATATGTTCCGCGATGTTTCGAAAAACGTCTTCGGTGCCTCTACTTAAACCATTTATCTGAACTATCACGTAGTTATCAAAACGTGTATGTCCGATGTTCGCAACATCAACAGACGACGTTTGGGGTTCAGCACATTGAGCGGTGCATTAAGGACATAAGCTTTCTTCTGTCCGCATAATCGCTACTGTCAACTTTCAACTATATTTTCTCTAGGAACATATCTAAAACAGTAGAACTAAAGCGCGAGCTTACGACATAATTTGCAAAAAGGTCTTTTGACTATGTTCAAGATAATTAAGTTCATCTTATGAACTCCCACTTAGATAGACATCCCTCTGGTCATCTAAGTGATCACATGATCCGAGTCAACTAGGCCGTGTCCGATCATCACGTGAGACGGACTAGTTATCATCGGTGAACATCTTCATGTTGATCGTATCTACTATACGACTCATGCTCGACCTTTCGGTCTCTGTGTTCCGAGGCCATGTCTGCACATGCTAGGCTCGTCAAGTTAACCCTAAGTGTTTTCGCTGTGTAAAACTGTCTTACACCCGTTGTATGTGAACGTAAGAATCCATCACACCCGATCATCACGTGGTGCTTAGAAGCGACGAACTGTAGCAACGGTGCACAGTTAGGGGAGAACACTTCTTGAAATTTTGTAAGGGATCATCTTATTTACTACCGTCGTCCTAAGTAAACAAGATGCATAAACATGATAAACATCACATGCAATCAAAATAGAGTAGTGACATGATATGGCCAATATCATATAGCTCCTTTGATCTTCATCTTCGGGGCTCCATGATCATCTTGTCACCGGCTTGACACCATGATCTCCATCATCATGATCTCCATCATCGTGTCTTCATGAAGTTGTCACGCCAACGACTACTTCTACTTCTATGACTAACGCGTTTAGCAATAAAGTAAAGTAGTTTACATGGCGTTCTTCAATGACACGCAGGTCATACAAAAAATAAAGACAACTCCTATGGCTCCTGCCGGTTGTCATACTCATCGACATGCAAGTCGTGAATCCTATTACAAGAACATGATCAATCTCATACATCACATATATCATTCATCACATCCTTTTGGCCATATCACATCACATAGCATACCCTGCAAAAACAAGTTAGACGTCCTCTAATTGTTGTTGCATGTTTTACGTGGCTGCTATGGGTTTCTAGCAAGAACGTTTCTTACCTACGCAAGACCACAACGTGATATGCCAATTGCTATTTACCCTTCATAAGGACCCTTTTCATCGAATCCGTTCCGACTAAAGTGGGAGAGACTGGCACCCGCTAGCCACCTTATGCACCAAGTGCATGTCAATCGGTGGAACCTGTCTCACGTAAGAGTACGTGTAAGGTCGGTCCGGGCCGCTTCATCCCACAATACCGTCGAAACAAGATTGGACTAGTAACGGTAAGCATATTGAACAACATCAACGCCCACAACTACTTTGTGTTCTACTCGTGCAAAGAATCTACGCAATAAACCTGGCTCTGATACCACTGTTGGGGAACGTAGCAGAAATTTAAAATTTTCCTACGTGTCACCAAGATCTATCTATGGAGAGACCAGCAACGAGTAGAAAGGGGAGTGCATCTACATACCCTTGTAGATCGCTAAGCGGAAGCGTTCAAGTGAACGGGGTTGATGGAGTCGTACTCGTCGTGATTCAGATCACCGATGATCAAGTGCCGAACGGACGGCACCTCCGCGTTCAACACACGTACAGCCCGGTGACGTCTCCCACGCCTTGATCCAGCAAGGAGAGAGGGAGAGGTTGAGGAAGACTCCATCCAACAGCAGCACAACGGCGTGGTGGTGGTGGAGGAGCGTGGCAATCCCGCAGGGCTTCGCCAAACACCATGGGAGAGGAGGAGGAGGAGGAGAGACAGGGCTGCACCAAGAGAGATCAAAATCACCTGTTATGGGCAGCCCCTAGGCCTCATATATATAGGGGAAAGGGAGGGCTGCGCCCCCTTTAGGGTTTCCCACCCCCAAGGGGTGCGGCCAGCCCTAGATGGCAAAGGGGGCGGCGGCCAGGAGGGGGAGAGAGGGGAGGCGCCCACTAGGTGGGCCTTAAGGCCCATCTGGACTAGGGTTTGCCCCCTCCCACTCTCCCTTGCGCCTTGGCACCTTGTGGGGGGCGCACCAGCCCACCTAGGGGCTGGTCCCCTCCCACACATGGCCCACGCAGCCTTCTGGGGAAGGTGGCCCCACTTGGTGGACCCCCGGGACCCTCCCGGTGGTCCCGGTACAATACCGATATCGCCCGAAACTTTTCCGGTGACCAAAACAGGACTTCCCATATATAAATCTTTACCTCCGGACCATTCCGGAACTCCTCGTGACGTCCGGGATCTCATCCGGGACTCTGAACAACATTCGGTAACCACATACAAGCTTCCTTTATAACCCTAGCGTCATCGAACCTTAAGTGTGTAGACCCTACGGGTTCGGGAGACATGCAGACATGACCGAGACATTCTCCGGTCAATAACCAACAGCGGGATCTGGATACCCATGTTGGCTCCCACATGTTCCACGATGATCTCATCAGATGAACCACGATGTCAAGGACTCAATCGATCCCGTATACAATTCCCTTTGTCTAGCGGTATTTTACTTGCCCGAGATTCGATCGTCGGTATCCAATACCTTGTTCAATCTCGTTACCGGCAAGTCACTTTACTCGTTCCGTAACACATCATCCCGTGATCAACTCCTTGGTCACATTGCGCATATGATGATGTCCTACCGAGTGGGCCCAGAGATACCTCTCCGTTTACACGGAGTGACAAATCCCAGTCTCGATCCGCATAAAACAATAGATACTTTCGGAGATACCTGTAGTGCACCTTTATAGTCACCCAGTTACGTTGTGACGTTTGATACACTCAAAGCACTCCTACGTTATCCAGGAGTTACACGATCTCATGGTCAAAGGAAGAGATACTTGACATAGGCAAAGCTCTAGCAAATGAACTACTCGATCTTTTGTGCTAGTCTTAGGATTGGGTCTTGTCCATCACATCATTCTCCTAATGATGTGATCCCGTTATCAACGACATCTAATGTCCATAGCCAGGAAACCATGACTATCTGTTGATCACAACGAGCTAGTCAACTAGAGGCTCACTAGGGACATATTGTGATCTATGTATTCACACGTGTATTACGATTTCCGGATAATACAGTTATAGCATGAATAAAAGACAATTATCATGAACAAGGAAATATAATAATAATACTTTTATTATTGCCTCTAGGGCATATTTCCAACATAAGCCTCTTCCACAAGCAAAACATGATCAGCACCAAGGCTCCATGGGTGTTAGAATCATTACGGTGTAATCTAGATTATTGACTCTAGTGCGAGTGGGAGACTGAAGGAAATATGCCCTAGAGGCAATAATAAAGTTATTATTTATTTCCTTATATCATGATAAATGTTTATTATTCATGCTAGAATTGTATTAACCAGAAACATAATACATGTGTGAATACATAGACAAACAGAGTGTCACTAGTATGCCTCTACTTGACTAGCTCATTAATCAAAGATGGTTATGTTTCCTAACCATAGACAAAATAGTTGTTATTTGATTAATGGGATCACATCATTAGTTGAATGATCTGATTGACATGACCCATTCCATTAGCTTAGCACCCGATCATTTAGTATGTTGCTATTGCTTTCTTCATAACTTATACATGTTCCTATGACTATGAGATTATGCAACTCCCGTTTACTGGAGGAACACTTTGGGTGCTGCCAAACGTCACAACGTAACTGGGTGATTATAAAGGAGTACTACATGTGTCTCCAAAGGTAGATGTTGGGTTGGCGTATTTCGAGATTAGGATTTGTCACTCCGATTGTCGGAGAGGTATCTCTGGGCCCTCTCGGTAATGCACATCACATAAGCCTTGCAAGCATTACAACTAATATGTTAGTTGTGAGATGATGTATTACGGAACGAGTAAAGAGACTTGCCGGTAACGAGATTGAACTAGGTATTGGATACCGACGATCGAATCTCGGGCAAGTAACATACCGATGACAAAGGGAACAACGTATGTTGTTATGCGGTCTGACCGATAAAGATCTTCGTAGAATATGTAGGAGCCAATATGGGCATCCAGGTCCCGCTATTGGTTATTGAACGGAGATTTGTCTCAGTCATGTCTGCATTGTTCTCGAACCGTAGGGTCCGCACGCTTAACGATACGATGACAATTATTATGAGTTTATGCATTTTGATGTACCGAAGTTAGTTCAGAGTCCCGGATGTGATCACGGACATGACGAGGAGTCTCGAAATGGTCGAGACATAAAGATTGATATATTGGACGGCTATATTCGGACACCGGAAGCGTTCTGGGTGATTTCGGAGAAAACCGGAGTGCCGGAGGGGTTACCGGAATCCCCCGGGGAAGTAATGGGCCTTATTGGGCCTGAGGGGAGAGTGAGGGCAGCAGCCCAAGAGGTGGCGCGCCCCCCCTCAAGGGAGTCCGAATTGGACTAGGAGGGGAGGGCGCGGCCCCCCCTTTCCCTATCCCTCTCCCTCTCTTTCCTTCCCCCCCAAGTCTCCTAGTTGGACTAGGAAAGGGGAGTCCTACTCCCACTAGGAGGAGGACTACCCCTCCCTTGGCGTGCCCCATAGGCCGGCCGGCCTCCCCCTTGCTCCTTTATATACGGGGGCAGGGGGGCACCCTAGGACACACAAGTTGATCCTCGTGATCGTTCCTTAGCCGTGTGCGGTGCCCCCTGCCACCATATTCCACCTCGGTCATACCGTTGTAGTGCTTAGGCGAAGCCCTGCGTCGGTAGAACATCATCATCGTCAACACGCCGTCGTGCTGACAGAACTCATCCCCAAAGCTTTGCTGGATCGGAGCCGGGGGAGCGCCATCGAGCTGTACGTGTGCTAAGAACTCGGAGGTGCCGGAGTAACGGTGCTTGGATCGGTCGGATCGGGAAGACGTACGACTACTTCCTCCACCTTGCGTCAACGCTTCCGCAGTCGGTCTACGTGGGTACGTAGACAACACTCTCCCCTCTCGTTGCTATGCATCACCATGATCTTGCGTGTGCGTAGGAAAATTTTTGAAATTACTACGTTCCCCATCAAAAAGGTACCCACACACCTCTCCAGATTTGCAAATAAGGCCTTCCCTCATTCATCCTTTTCTCTCACAAGATAAACAAGTCGTACAAATGCATCTTGATGTTACGTGCAACGCACGGGCATCTTGCTAGTAAGAATGAAAACAAACGACAAAAAAATATTTGGACGGTGGTTCGAAGTCATGACCACGGGCACAGCGGAGAAGGTGGCCTTGTAGTGGTTTGCTGAGCCGTCTGGTTTAACACACAGGAGCTGGTGTGGTGATTATACACACATGCATGCATGCACACGAACTGCATCCATGTAACACATGCACCCACGCACGCACGCAACACTCACACATACACATGCAGCCACGCACGCACGCAACACTCACACGCACGCACGCACGCATGCATGCACACACCAGTACACCACACGACCAATACACACTCTCATGCTCAAGTGCTCAACCTACATGTGCATGCGCACACATCAGGCCCTGACAGACACATACACAACCAGGTGATTCCCGCGCACGGGTTGGAGCCTTGTCGCGCCTGCGTAAATTTGTGTTTATCTGACCTTTTGCCTATGCAAACTGACAGGTGGGACCCACAAGGAACGTGGTCAATTTAACTAGTCAACATGGCGCCACGCAGACTATTTGGCCGGTCAACAGAGTGCAATCCGATGCTGAACTGTGAGCAAGTGACCGTATAATCACCGCAAAACGTATATAGTGACCGTAATCAGCTTATTCTGAAGTTCGATGACCGTATTACGCTTTTCTCTTTGTAGGCCCTCCAAAACTACATCTCTACACGTTCTCGCATGTTACATCTAACAACTATGCAATACAACACTACTACTACACTCTAACACAATAAATCATATGTGTTTTTAGTTTTACTAGATATCATGTTGTTACTTATAATTATTCAGTTTGCATACATTAAAATTGCCTTTGAAATGCATGGCCAGTATTATCTACCGCACGGGGAAAATCGCGCCCTTTCCTGTTTAATCGGGTTTGTATCGATGGATCGTGCGAAACAACAAAACTATAGTACTATACAGTACAAGTGACAGTTCACTAGGCCGTCGTGTCGTCTACTCCTCCGTCGTAAGAGCGGAGCACTCGCTTTCATAAATGTTCTAGTCCCTTTCACTGACATGTGGGACATCAAGCTATCGGGTCCACGTGCCATACCGGAATACAGTGTAGAGCAGCCGGGGTGAAGCACCCCAGTCATGGCGCCGGCATAGTAATGAGCAATGAGGCGTCAAATCACAAAGCTGCACCTTTCCCGCAATTAAGTTGGAGGGACGAAGCAACCATCATTTCACTCGTTGCTGAATCCGCTTCTCCCTCATCTTCACTAGTAGAAAACGGTGCTTTAGCGCCGGTTCGTAAGGGCCTTTAGTGCCGGTTCCGTAACCGGCACTAAAGGGTGGGCACTAAAGGCCCCCCCCCCTTCAGTACCGGTTCGGCACAAACCGGCGCTAAAGAGCCACCATGTGGCGTGAGCTCGCGCCTTGGTATGGGGGACCTTTAGTACCGGTTGGTGTTACCAACCGGTACTAAAGGTTTTTTTTTGAATTTTTTTTTGAAAATTTTGAAAAAAAAATTGATTTTTTTATTTTTAGTTTTTCTGACTTATTTGATGATTTAGTCTCTAATCACCTCTCTTAACTGCTCAAGTGTGGATCACTCATTCCAAATCGCCTGACTTCCCGGCCGGTCACCCATCCTCTCACTCCCCCAGCCTGAGCACGCTTAACTTCCGAGTTATATTCCCCCTACATTCCAAGTCTGCACTTGTTGTTTTCCTGACAAATGTAAGCTGTCAATCCTATTAACCCTCAGCAGTTTAGCTTGAGCATTAGGTCACACGTTTCACCGTTTGAGTTTGAAACTATTATTCTAAAAAACAGTAATTATTTAGTAACACTAATATTTCTTGAATAAGTTTGACCATAGTTTGACCATAGTTTGACCAGATTTAACCAAAATTTAAAAAATTGAAATAATTATTTAGTAACACTAATATTCTTGAATAATTATGTAGTAACATTAATACTTCTTGAATAAGTAGTTTGACCAGATTTAACCAATTTTTTTAAAAAAACTGAAATTTGACCAAATCTTTTTTTCGTTTTGGAATTTGAGGATTCTAAAAAATTGCAAACAGGCCATAGGCCGTGTTCATCGGATGCGGATTTTCGTGCTGAATTTTTTGATATATTATACGTTTTTTTCCGACATCGTATGTAAAAGTTATAGCCGTTTTACATTTTCCCTACACTTTTTGCAAAACATGTCCAAATCTAAGTTTTCAAATTTTCCTAACTAGTAGATGTAGTAATATAACTACCTCTCGAAGGATTTTATTTTTTGAAGTTTTTATCATTTTATTTTGGTTTTTTCAGAACTGAAATGGCAACACACGGGGGCGGGGGGGTAGAGTTTGAAAATTGCCCTATAGTGCCGGTTTGTGTCACACACCGGTACTATAGGTCAAACCCCTTTAGTACCGGTTCATGGCACAAACCGGTACTAAAGGTTAGCCCTTTAGTACCGGTTTGTGACACGAACCGGTACTAAAGGTGATCGCGGGGCACCGGCCTGACGCCAGCCTGCCATCACCCCTTTTGTATCGGTTCGTGGCACGAACCGGTACTAAAGGTTCAACACGAACCGGCATTAATGCATAGCCGTTCGAACCGGCACCAATGGTACCATTAGTACTGGGCTAAAATCAAACCGGCACTAATGTGTCTCACATTAGGTCCTTTTTCTACTAGTGCTTCTTCAACTTAACCACGTGTTGCTTCTACCGTTGTTCTGCCTCATGTGGGACGCGGATCGGCTTGATAAAGCACTGACACGTGGGACCGCATGTTAGAAAACCGTGAGGACAACATCCTCCAAAAATAAGAAGCCTAATCCTAGACTTACAAAGGGCTACGTAGCTGCTACGTATACTTTCCATCTAATCTATATATGCCCCCCTGATTCTCAGGTGGGGTGGGCGTAATCCTCTCCTTTAATCCAATCAAATAGTCCCACATCACATCAATTTGTAACTCTATGTAAACCAGTACGTGGATGTAGCATTGCTCAAATAAAAAACCTCCCCCGCCATCCACGCGGCAAAATCACCTCCTTTTTACTAATCTTGATTCTATAATTTTTTAGATCAATATAACTGAGATTTGTATAGATAGCACACAGGAGCAAAACCAAGTGGTACGGTTAAGGGCATCCACAATGTGTAGCCAAATGTTAAAATAGCTTTTGGCATCGTGGGAACCATTGTGGACGGTGTTGCCAAAGCCAAAAAGATGGAACCAAAACTCCCTGGTTGATTGATTGAATGAATAGAAAAATGCAATGTATCTCCTCTTTCTCCCATGCTTGGATGCATGTAGTACAGTACAGAGCACAGAGTCTACTCCCCCGTCCCTTCTATCACAAATCACAAAGCAGTGAGGCGTCAAATCACAAAAGCACGGACGAAGCAACTATCATTTCACTCTTCGCTGACTCCGCTTCTCCATCGTCTTCTTCGAGAAACCATCTCACCGCACTAGTACACCTAGTAGTACTCCCTCCGGTCCTTTTTTGTCTGCGTCTAAGAAAATTTCGTTTTCCCTGCAATGCTCTGCGCATTGGCATTTTTTCGCTGCTCTTTCCAACCGGGCCCTCCATCCCTTTCCACTGCATGCGTGCCTGCAGTAATCCCATCTCTCTTTCCCATGTGCTTCGCATCTTCCCAAGGCAGAGAGCTGCTTGCATGCAGAAACAGGAGAGAGAGCGAGAGGCGCATGCATGCAGAGAGATGGACAGGGGAGAGAGAGAGACGACATGGATGCATGCGGAAGTGAGAAGGTTGGTTTGAATGGCGCTGCATTAATCAAGTGATGAGGAGTGAGATGGTTAGCTCTTTGGTCTTTGGAGAAAAAATACGCATTAATTGACACATGAAACGAGGATTTGTATCGATTAAATCCCGTGAAGGAAAACCCCGCCTTTCTTTGTGTCTAGGCCTTGCATTGCCAAACTTCGCCACACATTTTTGCCAAGCTTGCCTAAAATTTTCAAAATGAGAGGGAGGTACACCTGCGCACGGCTGTCGCGGTCGCACCGCACCCTCACACGGTCGCCCCTGCATGCCGCGGTCGCACCGCACCCTCACACAGTCGCTCTTGCACGCCGCAAACCCAACCAAGGGAACGCACCCTCACTGACACGTGTTGTCGCATGTGAACAAACCAAACTCAGACATCCTATCGCTCACACATAATTTCGGTTCATAGAGTATGTTTATCCAACCGCATGTTGGGGAGTATCAGTACGGCCCGTGCGGTGGTCTGTTGGGGAAGAAGAAGAGGTGAGGAAGAAGGAGGAAAGAAGGGTTAGGAGATGTAGGATATTTATCCAGCCGACTGAAATGGTAGACTGACCCAAGTCAGGCGACTTGCATAACAAATATATGTTTTTACACAGCAAAAGATCCATAAAAACAACAACAACGGCCTCGTCATCTTTGGCTGCCAGCGCGAACCAGCCATCGCTGCCGACGTGTGTCTCCGTACCGTCGTTGTCCTCGGCCTCCAGCTACTCGTTCAAGCAGAGCATGCGGGCGCTCTGCACGGACGAGAGCACAGCCCGGTTCAAGTCGAGGACATCCGGTTCTGCCTGCAAGAGGGCCTCGATGGCAGCGGCATCCGCCCGCTCTACGTCGAGTCGAGCCTCCGCCGCCCGGTTCAAGTCCAGGACGTCCAATTCCGCCTGCAGGAGGGCGTCGATGAGAACGGCATCCATGTGATCTACGTCGAGTCGAGCCTATGCCGCCCGGTTCATGTCCAGGACGTACAGTTCTGCCTGCAGGAGGGCCTCGATGGCAGCGGCATCCGCGTGCTCCGCCTCAAGTTGAGCCTCCGCCGCCCGATTCACATCCACGACATCCGGTTCCGCCTGCAGGAGAGCCTCGTTGGCAGCGGCATGCGCGCGCTCCGCGTCGAGTTGAGACTCTGCCTCCCGGTCCTCCTTTAGTATCGCCATGTTGAACCGCTGGTCCGCCTACACCATGGGGGACTCGGACGCCGGCCCGAAGTCGACGTCCATCGTCTCATACCCATCGGGGGCCTTCTGCGCCGCGACCTCCACCATGAACATTGGATCGGCTTCCTCCTCCTCGTAGCTTGGCTCCAGAGAACTCGGGGATTGGCCCGCCGCAAAGCAAGCTTGGGAACGGAGGTCTGTGGCACCGACCGCCGCCACAATTTCTGCGCGGCGCTCCGGCGTCAGCATCTTGTAGTAAGTGATATTGCGGCGCACCATGGCTTTCCGGCGAACTAGGGGATGCTTGATGAGGGCTAGGGGACCAAAAGGTGGGGGAATGGGCTAGAGATTTGGTGTGGTTTTAGGGCATTGACTGGCGTAGGCCGAGCAGCGAATGTTCTGGTGTGAATAGTGGTTCTGGTGATGACTGGTCAATCGGTTTTGACTGTACATCGCTCTTGTCGCGTTCGCGTTGCAGCCTGGCACGCTAGACCCTCCACGTCGCTCACCGAATGGAACACGCTTCGTCTTGCGTTTTCGCTCGCTTGTGGGACCGCAGTTGAGAGTAAACCGACGTCCCTCCCCCTCCCCCGCACGCGTCATTTATTATACAATCACTCCCTCTGTTTTATGCGGAGTTAATAAAAACAGAGGGAGTGTATACTACGGATGAGGATCCCTTGACATGGCCGAACCCATTCAATAACTGACATGCGGGGCCTAGCAAGCATGGGGTCCACCAGTAAGTGACTGAAAGGGAGGGTAAGGCAGGGATACCTACGTCAGAGGATCCACTTCCACTATACTACTTTGACAAAATGTTAGAGTAATAATATATGACATGCAACTTACACAAATGTTAGAGTAATAATATATGACATGCAACTTACACAAAGCATATAGGGTCTAATGCGTTTTTCGAGGCTAACTTTGACCAAATGTTAGTGTAATAATATATGACATGCAACTTACACAAAGCATACGGTCAAATTCGTATGTGAAAGGAGTTTCCAATGATATAATTTTCACATTATACATCTCATGTACTATCAATCTTGTCAATAGTCAAATGGGAAACCATCTCGAGTAAAAATCTAGGAGTACGTACGAATCTAACAATATTGATTGGGCGTTGTTGAATGTTGATACCTTTTTGATCAAAGTAGAGATACTTTGACTACACATAAAACTTATATGTAAACTAGAAAGGATAGGAGGGAGTATATTGTACGTTCAAAAACAAAACGAACATTGAATACCCTTTATATATGATTTGCGGATGCTATGATCACTGGTTCAAAATTTTGAATCCGCCTTAGGTATCACGTGCCCCCACTCGTTCCCTCTCAATTTCATCTCGGGGTCCGAAGATCTATTGAAAGAGGACGAGGGTGGGTACATGTGAATGATACTCCGCGGAATGTTCAAATGAGGCATGCGGGAGGATGGACTCGACTGGATGGCGACATAATCGATGGAGAAGAGGGTTCGAGAGGAATGAGAAATAAGCAAACGCCACATTATTATACTTGAATGGCTCAAATAAACAATAAGTTGTCTCGCTTGGCCTACATAGTGAAAGGCCTAATGCGCAACGCGGAGCACTAACGCTCAAATATGGCCGGGAAAACTGGGAAACCGACATGTGGGGCAGACTAGTCCAATGGAGGAGCTGGCCCACGACCTCCTCGCCACCTACAACCATTCATGTGGGTCGTTGGGGCCAACAATGGGGCGCAGCTCCAGCACCGCCTCTAGACACGGCGACCGCGGTAAGCGACATGCTCATAACGTAGCTAGACACGGTCGGTTTTAGTGTGATGAGGGTGGCGTTAGTGCTGTGGCACAACCAACGGTATGTTTGGTTTGTGCCCAAGGTTGCCCCATCAAAGCATTGGGTAGCCAAAAATTTGTTTGAGGTATTGATTGCCCATGATTTGGCCGACATTGGCAAGAAAAATGAACTAGAGTTGGCTAGAGTTCATTGGCATGCCAAAGAAATGGCAACCATCCAAACAAAGACCAATCTTTGGGTCATGACCAAAATTTTGGTTGAGGTATTGGTTGCCCATGATTTGGCCGACATTGGCAAGAAAAATGAACTAGAGTTGGCTAGAGTTCATTGGCATGCCAAAAAAATGGCAACCATCCAAAGAAAGACCAATCTTTGGGTCATGACCAAAATTTTGGTAAGGTGCACTTTGGCCACAATCCAAACACACCCCAACACCCGGCTCGTCGAGGATGCACGGGGCACCGCGACGCGTCCGCGGAGTGGTGTAGCATGGCCAACTGCATCCTCTGGACCTGATACCATGCCGGGTCGTCTTGCTTTTTCAATGACATGCGGGGATCGCATGTGAGCAAAGGGCATCTCCAACGTTGCCACGACCGCAGCTGACTACCCTGGCATGCCAAAACCCTCGTCGCTCGCGCCGTCGCACGGTGCGTTGCCAGCTGGCGCCAGCTTCCCGCATTCATGCCGTCCGTTCGTATGTTGTCGTTAAGAGGCTCGGTGCCCGAGGAACCAACTCCGGCGACTTAATGACGCACCCGGACGCTTCGCCTCACCGGAATGCGCTACATAAAGCGGCAACACCCAGCTAACCTCCACACCATAGTGCATCGTCCTCCTACCTGGCACCACATCCGCCATGACCGCAAGTGCGAACGCTCTGCGGAAGAGCTTGTCTTCGGGGATGAAGCTCGAGGTCGCCACCCTCGCTCAAGTCGCCTCTCATGACCCAATAGCAGCGTAGCCGGAGGCGGACGCGACCGCACAAGCGGTGGCCACGCTGGCGGCCGACGACGGGAGCACCGTCAGCCACGCGTCCTACTTGCCGCTGTCCAACGTACGGCACCGCCGAGGTCGGGGACTCCTCCGAGGATGAGTAGGGCATGGGAGGCAGCAGGGCATGGTGTGCCAACTGGTCGGTCCGTATCCCGTGTTCTACTCTTCCTCGCCGGAGACCGCACCTTCACTTCATGGGTCTTGAACCCCGCCCCTGTACATAGAGATCGCAGATGGAGGACGTCGGTCGCCGCCATAGAATAGGTTTAGGTTCGGGTTTCTTTTATTTTTCTGTCCTATAAAAGTTCGAAATGTAATGAAAATCTGGTGTATTTGCATTAATCTCAGCCGGTGTATATGAACTTTCATAATAATATACATATTGTAGGAGTACTAGCAAGATGCCCGTGCGTTGCACGGAAGATCAAGATCTTGTGGGAGAAAAGGATGAATGAGGGAAAGCCTTATCTGCAAATGTGGAGAGGAGTGCGGGTAAATTGTCATAGTTTCCTTGCTATCCGTTAGATATAGATCGGATGACCTATATTGCAGGATGACAGGCACACCATCATCACCAACTCTACTTTTCATTGAACCGAGACAAATCTAACATGCGAAGTAAAATAAACACATAGGGTCTATACATACACAAATTATCTTAGGCACTCCAATAGTACGTCCACTACACATTCAGGCATTTCACATCTTTCTACATCTACGGGAACCTACAAAAGGGTTAATGTAAATTGCCTCTCTCTCCTCCCCTGATTTTCATGGTGGTGGGCCAATCCCTCCCCCCAATCTACAATCAACAGCTCACAAGTTTCACATTACGTTAATTACATAACTGGGATTACGTAGGTGTAGCATTACTCGTCCTTAAAAACCCAACTAAGCCAACCTCCCAGCATATCGCGCGGGAAAAGACCCGGCCGCGCCGTTTTAGTCGGGATTACCAGATTACTATTAGTAGAATCGATGGATCGCATGAAGAAATAAATTTTTTTGAGGGGGCCAAGCACCTAGATTAAAAGGAAAAAAGGCGGTACACTCACAGCACTCCTGTCGCGGTCGCATTGCACCCCACACACGTTCGGTCCTGCACACGGCTCACGCAAACGGAACGCGCTTCGGCTTGCCTCTTCACTGACACGTGGGACTGCACTTGGAGAAACCTACCATGCGCCAAACTCCCCCGCCCACCGTGCGAAAATCCTCCCCCAACCTCCCCCCCCCCCCACACACACACCCAAAAATTCCCCCCAAATCCGATTCAACCGCCCTTCGGCCAACTAGCCAATAATATTCCCCAAACCCCCCCCCCCCTCCCCCCTGTCCCCCTCCACTCCATTCGCTCCGCCAAAGCTGCCCTCCCCGCCGCGCTGATACGTCGGTGCCACGGTTCGGTGATCCTCTCGCTCCCACAGTACGCTCTCGTAGACTGTCGTCCTCTAGCCGCGCCGCCACCTCTGGCTACGTTCTTGTTGAGGTGCATGGCGGTCAGTGCTGCCACCGCTGGCGACGTTCGTGTGGAGACGCATGGCAGTCAGCTTCTCCCATGGTACGTGCATTCTAGACTGAGGTCATGTCGTTGTAGTGCTGAATGTTAGCTGATAGACGCTGTTAATCTCACTGTTTGCCGAAGTAGTTTACTATCAATATGCTCTGCTTAAGAAGCTTCCTTGCCCTATTCTGCACTCAATCTGCTTAGCTGAGATGGCATGCCAAGGCCGATTAGTTGCTAAAATATCCTGCCATATATTCATTGTGATGTAGATTGCCATGGTCTAGTAGACAATCTGTTAGGTGAAATAGCTCTACACCGTTTTATACTCGATCTTTGTTTCTGCGATGGCCTTCGATAGTTCGATGGCTGTGTGCTCGCCTCATTGACTACTGAAACAGCTTACCATAATTTGCCACTCAAATCTATTTGTTGAATTAGCTTTACATATATTTCGTTACTTAGATCTGCTCGTCCAAATATCTTGCCATAGCTTTAGACATCGACCTAGGTATTTTTTCTGGACTTCAAAAAAAGCATATATGTTTTTCCCGTAGTATCTAGTAGAAGAACTAATTTGTATGTCTAACAGATGGACAGGACTTGGATAACTTCTGCTCGAATATTCTCCGCTGCATATGTCGAGGGGGTTGAAAACTTCGTGAACTTTATCAGAGCTGAGTACGGTGGTCCGAAATCAGATGTACTCTGCCCGTGTAGCAGTTGTATGAATTCAGTTACAAGACCCTAATCAACTATGCAAAATCATCTACACTTGTATGGGATGTCGGTCACATATACTAGGTGGGTTCATCATGGTGAAGCTGTGAACGTCAATGTTATTGACTACGTGGAAGCAGCAGATCACCATCTTGATCTGCCTGATGCTCAGGTGGAAGAGGAGGAGGAGGTGGTGGTGGCGGAGCCAGTGAGTTTGACCAACATTGAAACAATGCTACGAAATGCTCGTGCATTCCGTGAACGTTCACCTGCAGAAGAAAAAGGTGGGCCCGCATGTTGGAACAATGCAACGTTGCTGTAACCCAGAAAATGAGCTGCCAGTATTCTCAGCTATGGTCACCTTTCTTCAAGTGAAGACATCTGAGCGATGACCAACAAATCATTCAATGCGATGTTGGCTGCTTTCCGCAAATCTTTCCCAGACGCGTCTGAGCTGCCACACACCTACAGTAAAATGAAGAATTTCCTTCGTGAAGTTGGAATTGGATATGATATGATCCATGTTTGTAAGAATAATTGTGTTATGTTCCGGAAGGATTATGCCAACTTAAGTGAATGCCCGAAATGCAAATCATCAAGATGAAAATATGGCGATGCTGTGAAGAGGATTCCTCATAATGTTCTGAGACATTTTCCAATTACACCAAGATTGCAGAGGTTGTTTCATGATGCTGAAACAAGAGAGGATGTATTGTGGCATTCTAGGAAGCAGGAGTACAGAGATCGGAATGTAATGAGCCATCCATCTCATGGTAGTGAGTGGAAAAGCTTCAATTATAAACACAAAGAGTTTGCTGCTGACCCGAGAAACATTAGACTTGGCTTAGCTTCAGATAGATTTAACCCATTTGGCCACCAGAGCACCACATATAGCATGTGGCCAGTGCTTGTTATCCCTTACAACATGCCTCCAAATGTCTGCACCAAAGAATCAAACTACATGATGGCCTTGCTCATCCGAGGTCCAAAAAGTCCTGGAAAGGATTTTGATTTGTTCATGGAGCCTCTTGTGGAGGAACTTCAACAGCTATGGAAGGGTGTTCTCACTCGAGACCTATATAGGTGCCCGCCACCTGATTTCTTTCTGCGTGCTGTTATAATTTGGTGCATCCATGATTATCCGGCTTTGGGCACTATGTCAGGGCGAACGACGCTGTGACAGGAATCCGCTGTCATACGCAATACTTAGCAAGATCTGTTACATTGGACAACACCGTTTCCTTGCCAAGGACAAGTCACATCCTAGAAAATACCGAAGACATGTGTTCAATGCAAAGCATGAAAACCGTGATGTGCCAAAGAGGCTCACCGCTGATGAGTTGCAAGTGGAATTAGAGAAGGTCAGGCATATTACATCAGGAAACCATCCTGGTAATGGTAGCGGGAAAAGGAAGCGTGGCAGGGTAGAAGAGAGATTATTGTTTACCCGCAGGTCCACTTTGTGGGACTTGGAGTATTGGAAAGATTTGGATCTGCGGCATAATCTTGATGTAATGCACATCGGGAAAATTATATGTGACAGCATTATCGGCACACTTCTTAATATTGAAGGAAACACGAAATATACCTTAAAATCTAGGATTGATTTGACACACCTGGGTATCAGAAAGGATTTGCAGGTGCGAGATGAAGGTAAACCACGGGATATGGCACCAACTGTGTACGTCTTGGACAAGGTAAAAAGAAAAGAATTCTGCGCGGTCCTGTCACGTGTGAGATTCCCACATGGATTTGCTTCCAGCCCTGAAAGGAGAGTCAGTGCAGATGGAAACAAGGTACAAGGGTTGAAAACTCATGACTGCCACGTCCTACTTGAAAGGGTTTTACTTGTTATCCTTATAGGATTGGGCCGCCCTGACTTATACAGAGCAGTTGCAGAGTTGGGACAATTCTTCAGGGAACTCTGCAGTAGGAATATCAGGATAGATGCTTTGGAGCATCTTAGAGACAAGATACCAACTATCCTATGCGACCTTGAGAAGATATATCCTCCAGCCTTCTTTGATGCGGTGGTGCATTTGGCTGTTCATCTACCTGAAGAGGCACTACTTAGAGGTCTAGTACAGTATGGCTGGATGTACCCTATTGAAAGGCGGCTAGGCACTTTCAAGGGCTATGTTAGGAATAGAGCTAGACCCGAGGGTTCCATTGCAGAGGACTACATTGCTACAGAAGCGTTGACATTCTGCTCAAAATACATTGAAATAGTTGATCAACTTAGCAAAGAGGTGGGTGAGGGCAATCCCGGGAGCAATGTTTTCAACTATTCTGTTCGAGTTACAGGGAAGAGTCGACAAGAGGACAAACCTAAAGATTTGGACAAAATGGTTTTGTATGTGTTAAATAATTGTCCTGAGATACTACCTTATATCAAGTAAGTGCAGTACTGTAGCTTATACATCGTAATCTACTAAACTTGCAGCACATTCTTACATATTTACATGTTTGACGCGATCACTATGTTGTTCAGCATCTACAAAGAGGAGTTACTATCGCAAAATCCAAGAAACATTGAAAAACTCGTTATGGCAGGATTTGTGAAATGGTTCAAGAACCATGTAAGCTTTTGAAGTGCACTGTCAGTCTTTTTAATATATTGAGTACATAAGATGATCAGCTTGTCTATTTTCTAACCATAGGTTAAGAAGATGCAGGAGGATGGGCATGCAGTTGGTGATGCCCTTTACTCACTAGCATTGGGTCCTGATACTTGGGTAAGACATTATGAATCTTGCGTTGTTGGAGATGTGCGCTACAACACCCTTGCACGAGACGAAGGCGGGAAGACACAAAACAGTGCCATCATGAGCACGGATACGTATGACAAAGAGACAACTGAAATGTATGCTAACATAACAAACATTGTTCAGTTGCAGTATATCTCCAGTTTCGGGGATCATCGGTGTGTGGTTCTGTTGTGCTGTCGTTGGTATAACCTGTTTTCCAGGATCGCAAAACCCAGAGCTAATGATTATTTCAACATCAATGTCAAGCCGGCGTACCAGACCAACTAGCCTTTTATTTTGGCAAATCAAGCAACACAGATATTTTTCTTGGAAGACACATTTGCACGTAGGGATGACTGGAGAGTATTGCAAAGTTTTGAGCAGAGGAATTCGTTTAATGAAGTTGCACAACAAGATGATGCTTACACTGCTCCTGATGTACAAGATAACACAGATGTTCCTAATATCTTTGAGAACCATCACGTCAATGACACCGGCAAAAAGATTGCCTCTCGTGCTGTGGACATACACGAGTTGATCAAGAAGAAGCCAATGATCAAGGACATTGAGGATGAAGAAGAAGATGACACCGTGGGGAATTACGATTCAGACTGATACACATGGCAAAGATGTTGACGCTGCTGCTGCGGATGATGATTACATTGCTTTTGTCGTATTTGCCTATCAGAAGACATTTTTTTATCTACTATGTGAAATTGTGTTTGCTATGACAACTGAAACCTGATGAACATGTTGTTTAGTATTTTGTTGTGAGAACATCACTTGTTATGTATGCTGATTTGTGTTTGGTGATTGTATGACAACTAAAACATGATGACATTGTTGTTTAGTTGTACTCATATTTGGCTGTGAAACTTGAATTGGATGACATAGTTTGCTGTTGGACTGCAATTTGCTCGGCGTCTTCGAATGAGAACAAAGCTGACCCGACAGGGCTTCTGCTATTTATTTCTTTATATGAGCAAAAGGGGATACCCCTTGATTTCCGTTAATAGAAATCATTAGGTGTTCACAACACTACGCCCAGCCTGCTACATAGGTTTCATTCATTACTAGTTTCAGTAAAGTGCTCATGTCGTAGCCACTGAATACATCAGAGTGCAACATACACTACAAATAAAGAGACAATCATCCTACAGAGCACATCGATTTTGCCCATTATCTTGACAAGCTCTTTCATCTCCTCATTGCTGTCAAGGCCGTTCAGCAGCTGTTGCTTGGCCATGATCAGAGGAACTACATCTTTGACCTTTTGCTCGGCATCTTCCTCTTCTGCCATTCCTTCAGTTACTTGTCCAACACCCCAACCTGTTGTTATTGGGATTCCCACTAGTAGAAAAAGGGTCTTCTGTCCTGATTGGTAAGGACCTTTTGTCCCG
Organism: Triticum aestivum; assembly: GCF_018294505.1. NCBI lineage: Eukaryota > Viridiplantae > Streptophyta > Magnoliopsida > Poales > Poaceae > Triticum > Triticum aestivum. The sequence goes on along the minus strand of NC_057812.1, from coordinate 650,336,143 downwards.
GTTTTTGAACTAGGACTAAAGGGTCGTTACTAATGCCCTGGCCCTTTAGTCCCGGTTCAAACAGGAACCAGGGTAGATGGGCCTCCACGTGACCCGTGCACCGAGCCCAGGCAGGAGGGCCTTTGGTCCCGGTTGGTGGCACCAACCGGGACCAATAGGCATCCACGCGTCATCATTTAAGGGGCTGAGGTTTTTGTTTTTTTTGCCTTTGGTCCCAGTTGGTGGCACCAACCGGGACCAATAGGCATCCACGCGTCAGCATTTCAGGGGCTGAGGTTTTTGTTTTTTTAAGGGGGGGGGGGGTTGGGGGTTTTGGGAGGTTAATTTAGGTGTTTCATATATTGTGTTAGCTAGCTAATTAATAGAGAGAAGTGTCCTCTCTTATGTCCGTGCTTGGTCGACGCTACGTACTGTATACGTATAGAGAGGACTAGACACGCTAGCTAGCTAGTAAGCAAACGAAGGAAACAGAAGATCGTCATGAACATATATGCATACAGAGAGAAGTGATATCGACCACCTCTCCTTCTCCGAGAGATTGGTCGAACAACAAGTTCTCGTATATCTATCCGACACTACCGGCTACATATGCACAATAATTATATCTTACAATATAATCTCCTAATTATATACGAACACAGGATCCACATAGTATTCTCCGTCTTCAGCGATCACGTGGTCAAGGAAGAATGCCGCCAATTCCTCTTGAATTTCTCGCATACGAGCTGGTGCTAGGAGTTCATCCCGCATCTGAAAGATCTAATTTGAAGAAGGGGGCTAATACATACATACATACATACATATATATATATATATGAATAAATGAAACTCAACACAAATGATGGTAATAAAATAAAATTGTGAATATTATTTCTTACGCACTTCATATTGTTCGTTCGAGTACCCTCGTTCACAGGTCGTGTGGCAGATGGACTCACAAACGTAGTATCCAGAGTAATCTTTCCCTTGTTCCTGCCACAACCACTTTACAAGAAATAGAGGTCAATCAAACTGATAAGCAAGCATGCCAAATGGTATTGATGAAACTAGCGCTTGAATCACTAGGAGATGCGCGGAACATGTTACTATAGTACTTACTTTGCGGTGTCTAAATTGCAGCTTCTTCGGCAGTCCCGGAGCTTTTTTGGTGAATTTTCTCCAAACCCTGCCAGACAAAGAAAACAATTACTTGATATCAGGAAATGAACAAAGTTGCTGATATGGTGGATAATGATCAATTTAACTTACTTCTCGAGCATTTGAGTCATGGCCGCATAGTCCTGGGGATCTTTTCGACTTGAGTCTAAGACGGTTACTAGTCCCTGCTCAAGCTTAATCTCTAGGAGAATATAGTGGAACATGTGCACGCATGCATAACTCATCAATTACATTACTATAACCTGGACTAATAAGGGAAACCGAATATGCACAAGACAGTAACACTCACTTGAAGTTGTAAGGAAAGAGTATTATATCTTTGTTTTCATTTATTACCAACGATCGTAGCAAGTTGGCCTCGGTATTGTCGGCACGATATTTAACCTCAGTTGCATCTATGAGATTTGTGTTAATGAACCCAATATCACCGATTCGTCTTCTCTTCAATTCGGACATCTTCAATCTGCATAATATAGTGAGGATAATTATAAATACATGCAATGAAAGAGCTGACCTATATAGAGAGACTTAATGACAGAAGTAGTACTACTTACAGACAGTAGCAAGTGACCGTTGCTTTATCGAGGGCCTTTTGATTGAAAAACTGGAAGAACTCCTCAAATGGAACATTCAATAGTTCAATTCCAACGAGGTCATGCTCCTCTCTAACTCTCAGCGTCAAAGTATTCCTCCCCCCAGACTCTCTACAGGTTTTCATGTACCAATCATGAAATCTTTGCATCATCCTTGTTAGAGATCTTTCATATTTGACGAGAGGCTTCATGTACTCGTAGTTGTGTTCCTCCACCTCCAAGAACTCATAATGTACATCGTCGGGTAGGTAATCTCCAAGATTGCTTTAACCGGGCACCATCCTCGGATCATTAGTAGGCACCTTGAGCGGGGGGCACGATTGGTTCGCTTGTTCGCCGAGCTGGGGAATTTTTTCCTAGCTTGTCTTTCTTTTAACCTTTGATCACTAACAGTACTTCCCGACCGCTCCGCTTCGACAAATGACTTTTCAATAATGCGCTCATAGTTGCCTTTCAGCGGAGACTTTGCTGGTTTTTTCAGGGCAGCCAGAGTGCGCTTCGCTTTCACCGGATCTACCTTCTCCTCCGGAGGTGGATGTTTCTTTGCTTTCACCACTTCAAAGAAGTTCCTCACTTCTTCTCGCACGATCTCGGCGTTCTCCTCCGGGGTCCTCTCGTATGGTAACTTCTCTGGAGTCTTCAGAGAAGGACCGAATCTGTATTGCCTCCCGCCTCTGGCTGTACTACTCGACGCCGGTAGAGCAGACGGAGCAGCTGCGGCTGTCTTCTTTCCTTGCTTACGAGGAGGAGGAGAAGGACTACGATGCGCCGGAGCAGCCAGAGCGGCGGCGGGTCTCTTCCGCCCTTGCTGACGACGCAGAGAAGGAGGAGGCTGGCTGCTCGGGCGCGCCGGCGCAGGCGGAGAAGGAGGCGGGGTGCCGCCATGCGCCGGAGAAGGAGGCCGAGTGCCCTGATCGTCACTCGCCGGAGGAGGAGGCGGAGTGCCCTGACTCGCCGGAAGAGGAGGAGGCGGCGGCGGAGGCGTCCAGTTCGGCAGGTTGATGAGCTCCTTCCGCCATAGGCATGGAGTCTTCAGAGCAGAACCCAGTCGAGTCTCCCCTTCACAAGTAGGGTGGTCAAGCTGGAGGTCCTGAAATCCCTCCGTTATTTCATCCACCATCACCCTAACATATCCTTATGGAATCGGCCGGCAGTGAAAAGTTGTGCCGGGTTCAGTAGGAAAAATAGAGCCAACAGCCACCTTGACCTTCAAATTCATCCATTGCGTCATAAGGTGAAAATTTTGAGACTCCGTGATAGCATCCACGGGATAGCTGGCAGGAGCCGTGAAGACATGCTCCGGCTGAAGCAGCTCGGTGGAAGCCACGCTGCTTCTCCGCTGAGATGGCGGGGTAGCTTCGGGGGAATCTTCGGTAGTTTGTTTGCTGCGATTTGCTTCTCGTTCCTCTATCGCATGTACCCTTGCGTGCATCGCCTGCATTTGGGTCTGCTGCACTTTTTTCCTCCTCTCCTGGCATTTGTAACCGCCTGCGTCTGGAAAACCAGTCCTCCATGGAATGGAGCCTGGCGTGCCTCGTGTCTGTCCAGGGTGCTCAGGATTCCCGAGGGCCATTGTGAGCTCGTCGTTCTCTCTGTCTGGAAAGAACGTCCCTTGCTGCGCTGCATCGATATAGTGCTTTAGCTTCTTGACTGGTATGTTCATTTGCTCGTCCATCCAAACGTATTTCCTTGATACAGGGCCCACGGTTCCGCCAGCCCCGAAGAACCAAGTCTGGCAACGGTCTGGCCAGTTCATTGTCTCTGGTTCGATCCCTTTATCAAGCAGATCATTCTCAGCCTTGGCCCACTTAGGCCGGAATTTGAGGTAGCCACCTGACCCCGTTCGATGGTAAGCTTCTTCTTTGCAGCATTTTTCTTGTTTGTCGCCGACATCTTCTTACTCTTTTCCGATGTCTTGTAAGCCAAAAATGCGGGCCAGTGATCTCTGATCTTCTCATATCTGCCGATGAATTCTGGTGTCTCTTCGTTGTCGACAAACATTTTTAGCTCATTCTTCCACCTCCTGAATAGCTCTGACATCTTCTTAAGAGCATGAGACTTGATTAATTGCTCTTTAACTGGCTTCTCCGGATCCTCCTCTGGCGGTAGGGTGAAATTTGCCTTCAGCTTAGTCCAAAGATCATCTTTCTGCATATCATTGACATAAGACACCTCAGGGTCTTCATTCTTAGGCTTATACCATTGCTGGATGCTGATCGGGATGTTGTCCCTAACAAGAACCCCACACTGAGCAGAAAATACATCCTTTGTTCGGATGGGTTCAATCGGCATGCCATCGCGCGCGATTTCTGTGATCTCAAACCTTTCATCTGAGCGCAACTTTTTCTTCGGGCCTCGTCTCTTTACCGAAGTTGTGCTCGATCCGGAGGGCTAGAAAAAAGAAGAATTAGACGAGAGTTAATTAATATGTGTACATACCAAAACAATGAATGCATCAATTAGCAAGTCATCACAGGCTTAACTAATATATTTACCTGGCCGGACTCTGTTCGGTCACTGGAGCCGTCATCACGGGGTCCTTCTTGCACCAGCATTGGGTCACCAGAGCCATCATAATCATGTGTTTCCTCCTCCATTCTTCGATCACCGTAGCCTGCTTCTTCTTCACCCTGTTCTGCTTCCAGACCATCATTGTCATTAAGATACGACATGACATCACCTCCGGCTAAGATTATGTCCCCCAACACCTGTTCTTGTTCCTCGTCTCATCCGAACTCCATTGTTTCTGCAAATATTACAACATGGCAATTATTATACAAACATGACAGCATGCTGTGGGAGGGGGTAGGAGACTGACATCTTTTTTTTCTAGGGTATAAGTTATCACAGTCGAAGTTATCCGGGAGGGGGTTATATCGACAACATGACATACATACATGGGAAAATAATGTTATCGGGGAGGGGGTAGGTCGAACCCACCCCCCCCCTCGTGTGGAAGTTATTGGGACACGGGGTATATCGACCCCTCTCGTGTTGAAGTTATCGGGAGGGGGTATATCGACCCCCCTCCCACGTGTTGAGGTTATCGGGAGGGGGTATATCGACCCCCCTCGTGTTGAAGTTATCGGGAGGGGGTATATCGACCCCCCACGTGTTGAAGTTATCGGGAGTTTATATCGACACGACATAAATACATGAAAAAATTTTATCGGGGAGGGGGTATATCGACCCCCCACGTGTTGAAGTTATCGGGAGGGGTATATCAACGACGAGAGACCCGATAAAACATAAGAAAACAAAGAAGAAATAAAAAGAGGAGAAGAAGAAAGGAATAGAGGAGAAGATCGAAGAAAAAAAAGAAAAAAAAGATGAGAAGAAGAAGAAAGGAATAGAGGAGAAGAAGAAAAAATAGAAATTTTTTCTATTTGTTCTTCTTCTCCTCTATTCCTTTCTTCTTCTCCTCTATTTTTTCTTCTTTTTCCTCTTCTTATTTATTTCTCCTCTTCTTCCTCTCCTCTTCTTCTTTCTTCCTCTTCTTATTTTCTTTTTTATATCCTTCTTTTTATTCTAAATTTTAGCATATTATAAATTTTCTTTTAACTTTCTGTATATGAACAAATAACTTTCTATGAACAAAAAACTTTTTATATATATATGAACAAAATTTTCTTCTTTCTTCCTCTTCTTATTTATTTTCTTCTAACTTTCTATATATGAACAAAAAAACTTTCTATGAACAAAAAAACATTTTTGATAAATATATTTAGCATATTCTAAATTTTACAACCAGAAAAATTACATATATGGAAAAAACATTAATACACATATGAACAAAAAAGTACATATATGAACAAAAACATGTTCTGAACAATTATTTTATACATTTTGAACATATACATACACATAGCCACATACATACACATATACATACACATATACTCAGAGCAGGGGCGGCCACGCAGGGCAGGGGCGGCGCGCGGCGGGGCCGCGTGCGGCGGCCGCGCAGGGCAGGGGCGGCGCGCGGCGGCCGCGCAGGGCAGGGGCAGCGGCGCGGTGGCAGCGCGCGGCAGCGACGGTGGCCAGTACAGGGGGAGGAGCAGGGGAACGGGGCAGTGCTCACAGCGAGGTGGCGTCAGCGACGAGGAAGGCTCGGGGACGATGACGGTGAAGGCGCGCTCGGGGGCGAGGGTAGGGGCGCGCGGGCTCGGGGACAATGTCGGCGACGGCGACGGCGACGGCGAGGCACGGGCGACGGCGACGGCGCGGTCGGGGGCGACGGCAGGGGCGGCGGACGGCGCCAATGAGCTCGGCGTCGTCGGGGGCAAATGGTCGATGAGAAACTGAAATTTTCACAAGTCCTGGTTATATACCAAGAGATTAGTCCTGGTTCGTGGCACCAACCGGGACCAATTCCTGCTTTAGTCCCGGTTGGTGCCACCAACCGAGACCAAAGGCCTCTACTCAGCAGCCCAAAGGGCAGGAAGCAGAGGCCTTTGGTCCCGGTTAGTGGCACCAACTGGGACTAAAGGTGGGCATTGGTCCTGGTTGGTGGCACGAACCGGGACCAAAGGTGGGCATTTGTCCCGGTTCGTGCCACCAACCGGGGCTAGTGGCCTTGCACAGCGGCATGGTGGTGGGAGTTTAGTCCCACCTCGCTAGTTGAGAGCGGCCAACACCTGTTTATAAGCTCTGCTGCCTCCTTCCTCTCGAACTCCTCTGAACTGCAGGCCTATGGGCCTAATCTGACACTGCTTTGCCTGTGGGCCTATTGGGCCTTCTACGGGCCTGAATCCTAGCCCAGGTTGGGTTTCTAGTCGTATTCAGGCCGTGGTGGCCCAATAGGCAGCAGCTTTTTTGTTTTTTTCCAGTTTTTTTGTTTTGTTTTTTGCATTATTTATTTTCTTTTGTTTTTTGCTTTATTTTTTAATTCTTTTTGCTTTTAGGTTAGAAAAATTATAAACTTTCTGTTAGTGCCATTAGTATTCAAATTTGAATAGTTAAAATTTGAATTCTTTGAAATTTGTGTGAATCACAAGTTTGTGATTAACTTTACTACAAAAATAGCTTTTTCCATTTTTTGTTTTGTTTTTTGCATTATTTATTTATCTTTTGTTTTTTTTTGTTTTTTTATTTTTTTGCTTTTAGGTAAGCAAAATTATAAACTTTCTGTTATTGCCATTAGTTTTAGAAAAATTATAAACTTTCTCTTAATGCCATTAGTTTTCAAATTTGAATAGTTAAAATTTGAATTCTTTGAAATTTGTGTGAATCACAAGTTTGTGATTAACTATACTTTTTCCAGTTTTTTTGTTCTGTTTTTTGCATTATTTATTTTCTTTTGTTTTTTGTTTTTTTTAATTCTTCTTGCTTTTAGGTCAGCAAAATTATAAACTTTCTGTTAGTGCCATTAGTTTTAGAAAAATTATAAACTTTTTGTTAGTGCCATTAGTTTTCAAATTTGAATAGTTAAAATTTGAATTCTTTGAAATTTGTGTGAATCACAAGTTTGTGATTAACTTTACTATAAAAATAGTTTTTTTCCCAGTTTTTTTGTTTTGTTTTTTGCATTATTTATTTTCTTTTGTTTTTTGCTTTATTTTTTAATTATTTTTGCTTTTAGGTCGGAAAAATTATAAACTTTCTGTTACTGCCATTAGTTTTAGAAAAAATTAAAAACTTTCTGTTAGTGCCATTAGTTTTCAAATTTGAATAATGGTATTACGGGGGCCGAACCATAAGACATTAAAGCATTTCAAATGAAGTGTGAAAAACTCGAAAGTTGGCATGGTATCATAATTTCACCCACATAGCATGTGCATGTACAAAACGAACAATGGTATCATACTCGTCTGTTACAAAGTTGGCATGGTATCATCATAATAGTTGCGGGAGAAAGTCTTCACTTTTTCTTCGCTTGTGTCATTTGCTTATTGCACCGTAACCATGGATAATCTTCATCGTTTATCAGGATGCTTGGGTCATCCTTGACTTTGAAGGGAGGAATCTCATGAAACTTTTCATAATCTCCAGACATGTCTGTCTTGCCCTCCACTCCCACGATGTCCCTATTTCCTGAAAGAACTATGTGGCGCTTTGGCTCATCGTATGATGTATTCGCCTCCTTATCTTTTCTTTTTCTCGGTTTGGTAGACATGTCCTTCACATAGATAACCTGTGCCACATCATTAGCTAGGACGAGCGGTTCGTCTGCATACGCAAGATTGTTGAGATCCACTGTTGTCATTCCGTACTGTGGGTCTACCTGTACCCCGCCTCCTGACAGATTAACCCATTTGCACTTAAACAAAGGGACCTTAAAATCATGTCCGTAGTCAAGTTCCCATATGTCCACTATGTAACCATAATATGTGTCCTTTCCCCTCTTGGTTGCTGCATCAAAGCGGACACCACTGTTTTGGTTGGTGCTCTTTTGATCTTGGGCGATCGTGTAAAATGTATTCCCATTTATCTTATATCCTTTGTAAGTCAATACAGTCAAAGATGGTCCCCTGGACAACAAGTACAGCTCATCACAAACAGTGTTGTCACCTCTGAGATGTGTTTCCAACCTACTGCTGAAAGTCCTGATGTGTTAACATAATCCAGTCGTCGCATTGCTCTGGGTGTTTGGAGCGCAGACTGTTCTTGTGTTCATCGACATACGGGGTCACCAAGGTAGAGTTCTGTAGAACTGTGTAGTGTGCTTGAGACCAAGAATATCCATCCCTGCATATTATTGAGGCCCCTCCCAGCGTGCCTTTTCCAGTCAGTCACCCCTCATACCGCGATTTGGGGAGACCTATCTTCTTTAGGCCAGGAATGAAGTCAACACAAAACCCAATGACATCCTCTGTTTGATGGCCCATGGAGATGCTTCCTTCTATTCTAGCGCGGTTACAGACATATTTCTTTAGGACTCCCATGAACCTCTCAAAGGGGAACATATTGTCTAGAAATACGGGCCCCAGAATGACAATCTCGTCGACTAGATGAACTAGGACGTGCGTCATGATATTTAAGAAGGATGGTGGGAACACCAGCTCGAAACTGACAAGACATTGAGTCACATCACTCCTTAGCCTTGGTACGATTTCTGGAACGATCACCTTCTGAGATATTGCATTGAGGAATGCACATAGCTTCACAATGGCTAATCGGACGTTTTCCAGTAGAAGCCCCCTCAATGCAACCAGAAGCAATTGCGTCATAATCACGTGGCAGTCATGAGACTTTAGGTTCTGGAACTTTTTCTCTGGCATATTTATTATTCCCTTTATATTCGACGAGAAACCAGTCGTGACCTTCATACTGAGCAGGCATTCAAAGCAGATTTCTTTCTCTTCTTTCGTAAGAGCGTAGCTGGCAGGACCTTTACACTGCTTCGGAGGCATGCCGTCTTTTTCGTGCAAACGTTGCAGGTCCTCCCATGCCTCAGGTGTATCTTTTGTCTTCCCATACACGCCCAAGAAGCCTAGCAGGTTCACGCAAAGGTTCTTCGTCACGTGCATCACGTCGATTAAAGAGCGGACCTCTAGGTATTTCCAGTAGGGTAGGTCCCAAAATATAGATTTCTTCTTCCACATGGGTGCGTGTCCCTCAGCGTCATTCGGAACAGCTAGTCCACCGGGACCCTTTCCAAAGATTACGTGTAAATCATTGACCATAGCAAGTACGTGATCACCGGTATGCATGGCGGGCTTCTTCCGGTGATATGCCTCGCATTTGAAATGCTTGCCTTTCTTTCAACATTGATGGTTGGTCGGAAGAAATCGACGATGGCCCAGGTACACATTCTTCCTGCATTTGTCCAGGTATATACTTTCAGTTTCTTCTTAACAGTGCGTGCATGCGTGGTATCCCTTGTTTGTCTGTCCTGAAAGGTTACTGAGAGCGGGCCAATCGTTGATGGTTACAAACAGCAACTTGTGCAGGTTAAATTCCTCCTGTTTGTGCTCATCCCACGTGTAACAACCCAAATTTTCAATTTGGAATGTTATACACTAGATCATCATTGCATATCATATTTTATTGCATTTTGGTTGATCCTAGAAAATTTTACGCAACTCAAGGACCCTCGGAGAGAGTTGGGGATTTCGTTATTTTCATATTTGAGTTTTCTCAAAATTTGAAAATAGGATCATTTGATTTTATTTATTTTATCTTCAATTATTTCTATTATCAAAAATATGAGAGAGGGAATAAAATGACTTTCCCAAAATAAAGAAATATTGAGGATTTTATTTTGGTTTTATTTGCCATTTTATTTGAATTAGGGGAAAATGTGCATTTTTCAAAATTGCACTTAGGCCCCAAATAAATGTTCATCATGTGCGGCTTGATTTTAGAAGCTGGGGAAATTTTATTTTGGCATTTTTGGAGTCCGTTTAGTATTCCTTTTGTTTTTTTCTGAGCGTAATTATTTAAAAAAAAGGAGGTCTGAACCGACTTTAGGCCGTAATCGGTCAGGACTCCGCCTGGCCGGGCCTTCAAATAGCCGCCGCCTGAGGCCTGACAGCCCAAGCCGCGCCCCCACCCCAAACCCTAAACCCTAGCCCCGCTGCCACTTCCGCCTCGCCCCGCGCCTCCGCCCCCCACCCCCCCCCACCCCGCCTCCGACGATCGCCGGAGCCGCCGCTGCCATCGTTCGCCGGAGTCACCGGAGGTAGACCTCGTGCCGCCGGTTTTTCTCGAAAAACGGATCGGTTTTCCGTCGGTTTTGTTTGGTATTTTTTAGTTTTGTTTTTTTAAATAGATCGGTTTTTCGGTTTATTTAATTAGCGAGCGTTTGCCCGTTCGTTCGTTTTAACGAACACGTTCTTCGTTTAGATCCAGTTAACGAACGTTCGTTCGTTAATCTGTTCGTCGTTTTTCTTTTTCTCGGATTAAATCCGCGATTTTTCTGATCGCGATTACTGATCCGTTTTTCGTTCTAGTCTAACTTTTCGCTCGTTTGTCGGAATGAGGCGATTCAAGCGCCTGGAGTTTCGTCTCGAAACCCTCTTTCCGTTTAACCAACTCAAACAAGTTTTTGCCACTGTAAAAATTGCCCTAGATCCAGAATAGTAAACGAAGCTTGTTTCTTTTGCCGTTTGTCTTTCGTTGCTTCGTTCGATTTGATTCTTTTTGCCAACCGGAGTTCTTAAGTTGAACTTTTTGGTTAGATCTCTTATTAGAGTTTTACATGTGCATTAGTTGAGTACTTATTGTATGCCTGTTTGTTTGCGATAGAGTACCCGGAGTGCGTCGCTTGCTACTTTGAATCGCTAGGTTTTGCGGATCATCGGCAAGGCAAGTAACACTTTAATCATACTTCCAATTACCCAGTTTTTATTGCATTAGATAAATCCTCACATATTGCATGATTAAGATCTAATTAAATTGTGGGTTGGGAAGTAGATGAGGTAGTACCTATTACCTGTTGTTATCAAACCTTTGGGCGTTACTTCTACGTTTGCTTATTATGCCATGCTATGCTAGTAGACGTGGATTGGGTGAGTGAATCCATGACAGATGTGAGATTGTTGTTTTAATGGTTTATCTAAGGTGGCAACTTAAATACACATCTGGGTGGATTGAGGCACCTGGGTATTCCAGCGATTGCTTGTTTTCTTTTGGACCGCCACCCAGGCTCAAAGGGATCATGAGATTATTCATGCTAGAAACTTCTGTGTGCAGCCACAAGCTACTATGGGCTCTAGCATAGTTGATTAAGTCGTGCGAACTCTTACAGTGGTAGACTAGTAGATGTAGGGGAAAGTAGGTGTAACGGTCTACTCGATCGTAAGGTGCTAGCACTTCTGAAAGACTATGTCTCGGTCATCCGTTTCTCAAACAACATGTAGTGCGAGAAATCAAATGGAGGCGATCGAGTCTTGTGGGGAAAAGTGCGCAAACATCTGCAGAGTGTATAAACTAATCATGGTTAGCCGTGTCCCCGGTTATGGACATCTTGAATATCTAGTACTTGGATTATCATGTGAATCTTATCATGTTACTCTAAATTAATTTTGTTGGGTTTTGTTTAATGACGATGTTTAATTGGGATTGAGAATGTTGTCAACCATTCTCAATGTTTAACAACTACCATGATAGTTAAATAAAATTATTCCTTTGCAGTAGGGAAAAATCGGCTTTATGCAAAACCATAACCATAGAGCTTTCCACCAGCCAAATATGCATATAGTATAGCCTATTTCATTCCATTACTCTCTATGTGTTACATTGCCAGCATATTCCATGTGCTGACCCGTTTCGGGCTGCAACGTTAATGTTGCAGACTTTTCAGACAATGATTAAGGTGCTTTTAGCTCGTGGTTCTATACTCAGTGATGTCGTTGGAGTTGATGGACTCACTTATCTTCCTAGCCTTCCGCTGTTATCGTTATTAGATGGCCTTAAGCCCTATTTATTGTAATAAGTTCTCTGTTGAGACTCTCGATGTAATAAGTGTCTGATTGCTACTCTGTTATAAATCCTTCAAGTACTGTGTGATGTCAGCATTACTGATCCAGGGATGACACCTGAGCACTGAGATTGGACCGTTTGAGGTCTGGTCGCTACACCATGTGCGTACACCGTTTCCATTCCACAGTTGTAAAAGTTCTTCCACTAATGGCCTTAGGAACACATCAATGTAGTTTCCGGGTTTCTTAGGGCCTTGGATGAGAATTGGCATCATAATGAACTTCCGCTTCATGCACATCCAAGGAGGAAGGTTATACATACATAGAGTCACGGGCCAGGTGTTGTGATTGCTGCTCTGCTCCCCAAAAGGATTAATGCCATCTAAGCTTAAACCAAACCACGTTCCTTGGGTCACTTGCAAACTCGTGCCAGTACTTTCTCTAAATTTTTCTCCACTGCGACCCGTCAGCCGGTGCTCTCAACTTCCCGTCTTTCTTACGGTCCTCACTGTGCCATCGCATCAACTTGGCATGTTGTTTGTTTCTGAATAGATGTTTCAACCGTGGTAGTATAGGAGCATACCACATCACCTTCACAGGAACCCTCTTCCTGGGGGGCTCGCTGTCAACATCACCAGGGTCACCTCGTCTGATCTTATACCGCAATGCACCGCATACCGGGCATGCGTTCAGATCCTTGTACGCACCGCGGTAGAGGATGCAGTCATTAGGGCATGCATGTATCTTCTGCACCTCCAATCCTAGAGGGCATACGACCTTCTTTGTTGCGTATGTACTGTCGGGAAATTTGTTATCCTTTGGAAGCTTCTTCTTCAATTTTTTCAGTAGCTTCTCAAATCCTTTGTCAGGCACAGCATTCTCTGCCTTCCACTGCAGCAATTCCAGTATGGTACCGAGCTTTGTGTTGCCAACTTCGCAATTGGGGTACAACCCTTTTTTTGTGATCCTCTAACATGCGATCGAACTTCAGCTTCTCCTTTTGACTTTCACATTGCATCCTTGCATCGACAATGACCCGGTGGAGATCATCATCATCGGGCACATCGTCTGGTTCCTCATGATCTTCAGAAGCTTCCCCCATTTCAGCATCATTGGGCATATCGTCTGGTTCCTCTTGATCTTCAGCAGCTTCCCCCGTTGCAGCATCACCGTACTCAGGGGGCACATAGTTGTCATCGTCCTCTTCTTCTTCACCTTCTTCCATCATAACCCATATTTCTCCGTGCCTCGTCCAAACATTATAGTGTGGCATGAAACCATTGTAAAGCAGGTGGGTGTGAAGGATTAGCCGGTCAGATTAAGACTTTGTATTCCCACATTTAGGGCATGGACAACACATAAAACCATTCTGCTTGTTTACCTCAGCCACTTCGAGAAAATCATGCACGCCCTTAATGTACTCGGAGGTGTGTCTGCCACCGTACAACCATTGCCGGTTCATCTACGTGCATTATATATAATTAAGTGTGTCAAAAAACCATTACAGAACATCATGAATAGATAATTAAGTGACCAAATTAATAGAAGTTCATCATCACATTAAAACCAAAGTACATACATAGTTCTCATCTAACAACATATAGCTCTCCAGAGCATCTAATTAATTAAACCATATATTGAAACTATGTAAAACATTTCAATGCGAAAACAAATGCGATCATAATCGCAACCAAGGTAACATTTAACCCAACGGCATAATGATACCAAGCCTCGGTATGAATGGCATATTTTCTAATCTTTCTCATCTTCAACCGCATTGCATCCAACTTGATCTTGTGATCATCGATGACATCCGCAACATGCAACTCCAATATAATCTTCTCCTCCTCATTTTTTTTTATTTTTTCCTTCAAGTAATTGTTTTCTTCTTCAACTAAATTTAACCTCTCGACAATAGGGTCGGTTGGAATTTCCAGTTCAACTACCTCCTAGATAAATAAAATCTATGTCACGTTGGTCGGCATAATTGTCATAAACAATAAATGAACCAAATAGTTATAAAAAGATAATATATACCACATCCTAATCATAGCCAGGACGAGGGCCGACGGGGGCGGATACCAAAACCATCGCACTATATAATAACAAGAAATAATAAAAGTAAGAAAATTAGACAAGTATCTATCTAGCTAAAGTAAGATTTCTTTTCTTTCAGAAAGAAGATAAGAACAAGAGGCTCACCACGGTGGTACCGGCGACGAGATCGGTGCGGGCGATCCATGGCGGTGAAGACGGGAGTGGGACGAGACGGGCCGCTAAAACTAGACAAATCTCGAGGAAAATGGGGCTTTGAGGTCGAGCTTTGAGAGGAGAAAGCTTAACTAGTGTGGCTCGGGCATTTCATCGAACACCTCATGTGCATAGGAGGTGAGCTAGAGCACCACAAAGCACTCCCCTCGCCGGCCAGAAAAAATAGAGCAGTGTGGAGTGCTCTGCTCACCGGCGAGTGGGTATATATAGCCACCTGATTGGTCCCGATTCATGGCATGAACCGGTACCAAAGGAAAGCCTGTGGTCCCGGTTAAAGCCACTAACTAGGACCAATGGTTGTGGGCCAGGAGCGAAGCCCATTGGTCCCGGTTCGTCCCACCAACCGGGACCAAAGGGGCATGACGAACCGGGACCAATGCCCCCACGAGGCCCGGCAGGCCCCTAGCCTCACGAACCGGGACAGATGGCCCCATGGGTCCCAGTTCTGGATTGAACCAGGACTAATGGGCCACCTCGGCCTGGACCAAGGCCCTGTTTTCTACATCTACGGGAACCTACAAAAGGGTTAACGTAAATTGCCTCTCTCTCCTCCCCTGATTTTCATGGTGGTGGGCCCCTCCCTCCCCCAATCTACAATCAACAGCTCACACGTTTCACATTACGTTAATTACATAACTAGGATTACGTAGTTGTAGCATTACTCGTCCTAAAAAACCCAACTAAGCCAACCTCCCAACATATCGCGCGGGAAAAGACCCGTCCGCGCCCTTTTAGTCGGGATTACCGGATTGCTAGTAGTAGTATCGATGGATCGCATGAAGCAACAAATTTTTTTTGAGGGGGTGAAGCACCTAGTTTAAAAGGAAAAAGGCGGTACACTCACAGCACTCCTGTCGCGGCCGCATTGCACCCCACACACGTTCGGTCCTATACACGGCTCACGCAAACGGAATGCGCTTTGGCTTGCCTCTTCACTGACACGTGGGACTACACTTGAAGAAACCGACCATGCGCCAAACTCCCCCCGCCCACCGCGCAAAAATCCTCCCCCAACCCCCCCACACCCAAAAATTCCCCCCAAATCCGATTCAACCGCCCTTCGGCCAACTAGCCAATAATATCCCCAAAACTCCCTGTCCCCCTCCACTCCATTCGCTCTGCCAAAGCCGCCCTCCCCGCCGCGCCGATATGTCGGCGCCGCGGTTTGGCGATCATCTCGCTCCCACAGTACGCTCTCGTAGACTGCTGTCCTCTAGCCGCGCCGCCACCTCTGGCTATGTTCTTCTAGAGGCGCACGGCGGTCAGTGCCGCCACCGCTGGCGACATTCAAGTGGAGACGCATGGCGGTCAGCTTCTCCCACGGTACGCGCATTCTAGACTGAGGCCCCGTTCATGTCGGTGTAGCGTTGAATGTTAGTTGATAGACGCTGTTAATCTCATTGTTTGCCGAAGTAGTTTACTGTCAATATGCTCTACTTAAGAAGCTTCCTTGCCCTATTCTGCACTGAATCTGCTTAGCTCAGATGGCATGCCAAGGCCGATTAGTTGCTAAAATATTCTGCCATATATTTATTGTGACGTAGATTGCCATGGTCTAGTAGCCAATCTGTTAGGTGAAATAGATCTACACCGTTTTATACTCGATCTTTGTTGCTGCGATGCCCTTCGATAGTTCGATGGCTGTGTGCTCGGCCTCATTGACTGCTGAAACAGCCTGCCATAATTTGGCACTCAAATCTATTTGTTGAATTAGCTTTACATATATTTTGTTACTTAGATCTGCTCGTCCAAATATCTTGCCATAGCTTTAGACATCGACCTAGGTATTTTTTTCTGAACTTCATAAAAAAGCATATATGTTTTTCCTGTAATATCTAGTAGAAGAACTAATTTGTATGTCTAACAGATGGACAGGACTTGGATAACTTCCGCTCGAAGATTCTCCGCTGCATATGTCGAGGGGGTTGAAAACTTCATGAACTTTATCAGAGCTGAGTACGGTGGTCCGAAATCAGATGTGCTCTGCCCATGTAGCACTACTAGGAAAAGGGCTATAGATAGGATTGATACTAATGGCGCACCATGGAAGCAGTGCGCCACTACTATATACTAATGGCGCACCGGTTGGTGATGTGCCATTAGTGTGGAAGACACTAATGGCGCACCAGAAACAGGGTGCGCCACTAGTATTAAATTATTATTTTTTATTTTTCCATACATACTAATGGCGCATCAGGTCGAAGTGCGCCATTAGTAGTTCTAAGTAGTAATGGCGCACCAAGCAGACAGTGCGCCATTACTGTAAAAAACATTATTCTTTTTTTGCAAAACTACTAATGGCGCATCGTTTCACAGTGCGTCATTACTAGTTTAAACTAGTAATGGCGCACTATTACCCGGTGCACCATTAGTATATATATTTATTTATTTATACTTTTTTGCAAAACTACTAATGGCGCACCACCTGTAGGTGCGCCATTAGTAACCAAGGTTACTAATGGCGCATTTGCTGGTGGTGCGCCATTAGTAACCTGGGACCCCAACAAGATATTTTGGACAGCCCCACACCTACCCACTCACTTTCCCCACTTCATTCCCTCCACCTCCTTCTCCAAGATTTCGGCCATCTCCTCCTCCTCACCTCATTTCCACCATAGATTCATCAAAATTAAGTGGTGAAATTACCTTTTTTGATAGGTAAGTAAGGGGAAAGCTATCTTCATGATGTAGATCTACTTTTTTTCTCCCTAGCTCGCTCCAACAACGTGCACATGCACTTTTTGTGGACTAGCTAGATCTATGTATGTTTGTGGTGTTGCATGTTTTTCTGGTGTTGCATATATGTTTGTGTTTGAAGGTACCGGTATTTGAAATGTGACAGTTGCCAATATTTTGCCGGAATGTTTTGATTCATTTCCGTTTCGGCGAGAATTTTGGCACTATGCATTCTTTTTTGTCCTATTTTTAGGGAAGGTCATGCCAAATTTTTTCTTGGTTCTAAAATATCGTTTTGCTCTACCCCGCAGGCGACCACAGTCCGCACGATGACTGAAGGCATCATGAATAGGTTTTTGAGCTCCGCGAAGGCCGAGATGCTTCAAAAGAACGAGACGGAGATAAGATGTCCGTGTCAAAGATGCAAGCTGAAGAGCCTTATTGCGGACCCGGATTCTGGGCAGGTGCAGAACCACCTGCTCTTGCGTGGTTTCATGGATGGCTATCGGTGGCAAGGTGATGAAGATGACTATGAAGTCATCCATGGGGGCTGGGCAAGAAATGAGGAAGGGCAACAAGACAAGTACCACCGCGGCGAGGGTGGGCGAGAAGACGAAGAATCTCCAGGACATGATCACGACGGTGATGCTGTACACAGTCATCATGTAGAAGATGTCGTACATGATGATGAGGAAGATCAAGACGAAGGGCATGATCATGAAGATGAAGATGCCAGAGCAGACGACGATGGAGGCTGGGTGCAGGACTCTCATATTCCAGAGCTGCTTCTCAAGCAGACGGATAACGCAAGAGCTGCCGCCCGATAGAAAGCCAAGCTGGATCAACTGGAGATAGACGTGGTTAGTCCATTGTATGAAGGATGCAGGCCCGAGGATACCCGCGTGAAAGTAACGCTCATGGCTCTGGAGATGAAGGTAAAACACAAAATGACCGACGCATGCTTCAACGAGAACATGTCATTCTGGCACGAACGTCTTCCCAAGGGGAACAAGTGCCCGACCAGTTTCGAGGAGGCAAAGAAAATCGTGTGTCCTCTGGATTTACCGCACGTGAAATACCATGTGTGCATGAACAATTGTATCATTTATCGGGACGAGCACGCGGAGTCTACCATATGTCCAGTGTGCGGCGTCACTCGATACAAGAAGAGGAAGAAAGCTCCTCGAAAATCGGTGTGGTACTTTCCGATCACTCCTCGTCTGCAGCAGTATTTCGCGGACCCTAAGGTAGCAAAGCTCCTGCGTTGGCACGCGGATAGGGAGGAGAAGAAGCGGGAAGATGACGGAAATGATCCAGAGATAAATAAAAAAGACAAGATGCTGAGTCACCCTAAGGATGCGAGCCAGTGGCAAGCGTTGAACTTCGAATACCCAGAATTTGGGAAGGATCCAAGGAACATCGTGCTGGGCGCGAGCACCGATGGAGTTAATCCGTTTGGCAGCCAGAGAAGCACACATAGCACCTGGCCTATGTTTGTGTGGATGTACAACCTTCCCCCCTGGTTGTGCATGAAGAGGAAGTACATTCACATGAGTATGCTAATTGAAGGGCCGAAACAACCAGGGAACGACATCAATCTGTATCTGGGGCTGCTGAAGGAGGAGCTAGAAACGCTGTGGAAAACGCCAGCCAATATGTGGGACGCCGCAGAGAAAGAATATTTCCCTATGAGAGCCGCACTGCTCATGACGGTGCACGACTATCTCAGTTACGGATATCTCGCGGGGCAGGTAGTCCACGGATTTTTTGGATGCGTAAGGTGCATGGATGACACAACGTATCGCCAGCTAGATAGAGATCCCGGGTCTTCAAAAACCATGTTCATGGGACATCGAAGGTGGCTTCGCGACGATGACCCGTGGAGGAAACGCAAGGATCTGTTCGATGGTGAAACCGAACCCCGAAAACGCCCGTGTACGAGGAGCGGCGAGGAAATAGACGAGCTGTTGAAAAATTGGAAAGACTGCCCACTGCCGGGAAAGAAGCAAAAGGCGCCAGAGCCGGGAAAGAAGCGAAAGGCGCCAGAGCCGCTGCTGAAGGTATGGAAACGAGGTCTGTTTTCTGGGACTTGCCGTACTGGAAGATCCACCGTGTGCCTCACAGCCTTGATGTCATGCATATCACGAAGAACGTGTGTGAGAGTCTGCTTGGTACCCTGCTCAACATGCCAGAGAGGACCAAAGATGGGCCGAAAGCAAGGGCAGACTTGAAATCAATGGGCATCAGGTAGGAGCTTCACGCTAATGATGATGATGATGATGATGATGATGTGGCGTAGCAGGACACAGAAAGTCATCTCAAAGGCAAAAAGGCCAAGAAGACCGGAAATGACTACCCTCCTGCGTGCTTCACTCTAAGTCAGGAGGAGATCGAGCAGTTTTTCACCTGCCTCCTAGGAGTAAAACTTCCTTACGGTTACGCGGGGAAGATAAGTAGATACCTAGACCCAGCGAAGCAGAAGTTCAGCGGGATGAAGTCTCACGACTGTCACGTGCTGATGACGCAGATACTTCCAGTTGCAATCTGTGGGATCATGGACGCGCACGTCCATGTAATGCTATTTGGCCTATGCAACTTTTTTGACATCATCTCTCGGAAGTCGATTGGCGTGAGGCAACTCAGAAGGCTACGGGAAGAGATCGTGGTGATACTATGCGAGCTTGAGATGTACTTCCCGCCCGCATTCTTCGACGTTATGGTGCATCTGCTGGTCCATATCGGGGAGGATATCATCCAACTCGGGCCGATGTTCCTGCACAGCATGATGCCGTTCGAAAGGATGAATGGTGTCATCAAAGGATACGTTCGCAACATGTCACGTCCAGAGGGAAGTATAGCCAGGGGCTTTCTGACCGAAGAGTGCATCTCCTACTGCACGAATTATCTAGGCATCGAGAACCCCGTTGGTCTGCCCGTCAACAGGCACCTCGACAGGCTCACTTGATGGGGTCACCGTGAGAGTCGCCGCAAAATGCATGTCGACTTCGAGGGTCGACTCGCCGACTTTGAAAGAGCAAACCTAGTCGCGCTACAACACATAGACGTGGTCGATCCTTGGGTGGTAGAGCACAACACCTTTATTGAGAAGACGTACAATGACCGAGGCCAACAGAGGACGGGCAGAGATATACTCAAAGAGCACAACTCATGTTTCACGCGTTGGTTCAAGCAGAAGCTTCTGTCGTACCCTTTACATGAAGATTCTTCCGAGGAAGAACAACTCATATTCACCTTGTCACAGGGCGCCGAGCACAACCTGATGACCTATGAGGCGTACGATATCAACGGCTACACATTCTACACCGAGGACAAGGACATGAAGAGCGATGGTTATCAGAACTCCGGGGTAACGATGGAATCCTACACCGGTAACGACAAGGACATATACTACGGAAGGATCGAGGAGATCTAGGAGCTGAGCTACGCTGGAGAGAAGGTCCCGATGTTCCGTGTCAGATGGGCCAAGAGCGTCCTAAAAGAAGACCGGTATTTCACCACCATGGTTATACCTGAAGCCAAATCCAAGACCGCGGGCGCAAACATCACCGCGAAAAATGAGCCATGGGTACTGGCTTCCCAAGTGGACCAATGCTTCTTCATTACCGACCCGTCAAAGCCTAGTCGTGTTGTCATGAGGAGAGGCAACAGGAAGATCATCGGAATGGATGGAGTAGCCAATGAGCAAGACTTCGACAAGTACGGCGACCCGAAGATCGAACATGACGACAACGATGAAGTAGCACCATACACCACAAGAAGAAGCAGGACCACCCTACCTAAAGGATGTCCGTTCCACACAAGAACTCCATTTGCAAAAAAGAAGGGCAAGAAGATTGTGAACAGATAGCTAGCTAGCTAAGATCGATTGTATTTAAATCGTAGTCTTCATTTCTCGATTGTATTACATGGGCATTTTTTGAACTCATGAATATTTTTGAATTTCATGGGCACTTTTCGAATTCATGAATATTTTTTCAAATTTGATGAATAGTTTTAAATCTCGATCGCTATCCCCCTTCATCTCGATCTCGATCCCCCCCCCCCCCCGCACCCTCCCCCGCTAGCTCCACTGCCGCCGACGACCCACCGCACCCTCCCCCGCTCCACCGCCACCGCCGACCCACCGCACCCTCCCCGGCCCGCTCCACCGCCGCCGAACACCCCCCGCACCCTCCCCCGCTAGCTCCACCGCCGCCGACGACCCACCGCACCCTCCCCCGCTCCACCGTCGCCGCCGACCCACAGCACCCTCCCCGGCCCGCTCCACCGCCGCCGAGCACCCCCATTTGATGATATTTTTTCATATTCATAAAAAAATTATTACTGTTTTATAAAAAAAATATTAAAAAATAGCAACAAAAAATAATAATAATAATAAACATACTAATGGTGTACCGCTCGTGTAGTGCACCATTGCTATCTAAAAAAACATTCTAATGGCGCACCGCTCTGGTAGTGCACCATTGCTATATAAAAAAACATTCTAATGGCGCACCGCTCTGGGATGCGCCATTGCTATCTAGAAAAAACATTCTAATGGCGCACCGCTCAGGGGTGCGCCATTAGTAATCTTCCCCCCTAGCTCTACCTAGCCCGACCCCTTCGTCCCTCCCTCTCGCCAGATCTAGTCCCCCCCCCCCCCCGCGCGCGCTGCCCTGCCCCACGTCGCCGCCGCCCCCGCGCCCCCCACCACTGCAGCTCCGCCATAGCCGACGCCTCCGCAACCTCGCCGTCGCCGACAGCCTCCCCGCGTCGGCCCCTGCCCTGCGCCGCCTCTACCTCAGTCCGGGCACGGGGTGCAGGACGCCGACCGCGGCCGCCGGCCTCCCCACGACCAACCGAGGCGCCTAGGAGGCCTCCCCGACGACCAATTGAGCCATCCCTTCGACGCCGCCGCCGCCAACCCCAACCCTGACCCCAACCCCTCCGGCGACCGGCCGCGCCCACCCAGGTACCTCTCCTCCTTCCTCCTTCCTCCCTCAACACCCTTCCTCCCCATTCCATCCCTCCCTCCCCTCGACCATGTCTGTTATCTTCTGATGATATTTGACAACTTATGGATACAAATGCATATTTCAGTGTTTATAGCTATTAACACTTGCAAGTTACTGCACTGCTAGCTAAATTCTAGTTAGTAAGTCTGTATCCGCCTCATGTTGAAATTTGGTGATGTGTGTGGCTGTCTAAGTACCTACACAAAATTCCCCATGGAGAAAATGATATAGCTCCTCCTACAACATGTATAGATCAATCAGTTCAGTTCTAGTGCTGCTGGACTTTTGCACCATACAAAAATGTACTACTAGTTGAAAATCTTTACTTGAGAGAGCTTCATAAGTAGAAGGTTCCAAAGAATAAAAAACCAGTACTAGCACAGTAGTACTGCCACCTCCCAGTAAACAGCAGGGTCTCTGATCAGCAATGTAGTTAATTAGTCAGGGCCTGAAAGCCTGCAAATGCATGTACACATAGGTAGGGAATGTAAGATGAAGCATGTACTTTACCAACTAATCTAATGGGCTGGCACAAAGTGAAAACCAAAACAATAGTTAATCAAGCAGAGGTAGATTAGATTAGATGGCAAAAAGCACAAATGTCCCTGCCTATCCATTTTTTTCTCAAGTTGAGCTGCTAAGTTTCAGATGTTCAATGATGCTGTCGGAAAAAATTGGATGAAGAAAGATGTGTGTGGCTGCCTGAGAGAAGTATTTGCACACAAAAATTATAATTAATGTGTTGATGAAATTTTGGGTTTTCAAATTAGAACCAAAAACCAACCCATACCTTTAGACTCTTTTGGAATTTCCCGAACATTTTTTTGTTTGTTCCCTTTCACTGTTTGGGGACTTTTGACTTCAGAATGAACCTTGCTAAGATTCAATTAAGACTAATTAACTGCATTTGATGTCACTATATTCTATGAATAACTTCAGTTATGATCTGTATTGGAAAACTTCAGTTAACACTCATTTTTCAGTTAACTCCTTACAGTTCAGATCATATTTTGATTGTCAATAATACTGGACTTTTAAGGCTTTCTTAGAGGCAATACTAGTGGATTTTAGGCTTTTTTACATGCAATAATAGTGGGATTTTAGGCTTTTTTGGAGGAGTGTGTTTCATGCCGGCCTACAGTGATGAATTAGTCGGAGGATTGTGCCTTAGGATTATGCCAAAGCTACCCATTGTATCTATTTGCTTGTCCTTCAAATAGGGGCAAGACTGTTACGGAAAAATTACTTGCAAGCATATTGTGATTTACTTGCAAGCATATTGTTCCTTAGTTACAGAAAAATTACTTGCAAGCATATTGTAACTATTTTCACTCTGTCCTGAAGGTTTTTGACTACAGAATCTGTGGTGACCCACACTCTGTTGGTTCACACTCATTGAGTTCGCTCGTGAAGGGCCGCTGCTGCTTGAGGCCCTTGAGAGGCCCTTTGTGTCGTGATGATTTTGCAGGTACCCCGAGAGGCCCTTGAGTTTGCCGGAATGTCGATTAACTTCCGTTCCGGCAAATTCGGGTACTCCATATGTCCTATTTTCAGCAAAGGTCATGCTGAAATTTTCCGTGAATTTTAGCATGACTTAGCTAAAAATCGGACATATGAGGTACTTGCTACTAATGCATGGGCCGGGGTATCTTAGTACTTAATTAAGTAGGATCAACTGCCCCTTTATTCTTGTTGTATTAAACCATAGGTGGCAATAGAGCCAAGTGATTAGTGCCAAGTGATTAGGCCCAACCTAGGGTGCCTCGGCATCGATAAACCCTAAATGATGAAAACTTAACTTGGCTGCCCCGGATGCCTCGGTGTCGATGAGAACCTAAATGATGTACGCTTAGGCTTTTAGGGTGCCTCGGCGTGGACAAACCCTAAATGATGAAAGCTTAGGCTTTTAGGGTGCCTCGGTGTCGACAAACCCTAAATGATGAGACCATGATCTTGTTCCTTGACAATAACCAACTTTTTGACCAAACTATTTTCCTAGTTAGAGCGAAACATGGCCCACAACGATGAGGCCGGTGGTTCGGGCGGCAAGAAATTCTGGGAGCTGTCCCAGGAGATGGAGGAACAACCTCACCGCTATGAGGACACCGCGGAAGACACCGATCCTGATTACACAACCCCTAGTGGTGTCGGGGATGACACCACTGATGGTGCCGCCGAGGATGCCACCACTGATGATGGCGGCACACACGCAGATGGCAGCCAACCGAAGAAGCAAAGGAAGGACCGGCGCCCGAATGCGCTCCGCACCGTCAAGGAGGAATTCACTCAAGTGGACTCCGACTGGAATCCAACGGAGCCCAAACATATAGTCAAGGGGTACTCGGTTCAGCTCGGGTGCATTCTCCAGAGCACCGTCTCGATCAACACCGAGAACCTTAGGCATAAGGACCGAGGGAATTTGCGCAACCTCCTCTTCACGAAGCTGCACGAAGGATACAAGTTCCCTGCCGAATTTGAAAACACACGCCTCTTAGGGAATAAAGTGAACAGTGCCGCCCTCATGAAGATGAGCATGGCCCTGTCTACTTGGAAAAGCGCGGTGAAGAGAATGATTGATAAAGGTGATAGTTATGAGAAGATCAAGGCGAAATATCCTTTGATGAGCGAAGATGAGTACAAGGAGTTCAAGATCAAGTGCGAGAGCAGTGCAACCTCCGAATCAAGTCAGTGGGGGAAAGAAATGCGGGAGTTGAACTTAGGGGAACACAAACTCGGTCCCGGCGATTACAGAGTGGCGGAGCCTATATGGGACAAGGAGGACGCGGAGCGTGCCGAGCAAGGCCTACCGCCCCGCTTCGAGAAATATAGCGGTGACAAGCAGACCAGGAACTATGTCAGGGCCCGGTACAAGGAGGAGCCGATAACAAAGGAGCTTACCACGGATCCGAAGACCAGGGCGCTTGAGCTTCTTCTGGTAAGGAATACACCCCCGCGTAATTAGCTCCATATGGTTGCACTCTAATTAATCCCCAATATTTCTAAATGGTTCACGTTCCTTTCGCATGACACTGAAAGCAGTAGCGCCGGGTCGTCTAAGAGCTCCCCTTTCGACACCCCTTTAAATAGGGCGTTGAATGTAATGAAAAACAAGGATAAGATCACTAAGCTGAAGTCAGATGGTCATGTGGCCGGCAAAGGCTTGTCCACAAAATGGGGGTCGTACTATACCGCTGGTGTGCGGAAGGAGAAAAAGACCAGCTCAGAAAGCCAGAAGCGCGAGGTTGAAGAACTCAAGGCACAAGTGGCGCGGATTCCGGAGCTTGTCCAAGAGCAAGTGCAACAACAACTTGGAACGATGCTCAACGCCATGGTGCCTACGTTGATTCATGGGCTGAGGACATGGATTGCGGGCGGCCAACAGGGGCCTCCCCCGGTTCCCAGCTTCACGGCCAGCAACTCGCACAGCGCGCAGGCGGCTCCATTGGTGTCTCCGGCGGCGCCATTGGTGTCTCCGGCGGCGGCGCCATTGGTGTCTCCGGCGGAGGCGGTATTCGTGTCTCCGGCGCCGGCACGGGCATTGGAGCTTAATGCACCCGGGTGTACACCGGCCGGCACCTCGCCAGCAAGCGCCCCCTCCGTCAGTTGCATGCCCGCCGTTGGCGCTGCCTCGACATTAGCCCAGCTCGACGGCATCACGGTAACTAAGCCTCTCGGCCGATGACTTCATCTCCTTGCCTTTGACTGGGCATCCCTGACGCCCTGTACATGTTTTCGCAGGGCACCGCCGACGTTCCTTGCACTCTTCTGCACTTCGTGGGCGCCGAGTTGGTCGATGTCGCCAAGGGCATAATCGTTCAATCAGGCAACCCCATGTTCCACGGTAATCCGATGCCACCCACAATGTATAGGGTTGAAGTGGTTCGGGTGCTGCCAGGCTGCGACGAGCTGTTACCTCCGATTCGACCCGCTGGGGCCGACAAAGAAGATGAGATGACCCTCAGCACCTGCGTAAACTGGCCCCTGCTTTGGCCGAGGAGCCAGATTCGTTTGGGAGCGGGGGACACCACCCCACAGACAAGACCGCTAGTCGTGCCAGCGCCAAGCCATGGCAAGAACGCCGCAACGCTACCGGACCTACCGAACATCCCTATGGCACAGGATCCGGACAAACCTATGGCACAGGATCCAGACGGCAACGACAATGACGATGGTACATTTACCAAAGTTGATAAGTACTTTGCCGAACATGGGTACGCTGACGAGTTCTGCGGGCCTCTTTCTCAAGAACCCAACCAAGACGACCGCGATCTAGCTGGTACGGCAGAGAAATCCAATTGCAACAGGCATCGTCTGGCGTTCAGTTCTCAGGACACGCCTCCAGCTCCCGCCTTCACCGAGCCTCAGATAGCTGAGGTGCGAAATATTATCAGCCCCAACACGCTCAAGAAGGCTGTCTGTGAGCAGAACTCGGTCCCATTACAGGAGATCAAGAAGAAGGGACGGAAACGAAAGACTAACAAGGGCGCCGGTGCGAGCCAGACGGCACCGAGTTCGATCCATGCTCAGGACGGGCCACCTTCACCTAAGGATATCTCGAGGAGGGTGCATGTGGCGGGTAGGGCGATGCTACCGCCAAATATGCTGAATGCTGCAACCGGTGCTATGTGGAGTCTGCACGACAGTGTTCTTTCTTTGGAGAAGCGACGTCTCAGAGAGAAGGATGTGGCATACCCGGTTTTCGTGGCCAAGGTGCCAGAGGGCAAGGGCTTTGTGGATGGCGACATCGGGGGTACGATCGTCCTGCAGTTTGATGACATCTTTGCTATGTTTAACCTTCATCCGCTGCACTACACCTTCATTCGGCTGTTTTCGCTGAGTATGGAGATGCGGATCATTAGAGACAAGACCCCGGACATCGTGATAGTCGACCCCTTCTACATGCGTGCCAAGCACTTGAGCAGCGCTGGGGACCGCCAAGTTGCGAGTTCACACCTCGAAGGCGTCATTCTGGCAAACCCAGATAAGGATAACTTCCTTGTGGCTTACTTTCCCGAGTAAGTCATCCCTTAACCGCCCCGTAACATATGATTTCTTAGATTTCGATCGTTCTTTTTTTTCTAATATTCCGTGTTCTGTGTAGTGACACACATTGCACACTCATCCTCTTAAGCCCGAAATATTCCATGGCCACGTATTTAGACCCGAACCGTAACTCCAAGATAGACTACACAAATGTCAAGAAAGTTCTTGATGATGTTCTCCCCGCCTACGCCAAATCTAGAGGCACCTTCACCAAGGCAGTTCGTAAGTACGGCAAGCACATGTTCTCACACAATACGAAGTTCTGCTGCATCAAGCAGCTGCCTGGCGGTCAGACGGATGCCTACTACGCCCTCCATCACATGCGGGCGATCGTAAGGGACCATCATCAACTTCTGCTACCAGATAATCTCAAAGATTGGGCCGCGAGCTTGTCGGCAGTCCAGGACGCGGACCTCGGACAAGAATTCTTTCGCATCCAGTCAGAGTTTGCGGACATCATCCATCAAGATGTCCTTCATACCCCGGGGTAGTTCTTCCTCAGATATCAACCGTCCAACAGTGAGATAGATGAAATGCTACAAATGCAGGGTGACCAAGACCGCGATTTCATGACCATCACGACAGACGGCGGCTTCATCCACGTTCCTGTCCGATGAGTCGAGTCAAAAGTAGTGATGTGTAGTTCTGAAACATTGATTGGCTCATGTTGTAATTATACTTTAATGAATTTGTATGTCTCTTTGGTTTGGACAGTCGTTCAACTTAGATGTAATCAATGCTATTTATTAGTAGGACCATGAATCGTGCTATTAATGTCTTGCTTTTCTCTTCCGATCCTTTTGTTGCATACTTACATATTGCTTATGTATTGTCTGTTGTTTGTCTTGTGCATAGAGATGCCGTCGTATGTCGTGTACAAGGGTAAGGTTCCCGGAGTCTACGACGACTGGGAGGAGTGTTGGAGACAGGTTCATCGTTTCAGCGGTAACAGTTACAAAGGGTACACCACTAGGGCGGAGGCCGAATGTAGATACGCCCGCTATCTAGAGGGAGAGAGGAGGGAGCGTTGGAGGAACCGGATGAAGACCAGTTTGATCGCGATGATGCTCATCGTGATGACCACAGCTCTCTTCTATGTGATGGTAGTTTAGATGATCGATATCGACTTGTAATGTGAAGGCAAACTCGATACTCGCGGTCTTGAGACTTGTAATGTTTTATCTTTGTTCGGTCTTTTGAATTCGGAGACTAATATGATGAATTGTATTCGGAGACTAATCTTCTATTGTATTTGATGAATCTGATGTTGCTGTGTGCTGCTGTCTATATTCTGTCCAATAATATATTTTGTAACCTATGCAAAAATCAGAAAAGTAAAAAAAATAAAACCTAATATTCATACTAATGGCGCACCACACAAGACACTAATGGCGCACTATGATCATCACACTAATGGCGCATTAACTGCTGGTGCGCCATTAGAATGCCAAAGCACATGGGTACATATGGCCCCCTGGGAGGCATTCTAATGGCGCACTGCAGGCTATACTAATGGCGCACTACGTGGTGCGCCATTAGAACACCAGATACTAATGGCGCACCGGTGGTGCGCCATTAGAATTTAATTCTAATGGCGTGATGCCAGTGGCGCACCGGTAGTGCGCCATTAGAAGGAAAATTCGGTGCGCCACTAGCATGCCTTTTCCTAGTAGTGTAGCAGTTTTACGAATTCAGTTACAAGACCCCAGTCAACTGTGTAAAATCATCTACACTTGTATGGGATGTCGGTCACATATACTAGGTGGGTTCGTCATGGTGAAGCTGTGAACGTCAATGTTATTGACTACGTGGAAGCAGCAGATCACAATCTTGATCTGCCTGATGCTCAGGTGGAAGAGGAGGAGGAGGTGGTGGTGGCGGAGCCAGTGAGTTTGACCAACATTGAAACAATGCTACAAAATGCTTGTGCATTTCGTGAACTTTCACCTGCAGAAGAAAAACAGTGGACCCGCATGTTAGAACAATGCAATGTTGTTGTCACCCCAGGAAATAAGTTGTCAGTATTCTCAGCTATTGTCACCTTTCTTCAGGTGAAGACATATGAGCGGATGACCAACAAATCATTCGATGCGATGTTGGCTGCTTTCCGCAAATCTTTCCTAGATGCGTCTGAGCTGCCACACACCTACAGTAAAATGAAGAATTTCCTTCATACAGTTGGAACTAGATATGATATGATCCATGTTTGTAAGTATAATTGTGTTCTGTTTCGGAAGGATTATGCCAACTTAAGTGAATGCCCGAAATGCAAATCATCAAGATGGAAAGATGGCGATGCTATGAAGAGGATTCCTCCTAATGTTCTGAGACATTTTCCAATTACACCAAGATTGCAGAGTTGTTTCATGATGCTGAAACAAGAGAGGATGTACTGTGGCATTCTAGGAACCAGGAGTACAAAGATCAGAATGTAATGAGCCATCCATCTCATGGTAGTGAGTGGAAAAGCTTCAATGATAAACACAAAGAGTTTGCTGCTGACCCGAGAAAAATTAGACTTGGCTTAGCTTCAAATAGATTTAACCCATTTGGCCACCAGAGCGCCACATATAGCATGTGGCTAGTGCTTGTTATCCCTTACAACATGCCTCCAAATGTCTGCACCAAAGAATCAAACTACATGATGGCCTTGCTCATCCCAGGTCCAAAAAGTCCAGGAAAGGATTTTGATTTGTTCATGGAGCCTCTTGTGGAGGAACTTCAACAGCTGTGGCAGAGCGAACGACACATGGTTATAATGCATGTGTTCGCTGTGACAGGAATCCATTGTCATACACAATAGTTAGCAAGATCTGTTACATTGGACACCGCCGTTTCCTTGCCAAGGACAAGCCACATCCTAGAAAATACCGAATACATGTGTTCAATGCAAAGCATGAAAACCGTGATGCGCCAAAGAGGCTCACTGCCAATGAGTTGCAAGTGGAATTAGAGAAGGTCGGGAATATTACATCAGGAAACCATCCTGGTAATGGTAGTGGGAAAAGGAAGCGTGGCAGGGCAGAAGAGAGATTATTGTTTACCCGCAGGTCCACTTTGTGGGACTTGGAGTATTGGAAAGATTTGGATCTGCGGCATAATCTTGATGTGATGCATATCGAGAAAAATATATGTGATAGCATTATCGACACACTTCTTAATATTGAAGGCAAGACGAAATATACCTTAAAATCTAGGATTGATTTGACACACCTAGGTATCAGAAAGGATTTGCAGGTGCAAGATGAAGGTAAACCATGGGATATGGCACCAGCTGTGTACCTCTTGGACAAGGTAAAAAGAAAAGAATTCTGCAAGGTCCTGTCACGTGTGAGATTCCCACATGGATTTGCTTCCAACCCTGAAAGGAGAGTCAGTGCAGATGGAAACAAGGTACAAGGGTTGAAAACTCATGACTGCCACATCCTACTTCAAAGGGTTTTACCTGTTATCCTTAGAGGATTGGGCCGCCCTGACTTATACAGAGCAGTTGCAGAGTTGGGACACTTCTTCAGGGAACTCTGCAGTAGGAATATCGGGATAGATGCTTTGGAGCGTCTTAGAGACAAGATACCAACTATCCTATGCGACCTTGAGAAGATATATCCTCCAGCCTTCTTTGATGTGATGGTGCATTTGGCTGTTCATCTACCTGATTAGGCACTACTTAGAGGTCCAGTACAGTATGGATGGATGTACCCTATTGAAAGGCGGATAGGCACTTTCAAGGGCTATGTTAGGAATAGAGCTAGACCCGAGGGTTCCATTACAGAGGCCTACATTGCTACAGAAGCGTTGACATTCTGCTCAAAATACATCGAAACAGTTGATCAACTTAGCAAAGAGGTGGGTGAAGATAATCCCGGGCTCAATGTTTTCGATTATTCTGTTCGAGTTACAGGGAAGAGTCGACAAGAGGACAAACCTAAAGATTTGGACAAAATGGTTTGGTATGTGTTGAATAACTGTCCTGAGATACTACCTTATATCAAGTAAGTGCAGTACTGCAGCTTATACATCATAATCTACTAAACTTGCAGCACATTCTTATATATTTACATGTTTGACGCAATCACTATGTTGTGCAGCATCTACAAAGAGGAGTTACTGCTGCAAAATCCAAGAAACATTGATAAACTGGTTATGGCAGGATTTGTGAAATGGTTCAAGAACCATGTAAGCTTTTGAAGTGCACCGTCAGTTTTTTTAATATATTGAGTACATAAGATGATCAGCTTGTCTATTTTCTAACCATAGGTTAAGAAGATGCAGGAGGATGGGCAGGCAATTGGTGATGCCCTTTACTCACTAGCAATGGGTCCTGATATTGGGTAAGACATTATGAATCTTGCGTTGTTGGAGATGTGCGCTACAACACCCTTGCACGAGACGAAGGCAGGAAGACACAAAACAGTGCCATCATGAGCATGGATACGTATGACAAAGAGACAACTGAAATGTATGCAAACATAACAGACATTGTTCAGTTGCAGTATATCTCCAGTTTCGAGGATTATCGGTGTGTGGTTCTGTTGTGCTGTCGTTGGTATAACCTATTTTCCAGGATCGCAAAACCCAGAGCTGATGATTATTTCAAATCCGTCAATGTCAAGGCGGCGTACCAGACCAACTAGCCTTTTATTTTGGCAAATCAAGCAACACAGATATTTTTCTTGGAAGACACATTTGCACGTAGCGATGACTGGAGAGTATTCCAAAGGTTTGGGCAGAGGAATTCGTTTAATGAAGTTGCACAGCAAGATGATGCTTACACTGATCCTGATGTACAAGATAACACAGATGTTCCTAATATCTTTGAGAACCATCACGTCAATGACGTTGATGAAAATATTGCCTGTCATGTTGTGGACATACAAGAGTTGATCAAGAAGAAGCCAACATTCGAGGGCGTTGAGGATGAAGAAGAAGAAGAAGAAGACACCATAGGGAATTACGATTCAGACTGATACACATGGCGAAGATGTTGCGCTGTTGCTGCGGATGATGATTACATTCCTTTTGTCGTATTTTCCTGTCAGAAGACGTTTTTTATCTACTATGTGAAAATGTGTTTGCTATGGCAACTAAAACCTGATGAACATGTTGTTTAGTATTTTTCTATGAGAACATCACTTGTTATGTATGCTGATTTATGTTTGGTGATTGTATGACAACTAAAACATGATGACATTGTTGTTTAGTTGTACTCATATTTGGCTGTGAAACTTGAATTGGATGACATAGTTTGCTGTTGGAGTGCAATTTGCTGGACGTCTTCGAATGAGAACAAAGCTGACCCGACAGGGCCTCTGCTATTTATTTATTTATATGAGCAAAAGGGGATACCCCCTGATTTTCGTTAATAGAAATCATTAGATGTTCACAACACTACGCCCAACCTGCTACATAGGTTTCAATCATTACTAGTTTCAGCAAAGTGCTCATGTCGTAGCCACTGAATACATCACGAGTGCAACATACACTGCAAATAAAGAGACAATCATCCTACAGAGCACATCGATTTTGCCCATTATCTTGGCAAGCTCTTTCATCTCCTCATTGCTGTCAACGCCGTTCAGCAGCCACTGCTTGGCCATGATCAGAGGAACTACATCTTTAACCTTCTGCTCTGCATCTTCCTCTTCTGTCATTCCTTCAGTTACTTGTCCAACACCCCAACCTGCTGGTATTGGGATTCCTCGGCTAACCAAATAATCAGCGTAGTTGCATTCCCCCACATCAGCAACTTCCCAGAAATACAAATCACACGAATCTTCCCTTTTCTGCACGAATCAAATTGGAAGATCATCAACCAAACTATTAAAAAAAATTAGTAACTAAAAGCAGCAGAACAACACTTAAACATATTTATTACCCCATGATTCGGGCATTTGTAGAAGACTCGGCCAGGGTTGCGGATTGTGGTTGAGACGCGACGGATGACTCTGCGTGATTTGCAGGAGTGGCACCACACAAACGGTAGCGGGTTGCTATGAGCAATCGGTTGTGGTACGCTTGCCGGCGGGGGTGTGATAAGACCCATAGGCGATGGTACGGGTGGCGAGTTGGCACATATCTGGTTGTTGCCTGCTGAAGAGCAGGTGGACGAGCAGCCATTGGACATGGTTGCTGCGGCCAGAGCTTCTGATGCTAGGCAGAGTAAGTAGAGAAGAGAGGAAGCGAACGTTGGATATGTTAGTTTCATTACTTGTAGAGTAGCATAGCACCATATATAGTCATAGTCTAGGTTTCGATTCGAACCAGCTACAGGAGCACATCTTTCTTTTTTCCAAAAGTCGGCAACGTCTCTTTACTGGTACACTAGCTTGTTCTGTACGCCTTCCCAAGTATTTGATTTTCTTTCCCTTTTTTTGCGAGGAAGGTAGGAGGACAAAATTGAGAGTTCCTGGGACTTGAACCCAAGACCTCTTGGTTGAAAACCAAGGGTGCTAGTCACTTATGTGGCGAACGTTTCCTGTGAGGAGGACGGCAGATGAATGCATTTTCCTCGCGGTTTTCTTCCTATATATAAAAAAGTATGCTACTTGGTGTCCGTTTAGTCAACAAACGATTGTGCCAACCTTGACTGTTGGATTGACATTCAACGTCTGTTGCGTTTCTTCAGTCTCTTCTTCCTCGAGCCGCCAAAGCCAAACCAGCGCCGGCAGGACCGCCTGCTCCCGCCTCCCACAGATGGTTGTGATCTTCCCCGGCTCCTGTTCGTTCCCGTCCGAGGCCTCACCATCGTCCCCCGCCTTGGTTCGCTCGCCACGGCGCCGCCCTCTGGTGTTGTCAACATGGTCAACAACCGATAGGAATAAGGAGATGAATGTACATGGTGAGGATGACAGTAGGGACCCAGCAGCGTGCGCAGTAATTTTATTTTTTCGGGACGGAGAAGGGTATCAACTGGGTTGTGCGGGACCCGTGGCCTGTCTAGCCCAGGCTTTTATTTCATATGTTTAGCACATGACCAGCCCAGTTTGTTTTTTTCCTTTCTGAAAATGGCTAGCCAGCTATTTGGTTTTTTGAAGAATAACCAATGTAGGCCTACTTGCTTTTCTACGCCCTGCTGGGCCAAAAATCTTTCAAGACGAGGAGGGATGCATTTTGCCCATAAAATGGGCTATAAGTAATAAGAAATGGGCTATAAGTAATAATAAATGGGCTGTAAAATGAAAGAATACAGCAAATAGGCAATTAGTTCCAAAATACTATTTTCTTTCGGATTTTGATATTTTAAATTTTATTGTTTTTGTGCGGGTAAAATTTCATTGAATTTAAATTAAGGTGTATTTAGATTTAATATTAATTTGAATCCGGCTAGAAATTTCAGGCTGTATGCTGTTTGGGACAGGGAGGCTGACTTGTGGGTCTACTAGGTTGACGTGTACTTTGGCTTTGTCAACTTAGTCCACAAACGATTCTAGCAGCAGTGACCGTTGGATGTTAATCCAACGGCCATGCTGCTTCTTCAATATCTGATCTTCTTGCTCCAGCCGCCCAAACCAGCTCCGGTGGGACTGCCTGCTCCCGCCTCCCGTGGCCGGCAATGCTGCCGCACAGGCCGCACCGCCCCACCCTACTTCATTGCTGGCCAGGCCATTCCTCTACTCACCCACACCTCCTGTTATTTTCCGGCAACGGTAGCCGGACCAGTAAACCCTCGTACTCCCATCGCGTGGGCAACCATTGCCGAGTCTTCCCCGGCTCCGCGTCGTTCGCTTCCTAGGCCTCGCCGTCGTCCACCGCCATGGTGCTCTCGGCGCGGCCTAGTCAACGTGGTCAACGAACGACATCCATCGGTCGTGGACTGTACGCGCAAAATAATGATTCCTCCACCTGACAGCCGGGACCCACCGGAAGGGCCTCTATATTCCGCGAAAAAAAAAAGTTCCCCCTGCTGACATGTCAGACCCACCAGCTATATCTTCGCACGCAAGGAAGTGCCTCCTTATTATGCACAAAAAAATGAATACCCCCTGCTAGCTGGGACCCACCATAGTGGGAGGATGACTTGTGGGCCAACTAAGTTGACAGGGACGGAGGGCTTTGTCAACTTAGTCAATATAAGCGATTCTAGCTCCAGTGACCGTACGATGTCCATCCAACGGCCGTAGTGCTTCTTCAACCTCTGGTCTTCTTGCTCCAGCCGCCCAAAGCAGCGCCGGTCGTGCCGCATGCTCCTGCCTCCCGTGGCCGGCTGTGCTGCAGTGGAGACCTCACCACCCCCTACTATTCCCACCGCTGGCCAGGCCCTGCGGCGACGGCAACCTCACACCGCAGCCGAACCAATGAACCCTCGTACTCCTCTCCGCGCGGGCTTCCACTACCACGTCTTCCCCGGCTCCACGTCATCCCCTTCCTAGGCATCGCCGTCGTCCACCGCCGTGGTGCTCTCGGCGCGGCCTGGTCAACATGGTGAAGGAACGACTTCCATCGAACGTGGACTGTACGTGGAGAGGCTGACAGCTGGGTCCACGGTCGCAGCAAGGAAGTGCCTCCTTATTACGAGGAAAATAATGATTCCTCCACCTGACAGCTGGGACCCACCGGATGGGCCACTGTATTTCATGGAAAAAACGTTTCCCACTGACTGCTGGGACTCACCAGCTTCATCTTCGCACGCAAGGAAGTGCGTCCAGGAAAAAATGATTCGCCCCCCTGACTGCTGGGACCCACCAGCTACACCTTCGCACGCAAGGAAGTGCGTCCAGGCAAAAAAACGATTTGCCACCTTGACTACTGGGACCCACCGGCTACATCTTCGCACGCAAGGAAGTGCGTCTGGGCAAAAAAACGATTCGCCCCCCTGACTGCTGGGACCCACCAGTTACATCTTTGCAAGCAAGGAAGTGCCTGACAGTTGGGACCCACCTGGTCGAAGCGTACGTAGCGTTGTCATTCTGGTCGCGAACGTGTACGTACATACTGGTCGATGTAGAGGCGTGCACGTGTCGTAGTAGAGGCGCGCACGTATCATAGTAGAGGCGTGCACATAGCATGTACACGTACGTACAGCGGCCAGGGTGCAAGAAAGAAACTACGGCCACATATGTGTACATACGGGTCGGGTCTCGAACGCCTACTCGCGCATACGTACGGCCAGGGCTCGTGTACATGGCTGGGTCAGAACGGAGAAACAGCATCGTCGTCAGGTTCATGGGGAGGCAACGGAATGCGTCATGTTCATGGGGAGGCAACAGAATGTGTCGTGTTCATTGGGAGGCAACAGAACGTGTGGGAGCCAACAGGCTGGGTCGGAACGGAATGCGTGGTCGTCTTCATCGGGAGGGCTTGGATGGAACAGGCGATGGAAACGAGGCCTGGCGTACCGCACAATAGAGGAAACGGACCTCCTACGTTCGGAACGGGGTCCTATTGATTGGGAGGGGTCTGGCGTATCGCAAAATGGAGGAAACGGACCTCCTACGGTCGAAACGGGGGTCATGTTGATCGGGAGGGGTGTGGCGTACCGCAAAACGGAAGAAACGGACCTCCTACGGTCGAAACGGGGTCCTGTTCATCGAGAGGGGTGTGGTGTACCGCAAAACGGGGCTCCACGGGATACTATTCATCTCCACCGTCGACCTCCTCCAGCCTCCACGGGCTCCTGTTCATCCAGCCTCCACCGCGCGCTACTCCACCGGCTACTGTTCAACCACCCCTCCACCGTCTACTGTTCATCTAGCCCTCCACACCACGGGGTCCTGTTCAACCACCCCTACACGGGCACCCCTCCACCGTCTACTGTTCATCCAGCCCTCCATCGTCTACTGTTCATCCAGTCCTCCACACCACGGGGTCCTGTTCATCCACCCCTCCACGGGCACCCCCTCCACCATCTACTGTTCATCCAGCCCTCCACCACACCACGGTGTCATGTTCATCCGGAGGGCAACACCATCGCTCACTTTTCATCCAACCCCCCCCCCCCCCCGCAACGCTCACTGTTCATCCCAGAGGTATCATCTATCGGCTTCAGTTAGCAGCAGTAGCGAAGGAATCGCTTGATCGGGTTCAGTTAACAGCCATCGATCGATCGCTTGGGTTCAGTAACGCGTAGCCTGCAGTGCAATCGCTCGGGTTCAGTTAGAGCCCAACGCCTCGCTCAGGTTCAGTTAGAGCCAATGCCTCGTACACACGCGCGTACGTGTATGAGAGAAACGTGCATCGCTCGGCCCCCGACCTCCCACCGTAACCGGGAACTCCCCGAAATTTTCCTCCCCCTTGCTTCTACCATGGTTTTTTCCATCATGGACGGCCCAAAGAATGTCATGCAGCTGCGTCTCCAGCCCGCCCAGGACGAAGAGCCCATTTTCTGTCATGATTTTTGTCATAGAAGTAGGAGCCCACCACATCTATGATGATACCGGATTTTGTCACAATTATCGTCATAGAAGTGTCATATGTATGACAGGAAAAAAATTCGTTCGGCCCAAAATGTCACGGATGTGTCTTTTTTTGTAGTGCATCAACTCCTCACTCTCTAGCCTCCTCTTGTTCCTCATGAGTTCTACAGTCTTCAGAGACTCTTCATCATGAGATCGCTAAAATCAAATCTCGGTTCTATTGGGCTGGCAATAACAATAAGCAGAAGTGTCATATGGTTACCTGGCCTGGCATCTGCAAGCCCCGTGATCAAGGAGGCCTTGGTATCATGTGCTCTAAGCGCATGAATATTGCCCTCCTTTCCCGCTGGCTTTGGCGCATTTTGCAAGGGCACGGCGGCCTCTGGTTAGACATCATCTGGAACAAGTACCTGTGTGGACAACCCCTAGCCTTCTGTCAAAGGTATGGGGGGTCCCAGTTTTGGCAGTCAGTTATCCAACTGCTCCCCGTCCTCCGCATCGGAACCTCCATCTCCAAGGGTTCGAGGGCGGCGGCTTTGTTCTGGTTTGACCGTTAGGCGGGTGACTCCCCCTTCGTTGCCCACTTCCCCGACCTCTTCTCCTTAGCTGTCGACCCCTCGATCTTTGTAGAGACTGTTGGGGAACACACTCATTTCCAAAAAATTCCTACGCACACACAAGATCATGGTGATGCATAGCAACAAGAGGGGAGAGTATCATCTACATACCCTCGTAGACCGTAAGCGAAAGCGTTATGACAACGCGGTTGATGTAGTCGTACGCCTTCACGATCGACCGATCTAGCACCGAAGGTATGACACCTATGCGATCTGCACACATTCGGCTCGGTGACGTCCCGCGAACTCACGATCCAATAGAGCTTCATGGGAGAGTTTCATCAGCACAACGACGTGATGACTGTGATGATGTTGCTACCGGAACAGGGCTTTGCCTAAGCACCGCTACGATATAACTGAGGTGGATTATGGTGGAGGGGGCACCGCACATGAGACACGGCTAAAAGATCAATGATCAACTTGTGTGTCTATGGGGTGCCCCCCTCCCCCGTATATAAAGGAGTGGAGGAGGGGGAGGGCCTTCCCTCTCTATGGCGCGCCCTAGGGGAGTCCTACTCCCATCGGGAGTAGGACCCCCCCCCTTCCAAGTAGGAGTAGGAGAGGAAGGAAGGAGGAGAGAGGGAGGAAGGAAAGGGGGGCCGGCCCCCCTCCCAATTCAGATTGGGCTTGGGGGGGGCTCACGATATTCTTTTCCCTTCCCTCTCCTCTATTCCACTAAGGCCCAATAAGGCCCATATACTCCCCGGGGGGTTTCCGGTAACCTCCCGGTACTCCAGAAAAATGCCCGAACCACTCGGAACCATTCCGATGTCCAAATATAGGCTGTCAATATATTGATCTTTACGTCTCGACCATTCCAAGACTCCTCGTCATGTCCGTGATCAAATCTGGGACTCCAAACTACCTTCGGTACATCAAAACACATAAACCCATAATATCGGTCGTCATTGAACGTTAAGCGTGCGGACCCTACGGGTTCGAGAACTATGTAGACATGACCGAGAAATGTCTCCGATCAATAACCAATAGCGGAACCTGGATGCTCGTATCGGCTCCTATATATTCTATGAAGATCTTTATCGGTCAAACCGCATAACGGTATACGTTGTTCCCTTTGTCATCGGTATGTCACTTGCCCGAGATTCGATCGTCGGTCTCTCAATACCTAGTTCAATATCATTACCGGCAAGTCTCTTTACTTGTTCCGTAATGCTACATCCCGTAACTAACTCATTAGCTACATTGCTTGCAAGGCTTATTGTGATGTACGTTACCGAGAGGGCCCAGAGATACCTCTCCGACAATCGGAGTGACAAATCCTAATCTTGATCCATGCCAACTCAACAAACACCATCAGAGACACCTGTAGAGCACCTATATAATCACCCAGTTACGTTGTGAAGTTTGCTAGGACACAAAGTGTTCCTCCGGTATTCGGGAGTTGCATGATCTCATAGTCATAGGAACATGTATAGTTATGGAGAAAGCAATAGCAACAAACTAAACGATCATCGTGCTAAGCTAATGGATGTGTCAAGTCAATCACATCATTCTCTAATGATGTGATCCCGTTAATCAAATGACAACTCATGTCTATGGTTAGGAAACATAACAAACATTGATTCAACGAGCTAGTCAAGTAGAGGCAAACTAGTGACACTCTGTTTGTCTATGTATTCACACATGTACTAAGTTTCTGGTTAAAACAATTCTAGCATGAATAATAAACATTTATCATGAAATAAGGAAATATAAAGAACAACTTTATTATTGCCTCTAGGGCATATTTCCTTCAGTCTCCCACTTGCACTAGAGTCAATAATCTAGATTACATTGTAATGATTCTAACACCCATGGAGTCTTGGTGTTGATCATGTTTTGCTCATGGAAGAGGCTTAGTCAACGGGTCTGCAATATTTAGATCCGTATGTATCTTGCAAATCTCTATGTCTCCCTCCTTGATTTGATCGCGGATGGAATTGAAGCGTCTCTTGATGTGCTTGGTTCTCTTGTGAAATCTGGATTCCTTTGCCAAGGCAATTGCTCCAGTATTGTAACAAAAGATTTTCATTGGACCCGATGCACTAGGTATGACACCTAGATCGGATATGAACTCCTTCATCCAGACTCCTTCATTTGCTTCTTCCGAAGCAGCTATGTATTCTGCTTCACATGTAGATCCCGCCACGACGCTTTGCTTGGAACTGCACCAACTGATAGCTCCTCCATTTAATAAAAACATGTATCCGGTCTGTGACTTAGAGTCATCCGGATCTGTGTCAAAACTTGCATCGACGTAACCTTTTATGACGAGCTCTTTGTCACCTCCATACACGAGAAACATAGCCTTAGTCCTTTTCGGGTATTTTAGGATGTTCTCGACTGCTGTCCAGTGATCCACTCCTGGATTACTTTGGTACCTTCCTGCTAAACTTATAGCAAGGAACACATCTGGTCTAGTACGCAATATTGCATACATGATAGAGCCTATGGCTGAAGCATAAGGAACACCTTTCATTTTCTCTCTATCTTCTACAGTGGTCGTGCATTGAGTCTTACTCAACTGCACACCTTGTAATACATGCAAGAACCCTTTCTTTGTCTGATACATTTTGAACTTCTTCAAAACTTTATCAAGGTATGTGCTTTGTGAAAGTCCAATTAAGCGTCTTGATCTATCTCTATAGATCTTGATGCCCAATATATAAGCAGCTTCACCGAGGTCTTTCATTGAAAAATTCGTATTCAAGTATCCTTTTATGCTATTCAGAAATTCAGTATCATTTCCGATTAACAATATGTCATCTACATATAATATCAGAAATGCTACGGAGCTCCCACTCACTTTCTTGTAAATACAGGCTTCTCCAAAAGTCTGTATAAAACCATATGCTTTGATCACACTATCAAAGCGTATATTCCAACTCCGAGAGGCTTGCACCAGTCCATAAATGGATCGCTGGAGCTTGCACACTTTGTTAGCACCTTTTGGATCGACAAAACCTTCTGGTTGCATCATATACAACTCTTCTTTAAGATATCCATTAAGGAATGCAGTTTTGACATCCATTTGCCAAATTTCATAATCATAAAATGCGGCAATTGCTAACATGATTCGGACGGACTTAAGCATCGCTACGGGTGAGAAGGTCTCATCGTAGTCAACTCCTTGAACTTGTCGAAAACCTTTCGCAACAAGTCGAGCTTTGTAGACAGTAACATTACCGTCAGCGTCAGTCTTCTTCTTGAAGATCCATTTATTCTCTATGGCCTGCCGATCATCGGGCAAGTCAACCAAAGTCCATACTTTGTTCTCATACATGGATCCCATCTCAGATTTCATGGCTTCAAGCCATTTTGCGGAATCTGGGCTCATCATCGCTTCCTCATAGTTCGTAGGTTCGTCATGGTCAAGTAACATGACTTCCAGAACAGGATTACCGTACCACTCTGGTGCGGATCTTACTCTGGTTGACCTACGAGGTTCGGTAGTAACTTGATCAGAAGTTTCATGATCATCATCATTAGCTTCCTCACTTACTGGTGTAGGAATCACTGGAACTGATTTCAGTGATGAACTACTTTCCAATAAGGGAGAAGGTACAATTACCTCGTCAAGTTCTACTTTCCTCCCACTCACTTCTTTCGAGAGAAACTCCTTCTCTAGAAAGGATCCATTCTTAGCAACGAATATCTTGCCTTCGGATCTGTGATAGAAGGTGTACCCAACAGTCTCCTTTGGGTATCCTATGAAGACACATTTCTCCGATTTGGGTTCGAGCTTATCAGGTTGAAGCTTTTTCACATAAGCATCGCAGCCCCAAACTTTAAGAAACGACAACTTGGGTTTCTTGCCAAACCACAGTTCATAAGGTGTCGTCTCAACGGATTTAGATGGTGCCCTATTTAACGTGAATGCAGGTATCTCTAAAGTGTAACCGCAAAACGATAGCGGTAAATCAGTGAGAGACATCATAGATCGCACCATATCTAGTAAAGTACGATTACGACGTTCGGACACACCATTATGCTGTGGTGTTCCAGGTGGCGTGAGTTGCGAAACTATTCCGCATTGTTTCAAATGAAGTCCAAACTCATAACTCAAATATTCGCCTCCATGATCAGATCGTAGAAACTTGATTTTCTTGTTACGATGATTTTCCACTTCACTCTGAAATTCTTTGAACTTTTCAAATGTTTCAGACTTATGTTTCATTAAGTAGATATACCCATATCTGCTCAAATCATCTGTGAAGGTGAGAAAATAACGATATCCGCCGCGAGCTTCAATGTTCATTGGACCACAAACATCAGTATGTATGATTTCCAATAACTCTGTTGCTCGCTCCATTGTTCCGGAGAACGGAGTTTTAGTCATCTTGCCCATGAGGCATGGTTCGCAAGTACCAAGTGATTCATAATCAAGTGATTCTAGAAGTCCATCAGAATGGAGTTTCTTCATGCGCTTTACACCAATATGACCTAAATGGCAGTGCCACAAATAAGTTGCACTATCATTATCGACTCTGCATCTTTTGGCTTCAATACTATGAACATGTGTATCACTACTATCAAGATTTAGTAAAAATAGACCACACATCAAGGGTGCATGACCATAAAAGATATTACTCATATAAATATAACAACCATTATTTTCTGATTTAAATGAATAACCGTCTCGCATTAAACAAGATCCAGTTATAATGTTCATGCTCAACGCTGGCACCAAATAACAATTATTTAGGTCTAATACTAATCCCGAAGGTAGATGTAGAGGTAGCGTGCCGACGGCGATCACATCGACTTTGGAACCATTTCCCACGCGCATCGTCACCTCGTCCTTAGCCAATCTTCGCTTAATCCGTAGCCCCTGTTTCGAGTTGCAAATGTTAGCAACTGAACCAGTATCAAATACCCAGGCACTACTGCGATCATTAGTAAGGTACACATCAATAACATGTATATCAAATATACCTTTCACTTTGCCATCCTTCTTCTCCGCCAAATACTTGGGGCAGTTCCGCTTCCAGTGACCAGTT
Source organism: Triticum aestivum (assembly GCF_018294505.1). Classification (NCBI taxonomy): domain Eukaryota; kingdom Viridiplantae; phylum Streptophyta; class Magnoliopsida; order Poales; family Poaceae; genus Triticum; species Triticum aestivum. The sequence goes on along the minus strand of NC_057812.1, from coordinate 650,293,054 downwards.
CCTTTGCAGTAGAAACACTCAGTCTCAGGCTTAGGTCCAGACTTGGGTTTCTTCACTTGAGCAGCAACTGGCTTGTGTTCTTCTTGAAGTTCCCCTTCTTCCCTTTACCCTTTTTCTTGAAACTGGTGGTCTTGTTGACCATCAACACTTGATGCTCCTTCTTGATTTCTACCTCCGCAGCCTTTAGCATTGCGAAGAGCTCAGGAATCGTCTTATCCATCCCTTGCATATTATAGTTCATCACGAAGCTCTTGTAGCTTGGTGGCAGTGATTGAAGAACTCTGTCAATGACACTATCATCAGGAAGATTAACTCCCAGTTGAGTCAAGTGGTTGTGGTACCCAGACATTCTGAGTATATGTTCACTGACAGAACTATTCTCCTCCATCTTGCAGCTGTAGAACTTATTGGAGACTTCATATCTCTCAATCCGGGCATTTGCTTGAAATATTAACTTCAACTCCTGGAACATCTCATATGCTCCATGACGTTCAAAACGTCGTTGAAGTCCCGGTTCTAAGCCGTAAAGCATGGCACAATGAACTTTCGAGTAGTCATCAGGTTTGCTCTGCCAGGTGTTCATAACATCTGGCGTTGCTCCTGCAGTGGGTTTGTCACCTAGCGGTGCTTCCAGGACTTAATTCTTCTGTGCAGCAATGAGGATAATCCTCAAGTTACGGACCCAGTCCGTGTAGTTGCTACCATCATCTTTCAAATTAGCTTTCTCTAGGAATGCATTAAAATTCAATGGAACAACAGCACGGGCCATCTATCTACAACAACATAGACATGCAAAATACTATCAAGTACTAAGTTCATGATAAATTAAAGTTCAATTAATCAAATTACTTAAGAACTCCCACTTAGATAAACATCTCTCTAATCATCTAAGTGATCACGTGATCCATATCAACTAAACCATGTCCGATCATCATGTGAGATGGAGTAGTTTTCAATGGTGAACATCACAATGTTGATCCTATCTACTATATGATTCACGCTCGACCTTTCGGTCTCCAGTGTTCCAAGGCCATATCTGCATATTCTAGGCTCGTCAAGTTTAACCCGAGTATTCTGCATGTGCAAAACTGGCTTACACCTGTTGTATGTGAACGTAGAGCTTGTCACACCCGATTATCACGTGGTGTCTCGGCACAACGAACTGTAGCAATGGTGCATACTCAGGGAGAACACTTATACCTTGAAATTTAGTGAGAGATCATCTTATAATGCTACCGCCGAACTAAGCAAAATAAGATGCATAAAGGCTAAACATCACATGCAATCAATATAAGTGATATGATATGGCCATCATCATCTTGTGCCTTTGATCTCCATCTCCAAAGCACTGTCATGATCACCATCATCACCGGCTTGACACCTTGATCTCCATCAAAGCATCGTTGTCGTCCCGCCAACTATTGCCTCTACGACTCTCTCTACCGCTTAGTGATAAAGTAAAGCAATTACATGGCGATTGCATTTCATACAATAAAGCGACAACCATATGGCTCCTGCTAGTTGCCGATAACTATGTTACAAAACATGATCATCTCATACAATAAAATTTAGCATCATGTCTTGACCATATCACATCACAACATGCCCTGCAAAAACAAGTTAGACGTCCTCTACTGTGTTGTTGCAAGTTTTACGTGGCTGCTACGGGCTAAGCAAGAACCGTTCTTACCTACGCATCAAAAACCACAACACGGTATAGTTATTGCTTTTTGATCTTCTGAAAGAACCATGTTCATTGAATCCGATTCAACTAAAGCTGGAGAAACAGACACCCACTAACCACCTGTGTGTGAAGCACGTCGGTAGAACCAGTCTCGTGTAAGCGTACTCGTAATTCGGTCTGGGCTGCTTCATCCAACAATGCCGCTGAATCAAGAATCAACTAGTGACGGCAAGCAATATGTATATATCCATGCCCACAACTCCTTTGTGTTCTACTCGTGCATATAACATCTACGCATAGACCTGGCTCGGATGCCACTGTTGGGGAACACAGTAATTTCAAAAAAATTCCTATGCACACGCAAGATCATGGTGATGCATAGCAATGAGAGGGGAGAGTATCGTCTATGTACCCTCGTAGACCGTAAGAGGAAGGGTTATGACAATGCGGTTGATGTAGTCGTACGTCTCAATGATCGACCGATCTAGCACCGAAGGTGCGGCACCTCCGCGATCTGCACACGTTCGGCTCGGTGACATCCCGTGAACTCACGATCCAGTAGAGCTTCAAGGGAGAGTTTCGTTAGCACGACGGCATGATGATGGTGATAATGTTGCTACCGGAACAGGGCTTCGCCTAAGCACCGCTATGATATAACCGAGGTGTATTATGGTGGAGGGGGCACCGCACATGGCTAAAAGATCAATGATGAACTTTTGTGGCTATGGGGTGCCCCCATCCCCCGTATATAAACGAGTGGAGGAGGGGGAAGGGCCGGCCCTCTCTATGGCACGCCCTAGGGGAGTCCTACTCCCTCCGGGAGTAGGATTCCCCCCTTCCAAGTAGGAGTAGGAGAGGAAGGAAGGAGGAGAGAGGGACGAAGGAAAGGGGGGCCGGCCCCCTCCCAATTTGGATTGGTCTTGGGGGCGCGCCTCCCTCTTTTCCCTTCCCTCTCCTCTATTCCACTAATGCCGAATAAGGACCATATACTCCCCGAGGGGTTCCGGTAACCTCCCGGTACTCCGGAAAAATGCCCGAACCACTTGGAACCATTCTGATGTCCAAATATAGGCTTCCAATATATCGATCTTTACGTCTCGACCATTCCAAGACTCCTCGTCATGCCCGTGATCAAATCTGGGACTCTGGCCTACCTTTGGTACATCAAAACACATAAACTCATAATACCGATCGTCACCGAACGTTAAGCGTGCGGACCCTACGGGTTCGAGAACTATGTAGACATGACCGAGAAATGTCTCCGATCAATAACCAATAGCGGAACCTGGATGCTCATATTGGCTCCTACATATTCTATAAAGATCTTTATCGGTCAAACCGCATAACGGTATACGTTGTTCCCTTTGTCATCGGTATGTTACTTTCCCGAGATTCGATCGTCGGTATCTCAATACCTAGTTCAATCTCGTTGCCGGCAAGTCTCTTTACTCGTTCTGTAATGCTATATCCCGTAACTAACTCATTAGCTACATTGCTTGCAAGGCTTATTGTGATGTACATTACCGAGAGGGCCCAGAGATACCTCTCTGACAATCGGAGTGACAAATTCTAATCTTGATCCATGCCAACTCAACAAACACTATCGGAGACACCTGTAGAGCACCTTTGTAATCACCCAATTATGTTGTGACGTTTGGTAGCACACAAAGTGTTCCTCGGTATTCGGGAGTTGCATGATCTCATAGTCATAGGAACATGTATAGTTATGGAGAAAGCAATAGCAACAAACTAAACGATCATTGTGCTAAGCTAACAGATGGGTCAAGTCAATCGATCACATCATTCTCTAATGATGTGATCCCGTTAATCAGATGACAACTCATGTCTATGGTTAGGAAACATAACCATCATTGATTCAACGAGCTAGTCAAGTAGAGGCAAACTAGTGACACTCTGTTTGTCTATGTATTAACACATGTACTAAGGTTCTGGTTAATACAGTTCTAGCATGAATAATAAACATTTATCATGATATAAGGAAATATAAATAACAACTTTGTTATTGCCTCTAGGTATATCTAGCCATGGGTCGGGTCGGGTTGAGCTTCGGCCGGGCCTAAAAAAACCACGGCAAAAAACTGAGGCCCAGGCCCTTCCAGGCCCTACCATCGGGCCTACTTTTCAAGCCCAAGCCCGGCCCATCTTGTAAAAAGCCCTAAAAATCCCTTAGGGCTTAGGGTCGTGGGCCGAGCCTCTTCCTTCAAATGCCAATATAACAAGACCAAGCCCGTCCAAGCCCTGCTGGTGGGCTCAAAACTCAGGCCCAAGCCCGGCCCATGGGCAAGCCCATCGGGCCTAGGCCCTGGAATTTAGGGTCGGGCCTGGGTGGGCCGATAGGGTCGGGCCGGAGATGGCCAGGACTACCTCTAGGGCATATTTCCTTCAGAGAGGGCCCTTATTGACTTAGGGCGCCTCGCTTTCCAGAGGCCATTTGGGCCTCCGGAGGTGGCCGCGTGGCAAGAGCTGCTTGACTGCGTTGCTCTCCATGAACCGGTTGTGGATGTTGGCCCGGACGAGGTGCGGTGGCGCCTTGAGCCCTCTGGCCAATTCTCCACCAAGTCCCTTTATTTGGCCATAGCCCCCTCCGCCGCCTCGCCCCCCCTCTCGGCGGTGTGGTCCATCTTCTTGCCATTGAAAATTCGGATATTCATGTGGCAATGGATCCGCGGTCGGCTCCCGTCTGGGGTGGGGGTTCGCAAGCGCAATGGCCCTGGGATTGGCCTCTGCCCGCTGTGTGGGACTCCAGTAGACTCCAATCACATCTTCTTCTCCTGTGTGTCCGCTCAATTCGTTTGGAGCTGCTTTAGAGAAGTGGTGGGAGGGGATTGGTGCCACACCAACTTCCTTGACCTCTTTGCCTAACTCTAGAACTCTCCCTGCCCACTCGCCACATTAGGTGGCTCGAGATTGGGGCACTTGCGTGGACCCTCTGGACGATCCGCAATAGACTTGTGATTCAGTGCATTCCTCTCCGACGTGCCACTCACGCACTCTTTAAACTGTCTGGTTTCTTGCAGCTCTGACGGCCGCTTAGCCGCCCTCAGGATCGGAACGCCATCTCCACCTTCATCGTCGACCTCCGCACGATGGCTGTCCGCTTATCGCCGCCGCTTCCTCCGCCACCTCCAGAGCCTCATTAGATGCCGGGCGTCGTCGTCGCCGGCTGCTGCCTCCTTTTCTTCTTGTGTTTTGGGCTTGTTGAGTTGTGCCCTCAGCAGAACCTTTGTACTCTTGTTGTGTGGACTGGGTGTGTGTGTGTGTGTGTGTGTGTGTGTGTGTGTGTGTGTGTGTGTGTGTGTGTTGAACTAGTCCTTATTGTGTGCTCCTGAGGGTTTGCTTTATTTATAAAGCGGGGTGAAAGCCTTTTTCGGTAATGTACACTGTCTATATATGAATCACTACGTCATGAACCAAACCAGAGAATACACTCCAAAAACTTCAAGACAAAAAAAACATGAAATCAATCAGTGGTAAGTCAATATATAGATAAGCTTACTTTTGCAATGCATGTGTTGCTCTCTGTTTCAGAAATTTTCCAGTAAGGGCACTTGACCACTTATGCCTTTTCTGTGATGGAAGTGGGTTCGGTTCATCAATTTTAGTTCGTCCCATGATTTGCATAGACTTAGTTCTCCTTTAAAGGTGGGACATTTGCATTGATTCAATTTTAGATCGTCTCATGCCATCGCTGTAATGCTAATGTTCTGGTCTTCATAGTCTTGCCAAGAGGTTGCGGAACGTAGTCAGAGTTTTGGTTAGCGATATATATTGTAGATTTTTCTTTTACATGCCTGTTCATTAGGAGATTCGAGCTATTGCTAAAGCTGTCGACATGAGTCATAGATTCTGCTTGCCAGTGTAGGAGCACTTTCAGTGTTTACTCGATGCACTGAAACCTGAATACTTGAAGCTCATTGCCGCAAGACAGGTTAACACACAGCCTCAACCTTCGTTGCTTATGTACACACAGCCTATCCATTCCCGCCTGTCGTTTTCAAAATTCGAATACTCAACCTGGTTTGAATACATGAACATTGTTACGCCATGTGTCACAACTGGTTTTTTTAATGCATCTCAGCATCCGCAACACATTTGCTTGTACCAAAGACTAACGCCTTTGCTTTCTTTAACAGCCACCTTCTAAGGTTGAGCTAAGTAGCGCGGCTACGACACCACCTCCATACTTCGATTATGGACATGTTTTTTTTGTTTGAACACACAAGTACTGATGGAATTAATGTGACACCACAACAGATGACTTCAATTGGTATTAAACCGCATCACTTTACATGAAATCCGGATTATTACCCCCTCACTCGCTTCTTGAAATTACTCACGCGAGATGGGCAACATGTCTGGCTAGGGGCAGCACCACCAATTCTCAACTGGCATCATATACAACTTGCCTCAAATTATTTGAATCCCGTAAACATCATGATGTACATTATCTGTGTGTGTTGCTGCGAGATCAGGGCGCATCATCAAGCATGTAGGTGTAATGACAGAGCTCGCCAGGAGGTAGCTTTGGGTAGATCCATGTATTATTTTTTTTCAAAAAAAGATCCATGTATTAATTTTTTCATTGTTTGTTGAATAATATTATAAAAATGGCTGTGTGCATCTTTGGATGTAGAGACCGAGGGTTTGAACCTCCTTTTTGAAAAAACAAAAAAAAAGTGAACATCAATCTATGCTAATGATACAAGAAAGTTGTCATACTAAGTTGTCAATGTGCAGTCTCCTAATGCCTCAGTTAACCGAAATCAGTAAACATCATGGAGCACTCTGAGCTAATAATTTTAGTAACCAATGAACATCATGTCTGTCCAACAAAGATATCACCTCTGTGAATTGATCGGCATCTTCGTTTTTCACATGTTTAATTGATTAATCCATGGGAGGTAACTACTAACTTGGGCAAAAGACCAGCTGCTCTTCTAACCTACTCCATCATAGCATGTTCCGTCTTGCAGAACAACTCTGCATTTTGAGACAGAGGACCACTGTAAGTAGTACAACTAGCTAACATCATAACATGTCTTTTTTGGTTTCTCTCCATTTGGAGTGCAACCAAATCTGTCTATATTTTGTGGAGAGGTTACTGAATGAATTCAGTACACAACAGGTGCCTTGGCATGAGAGAACTAGTGGATTATGCTGTTGCAGTTATATTTCTTCTGATACAATCAGTGTAATCGTGTGATGTTCATTCAGTGTTAGAACTGCGACGCGTAATGATGATTAGAAATCACAGAGGCTATTATCACATAAAAATCTCCAGCACAGATGCAAAGCACTTAAGTAAAGCTTGTTTTAAGATAGTTTAAACTAATAATCTATTTTTATTTTACTTTTCAACACTATGCTAGTAGTTGTCGCTGTCGCCGCGGTCGCTGCCGTAAAAACTCCCGAGTTTCTCCTTTGCCAGAGTCTCACCCTCTGCGTACCGGTTGATCTGATTCATTTTTTAAAAATTTCTCTTTTTATATAAAGAGTGCATCCTCTCCGATTTCTATTAATAGAAACCACAATGTCTCAGCTACAAACACACGAGATAACCAGCAAAAGAAAGGCGACGATGCATGATTGGACAGATACCTTCTCTTGCTAAGAATTATCTAGTCCCATTTTGTGCATAATTTATTGAATCTCTACACATTATAGTTTTTTATTTGATTCTTCGATAAAGGGCGATTTTATTAAGTCATAATGTAGCATCAAGTGGATACAAAGCATAATGAGCGACACCTGGCCTCTGCATAGCTACGATGCACACAGCCTTAACAAAGAGTCTAGCAAAGTTTTTTATTTGATAGATATAAGAATAGAAGGCACCAGGAATTAGCAATAGATTATCATCCTAACGTCAACAACCCATGGGGCGATAACATAGAAAAATTACTTATTCAGAATTAGGTGCCGCCCGGATCTCCATTAGTTTAGTTGAATGTCCCTGCTGGATGTGGCCGGCCCATATGCAGTGGCAAAGCCAGGAATCAAAGATTGGGGGAGCCAAATCAGTCAAATTTTTAATAACAGGGGACATGTTATGCTAATACATGTTTTTTTTTGTCAAATCTAAGAGGTTAAGTGCATAAATTAAGCATATACATGTGTCAATCCCTTTTCGAAAAAAAACATATATGTGCAAATGTGGGGTCATGGGGGAGCCATGGCTCTGCCAGTCCCCCTACCTCAGTCACTGTCCGCACAGGCACAGCGTTCGTTTTGTCAAACATTGTTAATTATCCGTGGTAATGCACGGGTATTATACTAGTTGGGAATAAATTATGGTTGCCTAAATGCGTCATCTTAATGTTGAGTCCGAGGGTTCAATATAATTTATTCCCAAAAGAAAGGATTAAGAATATATAGTTTTGTTTAAACGATTGATTGATAGAGCTCGCGTACTACTTCCTACCCGAGGATCAAAGTCATAATGAACGGATTCTTAGAAGTTATCTACATGTGGACGAACAACTTCATATCAATGCCTACCACTCAAGTCTCTTATAAAAGCAAGGCTTCGCTAAGTAAAAGATGAGTAACACATACCACATTTTGCTTCTCTTCCTTAGAAATATCTAGTCCCATTTTGTGCATGATTAATCGAATCTTTACACATTATATTTTTCTAATTTTATAGATATAAACGTAGAAGGCACCAGGAATTAGCAATAGATTATCAGAATTACAATCTGTACTACTTAGCACCCAGTGTCGTCGCACCTCTCCCCCCTACTTTGTGCCTTGGCTATTCCCACTCCGCTTGAAACATCTTTTAGCCATCAAGTCCTCTGTTTCAGCTTTGTTATGCATTGACCTTTTATTAAAATTTGCTTGTTTTCGGCCACCAGAGGGCAAACAAGTAGGCCCATGTTAGTTATTCAGGTTAGCTCGGCAACTTGATCTATTCGGCGACACGAGATTTGGTAGTAAATTTCACCAACTACAACATGTGTCGGAAAGGTGGCTTTACCTGACCAAAGCATTTCAAGGAGAGAAAAAAAGGTCTTTTCACTTGCTGGTTGTAGTAAGAGGCATCCGGTTTCCTCAGGCACTCCTGGAGTGTACCTCTGATTTCGTTAGCTGTGTCTTGGCAATATTCTTCCTGACAGGTCTATTACAGATTTCATTCCCTTCTACCATGTTTATGAAGAATTCAACATAACATTGTACTAAGCTCAGCTTAAGACTCCTTAGAGCATCTCCAGCCGTTGGCCCCCCAGGAGGCGCTAAAAATCGCCCCCCCTGAGGGCGCACCGGTGCAAAACGCACGATGGGGACGTGATGCCACCCAGTTGCGGCGCCCACGGGATTTTTTTGAACGGCGCAAACACAGCGAGTTCATGCATATTTTGGCGACTTCAAACTAAATTCGACCAAACGAGAATTTTTACGGTACCCTGGTACTCCCTCAGAGTAACATGGAGTACCAGTAAAATTTGACCATTCGTATTAAAGGGTATTATAGACTTTCTCAGAGATTAAAAGGGTACTTTTGTTTAACCTAATAGCTGGAGATTCATGAAAGTTGCCGCCGCCGCGATAAACGATTTGCCGTGCTAGTGCTTATGTACGCGGGAAGGATCATCAATCAATGAGTAAAAAATATCTAATCCTCCATGCATGAGCACACACTGAATCAACTAATCGGTGGTTTGACCATGGATTTCCGTGCCATGCAGCCCGTGCAGGGCACCAGTTGAACGATTGGACAATAAAGGCCAACTCCACTCCGCGACCCCAAACGGACGTCCAGATTGGTCGGATTTTGTCTTTTTGGAGCGCCGATAGGTTCGCCCGTGTCCGGCTTTGTCAGATGAATCGTGTGTGCACCCATCGCGCTACCGCGCCCCAAATCGTGTCCCGGTGGACGTGAATAAAAATATATAAAAACTTGAACGAAATAACTAAAAAAGTAAATAAACGCATTTAAAAAAAACAAAAACATATATAAGGGTCGGCCACAAAACGGCCCAGTTTCCACAGCCACTTAAAAGGCCCAGTTTCATAATTAACATATAAAAACAAAATAAAAAATGCTTCCCGCGCGCTCCTGCCGCGCCCGTCGGTGCCGTGGCCGTCGACGTCTTCACTGGCCGCCGGTGTTGTCGTCGTTGCTGACGAGGTCGACGTAGGCCGGCGGCGTTCACAGGTGGGCCGACGGTGCGTGGTAGACGGGGCGGGCTGGACGGCCGGAGGTGCCTGCACCACCTCCTCCCGTGGCGACGCCTCCCGCTCCGGTGACCGCGGCGGAGTGGGGCACCAGTTCACGCCCATGCCGGCGGCCATCTCCGGAGCAGTGCAGGACCAGCCCCACCCCTGGCCCAGCAATTGCTGGAACGCGGCCACCGACTCCTCCTCCTCGGGGATGGCTACCTCGCCGGCAGCGGAGCGGGCCGTCATCTCCTCCAGGCCCTCCCATTGCCGCTCATCGTGCGTGTACATGGAGTCCTCCATGACACGCGCCATGAGACGGGCCTCCTCCTCCTCCGTCACGCGAGGAGGTGGTGGTGGCGATGGAGACGGCGAAGGCGACGGCGTGGGCGTGACGCCGCGCACCCGCCTACGCCCGCGCTCCTAGGGAGCAGGCGCTGCGCGCTCCTGTCGTGGCCGCCGCGGCCCCGTTGAGGTGCCGGCAAAGAACGACGCACGCCTGGTGTCGTGCTCGTCACAAACCAGGTGTCCCAGAGTCCGGAGTCGGGGGCGTACCTGGGGTCGTAGAAGAGGTCGTCGGGGAGGAGGCGGCGGCGGCGCTCGATCTCCTGGTCGCGCTCACGGCCGCTTGTCGGGACCGGCGGGATCGGGACCCGGTCGGCGGAAAGATGCCAGTTATTGGGGAGATGGGCGTCACTCCAGGGGAGCGGCGTCCTCGTCTCCCAATAACTGCGGCACCCCGACGAGCGGACGTAATGCCGGTCGCGCTCGTCGGCGGACGTGGGCGCGATGGAGAAGGCGGGCGGCGTGGGGGCCCGGCGTGGTGGCAATGGCGAGCCGCAGCGGCGTCCCGACAAGGAACCAGCCTCGCGGCCGTGCTTGCCTTTGCGGCCCATGGCTGCGGGCGGCCGGCCGGCGAGGTGTTGGCTAGGGCTTGGGACTGAGGCTGTCGGGTTTCGAGGAGGCCGCGGGATGGCGTGGGGCAATGTGGACGACGACCCGTCCACGCTTCCCATTTAAAGAAGGACGGCGACCGTTCGACGTGCGGATGACAGGTGGGGCCGCCCCGCTCGTGTGCATTGATGTGGACGGGTGGGAGGTAGGTGGCCGCCTGTCACGCGGCCCCGACGCGGACGAGGTGCGCGTTCATTTGGTGTCCATCGCGACTCAAACCCGGCGCAAGTTTGCGCACGAAATGGGTTGGCCCGGACACAAAACGGACAAGATAGGCCCGGGCTGTCACGCGTTGGGCCACCTCCTTTATCCATTTTACCCTAAACGGACGAGGCCGGACAGGATAAGGTCATGCGGTGAAGTTGGCCTAAAGGATCAATCAAGCAGCATTCCGGATCGACTGAGGCACAGCGCGTCCTACGCCCCAATCACAGCGCCGGCCAGCGGCCGTCGTCCCAGTTAGGAGGGCAGAGCCGCCGTGTCCTTCTTGTCATGGCCCGACTTTTCTTAGATTAGATTTAGAATTTACTAGCGAGAGATTACGATTTTACCCTTGCTGCCTAGGTACTCCCTAATTTTCAGCGAGGGTACTCCCAGATAGTTAAGTTGGAGTACCAGTTAACTTTATCCACTAGATTAGAACGAATGGACAGTCCATACTAGTTTCAGGCTATCGTAAAAGAACTCCGACCAAACACGGTACAAATACGCCCCGCTCATACATATCTAAAGTATTTTACAAAAAAACACTACTAGGCCCGCCCGCCGTCTCGCTCATCTTGCCGCTCCTCGCCGGCCGCCACCCTTGCAGTTCTACATGCCGAGGAGGCTGTAGAACCGCGTGTAGTCGTCGTCGTCGCCATCGTCGTCGTGGCCGCCGTCCCTGCTACAACCCTCCCCCGGTTGGCGCGGCGGGTTGGACGGTCCGGCGGCGTCCTCGTCGTCGTCGCTGTCGAGGATCACGACGCCGTGCTCGTCCTCGCCCCCACGCTTGCGGGCGGCGATCTCCTCCAGGGCCCGGGTCTACCGGGCCATCTCCGTCCGGAGGTAGTCGTCGCACACCCACCGCAGGGCGTCCGCGTTGGAGAAGCCGCACCGGGCTATCTCCTCGTACTCCGGGGGAGACTGGGCTCCAGCTTGGGCGCGACGAGGACGAGGCGCCCGGAAGCGGGGGTGGAGTCGGCGATGCAGATACCAGAGCTGCGGGTGCGTCGGCTGACAGGCGTGTCCTGGGGCTCCGGCTTGACGGGGCAGAGGCAGGGAGAGCCGGTCGACCGACCGGACGAGGAGGAGGACGCCCCGGGGTCCATGCGCCTCGGCCTCCATGAGCTCCCACGACGGCGAGAGAAGGACGGCGGGGAGGGGTAGTCCAGCCTTGGCGTGTTGCCGTCCTCGATGTACTCGATCGAGGACGGCCTCCAGCGTGCGGCCGGGCACGCCCCACCATCGGCGCCGCCCCTCGGAGTTGAGCCTGCCGGAGGGCACGACGCCGTTCGTGGCCTCGAGCTGCTCGGCGTGATGGCGACGGAAGTAGGGCTCCCAGAGCGGGCTGTCGGGGACATAGCGCGGTCCCTCCCTCGCCGCCCGCGGCGGAGAGGCACGAATACGCACGATGCGCCGCCCCGGTGGGCGGTGGTGGCACCGGAACCCCGCCGGCGCTGATTCTCCACGCCCCGGGCACCCGCATGTCCGGCAGGACCGGGTATTCGGCCTCGTAGAGGAGCCGAGCTTCGTTTTCGTGAAGGTGGCGGCGGCCGAAGCCGTTCGCCGGCGCGCAGTCGCCTGGGAATCGTTCGTCCATTTCTACGAACTGAGACGGCGAGGGGAGAGGGGGAAGGGGAGATAGGGCGCATCGGCGGTGGAGGCTCTGTGTGTGCCACCGGCGCGCTGGGGTCGGCTTATATAAGCAGAGGCGGCGTGAGCACGCGTGGCGGCCTCGTCTACGCGTGGCATGCGCGGGGACGCGCGTCGTCACGTCTTCACTGCGCCGCCCGTGAGGCATCAATGGCGGCGGCTGACCGGCGCGGCAGCGCGCGGCATCTTTGGCATTGATTCACCGCGGGAAACGAGGCGATGAGGACGACGAAGCGGCGAGAAGCAAGACGAGTCGCTGGCAAGGAGGGCCCGCGGCTCTTTCGCGCCAAAAACGATTCGCCCGGCGCCCTTGAGCGCTCCCCTGCGCGCCGGGTTCGGGTTGGGTCCACCGGCGCCAATTTCGGCCTGAGCCGGCGAAAATTGGGCCCTTGGGGGCGCGACTGGGCCGATTTTTTGGCGCCGGTGGCCGAAAAGTCGTCTAGGGGGCCTTGTTTGGGGCGCAGCTGGAGATGCTCTTAGGAAGTCTTAAAACACTCTTACATTAAGTTGAACACACACTTAGCCTTATATATTGTTAGAAAACAGTGGTAAAAGAAATAAGAATCCCTAAATTTTTGCAGTGCATTGGACTTCAGTGTATTCTTTCCAACCTAGTTGCTCCATTCATGTTGATGACCATCTTGAGTTCTTGACTGCCATTTTGCTATTCTCGATTTGGAACCTTTAAAACCCATAAAATTGGTCTAGGAGTTTCCACTTTCATTTTAGGCTGATGCTTCATGCACAAATGGTTCATATGATGACATGGTTTATTGAGTAACATTCTAGATAGATCTCATGTACAATTATTGAGCCGCTCTGCCATTCTTTCAATGAACATTTTGCTGTTCTACTGGTTTCTAGTTGTGATATATCACCTCTGAAGAATTCTGCCGCGTACTTTCCTTCCTTTGTGTGCAAACATTTTTGTAGCTGAGCAGCTAGTATCTTGACAGCACATCATACTGGGACTGTTACATTCAGGGTCACTTTTGTAATTGCATTCTTTCTCCTGCAGACTGCAGCTGAATGATCGACCCAAGGGGTCATCATTAAAAATACAAGATCTTATAGTTTCGAATGGGCTACTAAATATTCATCCTTGTGTACAGATCTTGTGATACGATACTCAACTTTTTTCCCATTACAAAGCTGGTTAATTTTGGCCTTCTAGATCTTGAAATGTCCAATAGGAATGCTTGTACAGAACTAGAACATTGTCTCACTTCCACAACAGGATTACATTGGGGTATTTTAATAATATTACTCACCCCCACTTTCTGGACATGCATATATGAATTTGCTCTTTTTTAAGAGAAAAGGCATAAAGCCCGACTTCAAATTAATGAAGCCATCAATCGGTTAGGGATACAATGTTGTGATTACATGGATACAAAGTTGAGACATGTAAGAAAAATAGACAGCAAGAACTAAGATGCTAACTAGATAGGCCCACACATAGCTGCCACCGAAGAGAACAACCAGCTCAAGTCTAAGGTGAACTTCACGCCGAAGAGGATCATTGCTAGCAGAGGCCATAGAGGCGCACTAGACGGAGGGTGAGAAGGACACCACCGCAGGAATGAGCATCGCCGCACATGTCAGGCCAGCCAAGCTGAGGACGGGGGAGAGAGAGCACCATCTCTCCACACAAGTTGCCGGAGGGGAGACCACTATCTCCACTCGCCCCAAACAGGAGCACCACCACCGGCCAGCAACCCCACAGCGTTGCCGAACAGCGAATCACAATAGCGAAAGCAGGAAGGGGACACCACATCCAACACCAATGGCGCCCAGCAGGAAACACATCGCCGCCACCGACCCAGACGACTCAGAGCACATCCACTATGCTCCACCCATCCCAAGGCACCGTCTTCAAGAAGATCATGACATCGGAGCGCCACCGTCGCTCGGCCACAGATAGCCAAGGTTTACACCCAGGATTTGGGGGAGGAGGAGGTGGGGGAAGGAGGGGAATCGAGCGCCCCCTCAAGAGGGGAAACGGGGCTGGAGCCACTGTCAGCATCGAGGTCGATAGGAGGTCGACCAGGGGTTTTCCCCATCACAAGCCATCCTCCACCATGCCCACAGGCCGACGGGATATGCAGCCAATGAGGATGGATGGCGCCGAGAAGAAACGTCGGGATCCAGATCTGGCCCACCTGCCGGAGCAGAGCACGCCGCGAGGAGCCACCACCGCCCAACCGCCGCCCATGCGACTGGAAGAGCCAGTCAACACCTACAGCGCCACCCACCGGACGAGGTCGACGCCGCCATCGCACCCAGGGCCACCGGCCCGGCGTCCAGAGCTCCCCAAAAAGATTCAGCGCAGCACAAGCCTCGCCGCCCCCTTCATAAGCAGCCACGTGGGGCGCCAGCGACTGCCTCGGGAGGCGGCGGGGAGGGAAGGGAGAGAGGGAGGGGGACCAGGCACTAGTAGAAAATGGGGCTTTGGTTCGGCCAGAAAAGAGCATTAGTACCGGATGCATTACGAACCGGGACTAATGTGAGTATTAGTCCCGATTCGAGCGGCTAGGGCACCGTACAGGCATTACTTCCGGTTCAAATGAGTCCCGGTTGGTGCCACGAATCGGGACTAAAGGGTGCGATGCCCATTAGTACCGGTTCGTGGCACCAACCGGTACTAAAGGTGGTTGAGGCATTAGTACCTGCCACGAACCGGTACTAATGATAAAAACTTCAAAAGTTAAAATCCTTCGAGATATAGTTATGTTACTACATCTACTAGTTAGGAAAATTTAAAATTTAAAATTTGGACATATTTTGCAAAATATGTAGGGAAAATGTAAAACGGCTATAACTTTTGCATACGATGTCAGAAAAAGACGTATAATATATCAAAATGTTCAGCACGAAAATCCGCATCCGATTTTGACCGCCTACGGCCTGTTTGCAAATTTGTAGAATCCTCAAATTCCAAAAGGAAAAAAAGTTATGCTCAAATTTCAGTTTTTTTAAATAAATCGTTAAATCTGGTCAAACTACTTATTCAAAAAGTATTAGTGTTACTAAATAATTATTCAAGAATATTACCGTTACTAAATAATTATTTCAGTTTTTTTGAGGTTTGGTCAAATCTGGTCAAACTATGGTCAAACTACTTATTCAAGAAATATTAGTGTTACTAAATAATTATTGTTTTTTAGAACAATAGTTTTAAACTCAAACAGTGAAATGTGTGACTTCATGCTCAACCTAAACTTCTGAGGGTTAATAGGATTGACATCTTATTATTGTCAGCAAGACAACAAGTGCAGACTTGAAAACGAGGGATAATAGAACCGGAAGTTAAGCGTGCTCAGGCTGAGGGAGTGAAAGGATGAGTGACCGTCCGGGAAGTTAGATGATTTGGAATGATGATGGGTGATTAGAGATTAAATTGAGCAGTGATGAGGGGTGATTAGAGATTAAATTGAGCAGTGATGAGAGGTGATTAGAGATTAGAGATTAAAATAATTCAGAAATTTAAAAATCGGGAAAAAAATTCAAAAAAAATTCATTTTTTTTTAATACCGGTTGGTGTTAACAACCGGGACTAAAGGTGGACCTCCAGGCAGCAGCCACGTGAAGGGCCTTTAGTTCCGGTTCGTATAAGAACCGGGACTAAAGGGGGACCTTTAGTAACGACCGCAGAACCGGGACTAAAGGCTCTTATGAATCGGGACAAAAAACCCTTTTTCTACTAGTGAGGGGATTAAGGGTTCGTCGTCCTCGGGTCGCCTGCCATATGCATTTGCTCTTTTTCTTTCTTGCTCGATCATGCTAGATTTGAGAGTCTAATCAGGCTTGTTTATCAGTTCCAGCCTTCCTGCCCAAATGTTAGTGCTCTTGAAGGATTTATTTTTCTTTACGCAACCAACCGATATCCCAAAGTGCCCGCGTTCATATGCGTTATAAGACAAGTGTAGGATTCGTATTTTTGCATGAACCCTAACTAATACTCCCTTAATTCCAAAATATAGTGCGCCCGCATTTCCCAAGGTCCAACTTTGACCATCAATTTAACCAACGAGACCAACTGCGGCGGGAGAAAAAATTATATAATTGAAAACTTCTTTCGAATACGAATTCACTGATATAATTTTTGCTCCCGCCGCAATCAGTCTCGGTAGTTAAATTTACAGTCAAAGTTGAAGCACGTGGATAGAGGAAGCACTACATTATGGAATGGAGGGAGTATTGCTTTAACTGAAGTGTTATCTTAGGGCATCTTCAATGGTTGTAAGATAATTGTTGATAGACTTTGGCACATAGTAGAATTTTTGATGATGTATCATACAATAAATGAAGGAAGAGAGGAAGGTTGTATGTATATGAATCAACACCCCTTGCACAAACTCCAATGTAGAATGAGAGAGCACCTTATTTATTATCTCACATTTTATTGGCAAAACTAAATACAACTCATTGGAGCTGTCGTATATTAAGGTGTTGGTTGTTGACATGAACATTTTATCAACAAAACTAACATACAACCTGTTGGAGATGCTCTTAGCGACCAATTAGGCACATTGAATTATCCACATTATCAATTTTCTCTGTCAGGTGAGTGTTCGCCAGCACTAGTATCTTCGGTCTCAGAAGAAGACTTTTTTAAATAAAAAGGAAGAAAAATCTGCAACTGTTGGCAGCTTCTTCTCACGCATGCTGATCACCGACTGTTGCTACTTCGAGGGAAGAGGATATGTAGGGATGGGGCATTCAGATTTGCGGTCGCTTTGATTGCCTCGTGGTTCGCAAACTGGTTTACTATTTGCATGTGCATTATCCTTTAATTACTTTGGTTGGTGTCCATGCGTGCAACTTTTGGCAGCTCCACATATTCCACATCCCATGGTTTTTCTTTTGACTTTTGAATTCGAATCTAATATATCTTTTGAACAGAAAATTCAATTTATATTTCATTTGTATACTCTTCTTTTGGTTACGAGAGCTTTCAAATAAGATCCATTTTTAATACATTTTGACGAGTTTTTAAAACTTGTTTAAGTTTAGAGAAGAATATATTTTTGATCCCTCAAGTTCGCCAAAAGTATAGACTTGGCCCCTCAAGATTTTTTGATATACATTTGGTCCTTCAAATCTCAAAACCGGATAAGTTTAGTCCAAAGCCATATTTTGAGCACATTGACCGGGATTGGCCACGTTTGACCGAGTTTGACCACGTTGCCCAGGTTTCACTGATGAACAGTAAAGTCAAAAAAAATTAGCAAAGAAATAAAAAAATGGAAATTTCGTGACAACCAACATGCTTGGGTGCACTAGTTAAGTGAAATTTTTTTTGTGGTAAAATAAAATCCGAGGAGCTGTAGGAAAAAAAACAAATTTTGGCTTTTTTTTGTGGGCCAATTTTTTTTTTGACACGAGCTCCTCGAATGTTGAAGCACCAAAAAACATTTCAAGCACCTAGCGCACCCAAGTATCTTGGTTGCCACAAAGTTTTAGGTATTTCTGATTTTTTTTAATTTACTATTCATCGGTCAACCCTGGTCAACATGGTCAAACCCAGTCAACATGCTTAAAATCTGATTTTGTAACAAGCTTATCCGGTTTTGAGACTTGAAGGACCAAATGTATACCAAAACATCTTGAGGGACCAAGTCTATACTTTTGGGGAACTTGAGGGGCAAAAAATATACTTTTCTCTTAAGTTTAACTGCTGAAACTTGGTAGGAGCGAACGATGAAATCATAATTTTTGGAAATTGAAACTTAAAACTTGGTGTGCCCTTTTGTGGAATCCAACGACTTTGCATACCACGAGGCAAATCAGGGGGTTAGGCAAGTTTTAACTACTAAAACTTTGTAGGAACGGTGATAAATTTAGCAAATTACAAAAACTTAAACTTAAACCCTAAAGCGTAAATTGTAAACCCTAAGCCTTATGCTGAGAACCCTAAAGTCCTAAAAGCATATGAAACTTGGTAACACTTAGTAGAGCTTAATGTTAGGACTATCAAGTTTCAATTCTTGAAACTTGAAATTTAGAAGTCCTCGTCGTGACGAACATAAATATGCAATGAAATTACTTTGGACTTTCAGTTAAAAAGATATAGTAGATTGAATTAAAAGATGAAATGAAAAAAACGTGGGAGGTTGGGTGTGGTACATGTAGGTATGACAAAACATGCTAAAACCATGTATGGATGAAGCAAACATGTTCCAAGAACTTAAAACAATTCGGCAACTGCATGCATGCGTGCGTCTGTCCTTGTTTGCTTCTGAGAGTTTCCGCTACTGCAACGGTATCAATGTCGGGTCATGTGTCTTCATCTGCATGTCACAATACCTCCCATTTCTACCGCTTGCATAAATGGTTAGGCTAAGGGCTAGAAAAACAGATGATAAGTGGTGAGAGATCCGGGACGGCAATGAAGCTAGATGGACAACTTATACATAAACGTGAGGAAAACATGAAAAAAGAGTAGTTCCCATTGTTTGGAACATCAACGTCCCTCTCCAGTCGTAATCAGGATTTGGAAAGTTTGATAAGAGAGTAAAGAAGGAAGGGACGGTCTTTGAGTAACTATTGAGGAGTACACAGTACTCCCTTCGTCCAAAAAAGCTTGTTCCAAGCTTGTTCCTCAAATGGATGTATTTAGCACTAATTTGATACTAGATACATCAATTTAAGGACAAGTTTTTTCGGATGAAGGGAGTAGGACATTAATGTAAGACTCTTACTGGCGCCAAACCTTTGGCCGGCCGCATCCCACATGTACGATTCGTTGCCTCCCAGCTGTTAGACCAACCCTCCGAGTCATTTTTTTCTTTCCTCAACAAATTCGCGATTCATACTACTAGGAAAAGGCCTAGTAGTTACGCACCAGTTTTGCCTACTAATGGCGCATTACTGATGCGCCACTAGTAACACGCCACTAGTATTATATATTAATGGCGCACCACTGATGCGCCATTAGTATCTGGTATACTAATGACGCACCACGCCGTGCGCTATTAGTATAGACCTACATGTGTCACTAGTATGCCTCCCAGGGGGCCATATTTACCCATGTGCTTTGGCATACTAATGGCGCACTGTGGGGTGATGCGTCATTAGTATCCTTTGGCATACTTATGGCGCACTGTGTAGTGATGCGCCATTAGTATCCTTTGTCATACTAATGGCGCACTTTGAGGTAGTGCGTCATTAGTATGAATATTATGTTTTTTTTTACTTTTCTGATTTTTGCACAGGTTACAAAATATATTATTGGACAGAATATAGACAGCACTACACAGCAACAGCAGATTCATCGAATACAATAGAAGATTAGTCTCCGAATACAATTCATCATATTAGTCTCCGAATTCAAAAGACCGAACAAAGATAGAACATTACAAGTCTCGAGACCGCGAGTAGCGAGTTTGTCTTCACATTACAAGTCGATTTCGATCATCTAAACTACCATCACATAGAAGAGAGCTGCGGTCATCACGATGAGCATCATCGCGATGAAACTGGTCTTCATCCAGTTCCTCCAACGCTCCCTCCTCTCTCCTGCTAGATAGCGGGCGTATCTAGATTCCGCCTCCGCCCTAGTGGTGTACCCTTTGTGACTGTTACCGCTGAAACGGTGAACCTGTCTCCGACACTCCTCCCAGTCGTCATAGACTCCGGGAACCTTACCCTTGTACACGACATACGACGGCATCTCTATGCACAAGCCAGACAACAGACAATACATAAGCAATATATAAGTATGCAACAAAAGGATCGGAAGAGAAAAGCAAGACATTAATAGCACGATTCATGGTCCTACTAATAAATAGCATCGATTACATCTAAGTTGAATGACTGTCCAAACCAAAGAGACATATAGTTCATTAAAGTTTAATTACAACATGAGCCAATCAATGTTTCAGAACTACACATAGCATCACTACTTTCGACTCGACTCATAGGCCCGAAGCATGGATGAAGCCGCCGGCTGTCGTGATGGTCATGAAATCGCGGACATTGTCAGCCTGCATTTGTAGCGTTGTGTCTATCTCACTGTTGGACGGTTCATATCTGAGGTAGAACTGCCCCGAGGTATGAAGGACATCTTGATGGATGATTTCCGCAAACTTCGACTGGATGCGAAAAAATTCTTGTCTGATGTCCGCGTCCTGGATTGCCGACAAGCTCGCGGCCCAATCTTTGAGATTATCTGGTAGCAGAAGGTGATGATGGTCCCGTACGACCGCCCGCATGTGATGGAGGGCGTAGTAGGCATCCTTCTGACCGCCAGGCGGCTGCTTGACGCAGTAGAACTTAGTATTGTGGGCGAACACGTGCCTGCCATACCTACGAACTGGCCTGGTGAAGGTGCCTCCAGATTTGGCATAGCCGGCGAGAACATCATCAAGAACTTTCTTGATATTTGTGTAATCTATCTTGGAGTCACGGTTCGGGTCAAAATACGTGGCCATGAAATATTTCGGGCTTAAGAGGATGAGTGTGAAATGTGTGTCACTGCACAGAACACGGAATATTAGAAAAAAAATGATTGAAATCTAAGAAATTATATGTTACGGGGCGGTTAGGGGATGACTTACTCGGGAAAGTAAGGCACGAGGAAGTTATCCTTATCTGGGTTTGCCAGAATGACGCCTTCGAGGTATGAACTCGCGACTTGGCGGTCCCCAGCGCTGCCCAAGAGCTTGGCACGCATGTAGAAGGGGTCGACTATCATGATGTTCGGGGTCTTGTCTCTAATGATCCGCATCTCCATACTCTGCGAAAACAGCAGAACGAAGGTGTAGTGCAGCGGATGCAGGTTAAACATAGTAAAGATGTCATCAAACCGCAGGACGATCGTACCCCCGATGGCGCCATCCACAAAGCCCTTGCCCTCTGGCACCTTCGCCACGAAAACCGGGTATGCCACATCATTCTCTCTAAGACGCCGCTTCTCCAAAGAAAGAACACTGTCATGCAGACTCCGCGTAGCACCGGTTGCAGCATTGAGCATATTTGTCGGTAGCATCGCCCTACCCGCCACATGCACCCTTCTCGAGATATCCTTAGGTGAAGGTGGCCCGTCCTGAGCACGGATCATACTCGGTGCCGGCTCGCTCGTACCGGCGCCCTTTTTAGTCTTTCATTTCCGTCCCTTCTTCTTGATCTGCTGTAATGGGGCCGAGTTCTGCTCACCGACCGCCTTCTTGAGCGTGTTGGGGCTGATAATATTTTTCACCTCAGCTATCTGAGGCTCGGTGAAGGCGGCAGCTGGAGGCGTCTCCTGAGAACTGAACGCTAGACAATGCCTGTAGCAATTGGGTTTCTCCGCCGTACCAGCTAGATCGCGGTCGTCTTGGTTGTGTTCTTGAGAAGGAGGCCCACAGAACTCGTCACCGTACCCATGTTCGGCAAAGTGCTTATCGACGTTGGTAAATGTACCGCCGTCATTGTCATCATCGTCCGAATCCTGTGCCATATGCATGTCCGGATCCTGTGCCATAGGGATGTCCGACATGTCCGGTAGCGTTGCGGCGTTCTTGCCATGGCTTGGCGCCGACACGACTGGCGGTCTTGTCTGTGGGGTGGTGTCCCCCGCCCCCAAACGAATCTGCCTCTTCGTCCAAAGCAGGGGCCAGGTTATGCAGGCGCTGAGGGTCATCTCATCATCTTCGTCGGGCCCAGCGGGTCGAATCGGAGGTAACAGCTCGTCGCAGCCTGGCAGCACCCGAACCAGTTCAACCCTATACACTGTGGGTGGCAGCGGATTACCGTGGAACACGGGGTTGCCCGGTTGAATGATTCTGCCCTTGGCGACATCGGCCAACTCGCCGCCCACGAAGTGCAGGAGAGTGCAAGGAACATCGGCGGCGCCCTGCGAAAACATGTAGGGCGTCAGGGATGCCCAGTCAAAGGCAAGGAGATGAAGTCATCGGCCGAGAGGCTTAGTTACCGTGATGCCATCGAGCTCGGCTAATGTCGAGGCACCGCCAATGGTGGGCGTGCAACTGACGGAGGGGCCGCTTGCTGGCGAGGTGCTGGCCGGCGTACACCCGGGTGCATTAAGCTCCAATGCCCGTGCCGGCGCCGGAGACACGAATACCGCCTCCGCCGGAGACACCAATGGCGCCGCTTGCGCATTGTGCGAGTTGCTGGCCATGAAGCTGGGAACCGGGGGAGGCCCCTGTTCGCCGCCCTCAATCCACGTCGTCATCCCATGAATCAACGTAGGCACCATGGCATTGAGCGCCGTTCCCAGTTGTTGCACTTGCTCTTGGACAATCTCCGAAATCCGCGCCACTTGTGCCTTGAGTGCTTCAACCTCGCGCGACTGGCTTTCCGAGCTGGTCTTTTTCTCCTTTCGCCCACCAGCGGTATAGTATGACGACCATTTTGTGGACAAGCCTTTGCAGGCCACACGACCTGCTGACGTCGACTTACTGAGCTTATCCTTGTTTTTCATTACGTTCAACGCCCTATTTAAAGGGGTTTTGAAAGAGGAGCTCTGAGACGACCCCGCACTACTGCTTTCATTGTCCTGCGAAAGGAATGTGAACCATTTAGAAATACTGGGGATTAATTAGAATGCAACCATATGGAGCTAATTACACGGGGGTGTATTCCTTACCAGAACAAGCTCAAGCGCCCTGGTCTTCGGATCCGTGGTAAGCTCCTTTGTTACCGGGTCCTCCTTGTACCGGGCCCTGAGAAAGTTCCTGGTCTGCTTGTCACGGTATTTCTTGAAGCAGGGCGGTAGGCCTTGCTCGGCACGCTCTGCGTCCTCCTTGTCCCATATAGGCTCCGCCACTCTGTAACCGCCGGGACCGAGTTGGTGGACCCCTAAGTTCAATTGCCGCATTTCTTTCCCCCACTGACTTGATTCGAAGGTTGCGCTGCTCTCGCACTTGATCTTGAACTCCTTGTAGTCATCTTCGCTCATCAAAGGATATTTCGCCTTGATCTTCTCATAACTATCACCTTTTTCAATCATTGCCTTCACCATGATTCTCCAAGTAGACAGGGCCGTACTCATCCTCGTGAGGGCGGCATTGTTCACTTTATTCCCTGAGAGGCGTGTGTTTGCAAAGTCAGCGGGGAACTTGTATCGTTCGTGCAGCTTCGTGAAGAGGAGGCTACACAAATTCCCTCGGTCCTTATGCCTTAGGTTCTCGGTGTTGATCGAGACGGTGCTCCGGAGAATGCACCCAAGCTGAACTAAGTACCCCTTGACTACTTCTTTGGGTGCCATCGGATGCCCGTCGGAGTTCACTTTAGTAAATTCCTCCTTGATGGTGCCAAGCACGCTAGGGCGCCGGTCCTTCCGTTGCCTCTTCGGTTGGCTGCCATCTGTGCGTGCGTCGCCATCATCAGTGGTGGCATCCTCGGCGGCACCATCAGTGGTGTCATCCCTGACGCCACTAGGGGTTGTGTAGTCAGGATCGGTGTCTTCCGCGGCGTCCTCATAGCGGTGAGGTTCTTCCTCCAACTCCTGGAACAGCTCCCAGAATTGCTTGCCGCCCGAACCGCCGGCCTCATCGTTGTGGGCCATGTTTCGCTCTAAATAGGAAAAAAGTTTGGTCAAAAAGTTGGTTATTGTCAAGGAACAAGATCATGGTCTCATCATTTAGGGTTTGTCGACACCGAGGCATCCTAAAAGCTAAGCTTTTATCATTTAGGGTTTGTCGATGCTGAGGCACCCTAAAAGCCTAAGCGTACATCATTTAGGTTCTCATCGCGACACCGAGGCACCCTAAAAGCCAAGGTTTCATCATTTAGGGTTTGTTGACGCCGAGGCACCCTAAATGCTAAGTTAAGTTTTCATCATTTAGGGTTTATCGATGCCGAGTCACCCTAGGTTGGGCCTAATCACTTGGCACTAATCACTTGGCTCTATTGCCACCTATGTTGGGTTTATCATCTAGGGTTTATCGATGCTAAGGAGAATTCTAAGTTGGGCCTAATCACTTGGCTCTATTGCCACATATGGTTTAATGTAGCAAGAATGGCGGGACAGTTGATCCTACTTAACTAAGTACTAAGATACCTCGGCCCATGCATTAGTCGCAAGTACCCCATATGTCCTATTTTTAGCAAAGTCATGCTAAATTTCACGGAAAATTTCAGCATGACCTATGCTGAAAATAGGACATATGGAGTATCTGAATTTGCCGGAACGGAAGTTAATCGACATTCCAGTAAACTCAAGGGCCTCTCGGGGTACCTGCAAAATCATTATCCCCGCGTAATGAAGTCGCCAATGGGTCATTTCAGAAGATCACAAGTAGCATCATCACAAGTACAATATCATCACAAGTACAACAGCAGTTAATAAAAAAAACTAAGAGCAGAATGTTCTTGCAACAAACATTATTGTGTGACATCGAAAGGCATCACTCTACTTAAAGGGAAAGATGACTTAAGTGGCCAGATGTATATGATTGCACCACTTGATCTGCACTTCTCTATATTATATGATGTACTGAAGAAGCATGTCGCAGATGATGCGGACTACAAAGTAAGTTATCTTAGCAGGTAGTTTCAATCATGCATATTTAAGATTTATTGTGTCTCCTTAACTCATTACCCATACAATTTTGCAGGTGATCATATTCTGTACTACTGCAATGGTTACAAAACTTGTTGCTGAAGTTCTCTCCCAGCTGAAACTGAATATAAGAGAGATTCATTCCAGAAAGTCACAATCTACAACTCGAACATATTTCTCACCTTGTTGCAGGTGATCTAGAGTAACAAGAGTTGAAGTTCGAGAGTAACAAGTAACAAGAGCACATCTAGCAAAAAAAAGATAAATAGGAACATATTTCTCACCTTGGAGGTGTTGCTGCTGCACTGTCTGAACTTCACTTCCTTTACCTCCTTGGAAACCTGAAATATGCAGATGTTAGAAAGCTTCTAATTTGTATATGATGATTCTAAGAAAAGGGAAAAGGAGTATCAAGAACAGGTTCACATGTCTGGCTGTTAGCCATTACAAACTTCAATTTATCTATTTCTGTATCTCACAAACTATCATAAATGAATAATAGTATTATAGTTCAGCTATTCCATGGAATAATCTCTCTGAACGTTCTTGCTTCAAAGTTGTCAGAAGTTCTAGCTAGGCTTCTAGCCATGACAAAGACATGTACTAAAAGTTCTCAGAAATAACCAAAAATAAAAATTCATATCAAGACAGGAAGATGTTTGTTTGACCAAATAGTTACCACTCTCTGAACCATATTACTAAAAATTGGCAGGATCTTGCCTCCAATCTAAAACTTGTTGCAGGTGATCATATTCTGTACTACTACAACTCGAACAAGACCAACTCAACTCTAGTTGTCTTACACAGTGAACCGACATACAAATTCACTGAATCTTAGCTGCCAACTACACAGTGACCTGACATACAAATTCACTGAATCCTAGCAAAAGCAACGACAGCCACAACAAGTTGCAGCATCTTCACACTTGCTCCATCATGTGCATTTACACCAGGATGACACAACACAATACAACCATGCATCAACACATGAACATGGTAACTAATTAATAGTTTTACACACTGACAAGATTAGCTACCGACAGTTCTTCCATTGGCCTTATGAATGGCAAGCTAGTTTTAGGGGAATAAAAACCATCTCTCGGTTACAAACAAGCCAATCCCTTATGGACTGGTGATGTACATTAACATTAACATGCCACCATGGCCCTAGGGTTTGCAGGGGAGGGATGGAGGAGAAGGGAGGAATCACCTGGGGAGGGGATGGAGGAATGGAGGAAGACGCCGGCGTTGAAGCTCCGGCAGCGGCTGTGCGTTGAAGCTCCGGTGACGTCGAGGGCACGGGCGTAGGCGGTGGGGGGACGGCGAGGGAGGCGGCGCTCGGCTCGGCGTCGCGTGGCCTGGCTGAGCTGAGGTAGAGGCGGTCGTCGTCTCCTCCTCCTCCTCCTCCTGGTCCTCCTCCTCCGGCTCGGGGCACGGGGGAGCTGCAGTGGTGGGGCGCGGGGGCGTGGGGGCGGCGGCGCGGGGGAGCTGCGGTGGTGGGGGCGCGGGGGCGACGGGGGTGGAGTTCGGCGGGGGTCGGGGCGGCGGCGTCGGGGCAGCGCGCGGGTGGATCTGGCGAGGGAGAGGGGCGAAGGGGATCTGGCGAGAGGGAGAGGGAGGAATTAGCTAGGGGGGAGCTTACTAATGGCGCACCCCGCAACGGTGCGCCATTAGTAATCTTTTTTTATATAGCATGGTGCACCAGCCAGAGGTGTGCCATTAGTAATCTTTTTTTTATATAGCAATGGCGCACCAGCCAGAGATGCGTCATTAGTAATCTTTTCTTATATAGCAATGGTGCACCAGCCAGACGTGCGCCATAAGTAATTTTTTTATTTTTTGTTGCATTTAATAATTTTTTAGAAAATGAATATGAATATGAAACAGTAATAATTTTTAAGAAAAACAGTAATAATTTTTTAAAAAATATTATCAAATTTGTTATTTGAAAATATAATCAATTTTTTTTTTGCAATTTTAGTTGCATTCATTTGTGACGGTGGAGCGGGTCGGGGAGGGTGCGGGGGGTCATCGGCGGCAGTGGAGCGGGGGAGGGTGCGGTGGGTCGTTGGCGGCAGTGGAGCGGGGGAGGGTGCGGGGGGTCGGCGGCGGCGGCCGGTGGAGCGGGGGAGAGGGTGCGGGGAGTCGGCGGCGGCGGTGGAGCGAGGGATCGAGGGTGCGGGGGGTCGGCGGCGGCGACCGGTGGAGCGGGGGAGAGGGTGCGTGGGGTCGTCGGCAGCGGTGGAGCGGGGGAGGGTGAGGGGGGTCGGCGGCGGCGGCGGACGGTGGAGCGGGGGAGAGGGTGCGGGGGATGCTCGGCGGCGAGGAGGACCGGATCTGACGAGGTGGGATAGCGATCGAGATGGAGGGGGATCGAGATCGAGTGTCCATGGAATTTAAAAACATTCATGAGTTCAAAAAGTGCCCATGAAATACGATCGAGAAATGAAAGCTACAATTTAAATACAATCAATCTTAGCTAGCTATCTGTTCACAATCTTCTTGCCCTTATTTTTTGTAAATGGAGTTCTTCTCTTGAACGGACGTCCTTTAGGTAGGGTGGTCCTGCTTCTTCTTGTGGTGTATGCTGATACTTCATCATCGTCGTCATGTTCCATCTTCGGGTCGCCGTATTTGTTGAAGTCTTGCTCATTGGCGACTCCATCCAGTCCGATGATCTTCCTTTTGCCTCTCCTCACGACAACACGACTGGGCTTTGGCGGGTCGGTAATGAAGAAGCATTGGTCCACTTGGGAAGCCAGTACCCATGGCTCATTTTTCGCGGTGACGTTTGTGCCCACGTTCTTGGATTTGGCTTTGGGTATAACCATGGTGGTGAAATACCGGTCTTCTTTTATGACGTTCTTGGCCCATCTGACACGGAATATCGGGACCTTCTCTCCAGCATAGCTCAGCTCCCAGATCTCCTCGATTCTTCCGTAGTATCTGTCCTTGTCGTTACCGGTGTAGGATTCCATCGTTACCCCGGAGTTCTGATAACCATCGCTCTTCATGTCCTTTCCCTCAGTGTAGAATGTGTAGCCGTTGATATCGTACGCCTCATACGTCATCAGGTTGTGCTCGGCGCCCTGTGACAAGGCGAATATGAGTTGTTCTTCCGCGGAAGAACCCTCATGTAAAGGGTACAACAGAAGCTTCTGCTTGAACCAACGCGTGAAACATGAGTTGTGCTCTTTGATTATATCTCCGTCCATCCTCTGTTGGCCTCGGTCATTGTACGTCTTCTCAATAAAGGTTTTGTGCTCTACCACCCAAGGATCGACCACGTCTATGTGTTGTAGCGCGACTAGGTTTGCTCTTTCAAAGTCGGCGAGTCGACCCTTGAAGTCGACATGCATTTCGCGGCGACCCTCACGGTAACCCCATCCAGCGAGCCTGCCAAGGTGCCTGTTGACGGGCAGACCAACGGGGTTCTCGACGCCTAGATAATTCGTGTAGTAGGAGATGCACTCTTCGGTCAGAAAGGCCCTGGCTATACTTCCCTCTGGACGTGACATGTTGCGAATGTATCCTTTGATGACACCATTCATCCTTTCGAATGGCATCATGCTGTGCAGGAACGTCGGCCTGAGTTGGATGATATCCTCCACGATATGGACCAGCAGATGCACCATAACGTCGAAGAATGCGGGCGGGAAGTACATCTCAAGCTCGCATAGTATCACCACGATCTCTTCTTGTAGCCTTCTGAGTTGCCTCACGCCAACCGACTTCCGAGAGATGACGTCGAAAAAGTTGCATAGGCCAAATAGCGTTTCACGGACGTGCGCGTCCATGATCCCACGGATTACAACTGGAAGTATCTGCATCATCAGCATGTGACAGTCGTGAGACTTCATCCCGCTGAACTTCTGCTTCGCTGGGTCTAGGTATCTGCTTATCTTCCCCGCGTAACCGTAAGGAAGTTTTACTCCTACGAGGCAGGTGAAAAACTGATCGATCTCCTCCTGACTTAGAGTGAAGCACGCGGGAGGGTAGTCATTTTTGGTCTTCTTGGCCTTTTTGCCTTTGCGACGACTTTCCGTGTCCTGCTTCGCCTCATCATCATCATCATCATCATCATCATCATCATTAGCGTGAAGCTCCTCCCGGATGCCCATTGATTTCAAGTCTGCCCTTGCTTTCGGCCCATCTTTGGTCCTCTCTGACATGTTGAGCAGGGTACCTAGCAGACTCTCGCACACGTTCTTCGTGATATGCATGACATCAAGGCTGTGAGGCACATGGTGGATCTTCCAGTACGACAAGTCCTAGAAAACAGACCTCGTTTTCCATACCTTCAGCAGCGGTTCTGGCACCTTTCGCTTCTTTCCCGACTCTAGCGCCTTTTGCTTCTTTCCCGGTAGTGGGCAATCTTTCCAATTTTTCAACAGCTCGTCTATCTCCTCGCTGCTCCTCGTACGCGGGCGTCTTCGGGGTTCGGTTTCATCATCGAACAGATCCTTGCGTTTCCTCCACGGGTCATCGTCACGAAGCCACCTTCGATGTCCCATGAACAAGGTTTT
The DNA here is from genome assembly GCF_018294505.1 of Triticum aestivum. Lineage (NCBI taxonomy): Eukaryota > Viridiplantae > Streptophyta > Magnoliopsida > Poales > Poaceae > Triticum > Triticum aestivum. The sequence continues at coordinate 650,263,347 of NC_057812.1, read as the reverse complement.
CGAAGACCCGGGATCTTTATCTAGCTGGCGATATGTTGTGTCATCCATGCACCCGACGCATCCAGAAAATCCGTGGACCACCTGCCTCGCGAGATATCCGTAACCGAGATAGTCGTGCACTGTTGTGAGCAGTGCGGCTCTCATAGGGAAATATTCTTTCTCTGCGGCGTCCCATGTATTGGCTGGCGTTTTCCACAGCGTGTCTATCTCCTCTTTCAACAGCCCCAGATACAGATTGATGTCATTCCCTGGTTGTTTCGGCCCTTCAGTTAGCATACCCATGTGAATGTACTTCCTCTTCATACACAACCAGGGGGAAGGTTGTACATCCACACAAACACAGGCCAGGTGCTATGTGTGCTTCTCTGGCTGCCAAACGGATTGACTCCATCGGTGCTCGCGCCCAGCACGATGTTCCTTGGATCCTTCCCAAATTCTGGGTGTTCGAAGTTTAACGCTTGCCACTGGCTCCCATCCTTAGGGTGACTCAGCATCTTGTCTTTTTTATTTATCTCCGGATCATTTGCGTCATCTTCTCGCTTCTTCTCCTCCCTATCCGCGTGCCAACACAGGAGCTTTGCTACCTTAGGATCCGCGAAATACCGCTGCAGACGAGGAGTGATCAGAAAGTACCACACCGATTTTTGAGGAGCTTTCTTCCTCTTCTTGTATGGAGTGACGCCGCACACCGGACATATGGTAGACTCCGCCTGCTCGTCCTGATAAATGATGCAATTGTTCATGCACACCTGGTATTTCACGTGCGGTAAATCCAGAGGACACACGATTTTCTTCGCCTCCTCGAAACTGGTCGGGCACTTGTTCCCCTTAGGAAGACGTTCATGCCAGAATGACATGTTCTCGTCGAAGCATGCATTGGTCATTTTGTGTTTTACCTTCATCTCCAGAGCCATGAGCGTTACTTTCAGGCGGGTATCCTCGGGCTTGCATCCTTCATACAATGGAGTAACCGCGTCTATCTCCAGTTGATCCAGCTTGGCTTTCTCTCGGGCGGCAGCTCTTGCGTTATCCGTCTGCTTGAGAAGCAGCTCTTGAATATGAGGGTCATGCACCCAGCCCATCGATGGTCCATCGTCGTCTGCTCCGCCGACATCTTCATCTTCATGATCATGCCCTTCGTCTGCTCCGGCATCTTCCTCATCATCATGTCCGGCATCTTCTACATGATGACTGTGTACAGCATCACCGTCGTGATCATGTCCTGGAGATTCTTCGTCTTCTCGCCCGCCCGAGCCGCGGTGGTTGTCTTGCTGCCCTTCCTCATTTCTTGCCCGGCCCCCATGGATGACTTCATAATCATCTTCATCACCTTGCAACCGATAGCCATCCATGAAACCACGCAAGAGCAGGTGGTCCCGCACCTGCCCGGAATCCGGGTCCGCAATAAGGTTCTTCAGCTTGCATCTTCGACACGGACATCTTATCTCCGTCTCGTTCTTTTGAAGCATCTCGGCCTTCGCGGAACTCAAAAACCTATTCACGATGCCTTCGGTCATCGTGCGGACCATGGTCGCCTGCGGGGTAGAGCAAAATGATATTTTAGAACCAAGAAAAATTTGGCATGACTTTCCCTAAAAATAGGACAAAAAAGAATGCATAGTGCCAAAATTCTCGCCGAAACGGAAATGAATCAACATTCCGGCAAAATATTGACAACTATCGCATTTCAAATACCAGTACCTGCAAAACACAAACATATATGCAACACCACAAACATACATAGATCTAGCTAGGCCACAAAAAGTGCATGTGCACGTTGTTGGAGGGAGAACAACATAGAGATAGCTTCCCCCCTTACTTACCTATCAAAAAAAGGTAATTTAACCAGTTAATTTGGATGAATCTATGATGCAAATGAGGTGAGGAGGGGTGACAACCGAGACAAGCTTGGAGGAGGAGGTGGAGAGAATGAAGTGAGGAAAGTGAGTGGGTAGGTGTGGCTGTCCAAAATATCTTGTTGGTCCCAGGTTACTAATGGCGCACCATCTGAAAATGCGCCTTTAGTAACCCTGGTTACTAATGGCGCACCTGCTGGTGGTGTGTCATTAGTAGTTTTGCAAAAAAATAATTAAAAATATATATATATACTAATGGCGCACCATTAGTAGTTTTGCCAAAAAAAATAAAAAATACAGTAGTAGCACACTGTGTGGCTGGTACGCCATTACTAGTTAGAACTAGTAATGGCGCACTGTCCCTGGATGTGCCATTAGTATGTTTGGAAAAATGAAAAAAAATTGTTACTAGTGGCGCACCATGTGTCTGATGCGCCATTAGTGTCTTCCACACTAATGGCGCACCTGCACATGGTGCGCCACTGCTATATAGTAGTGGCGCACCACATGTCAGGTGCGTCATTAGTATCCATTTCATCTATAGCCCTTTTTCTAGTAGTGTCACACGCGCACAAGACCGTTCGCCCCATGCAGGGTGTGGTCACTGTTTTGTCACCCTCCCTCACTTTGTGTCCTCCATGAAAACCACGCTCATCGCCACATGTAGCTTGTCGCCGCCATTGTCATAGCACTCGCACCACCACCACAGCTTCTCGCCTCGCCCGTTGTAGCATCGTGCCACACTAGTCATAGCTTTTCACCGACACACATACGCAGCACCACCGACTCGCCACCCCGTGGCCTCCCGGCATCCACCGGGGCCGGTCGAAACATCACCGTGCACGGTTGCAGGGAAAACAAATAACCGTCGCCATCGACGCACCGTTCGCGGTCATTCGTAAAAAACGCCGTTGTACCTCCGTGCATCGACAGCAGCAGCCTGTTGATTCCAGTAGCAGCCTCGTCACAACTCTGTCTCCGCTAGGTCTAGCAAATAAGCTTGTCGGTTCTAGCTTGTGGTCACTGAGGTCGCAACATCTCGCGCGTCGATCGAGTTCTGTAGTGCGCCAGTTGCAACCCAATAAAATCTAGCTTATTGTACCTTCATCCGCCATAGGTTGCAGCTTTCCTCGTCAACGGTTGCAACTTTTGTCAATGACTGTTGCAGCCGTTGGAGCATATATCTGTCATTCTGTCGCATTAGTAGCATCTTCCCGTGTCACTGGTTGTAGCTTTCCCCTGGTGCCACGTGTAGCTTTCAACGACACCGGTTGCAGCTTTATCGACACAACCAGGCATCAGCCCTGGTTTGCAGCTCCGCTTGTCGCCGGGTTGAGGCACGGTAGGTCGCCATCACCACCATGTCCTCTATAGTTGTACCAGGTGACTGTCGCAGTTACAGCACCGCTCGACTATCACGGCCGACATCGGGGAGGGCGACACACAAGATCTTGAATGGCAGCATGTGCAATGTCTTCGCAGAGCCACAAGAAGAAGGCTACATGCCAATGACCTAATCGCGTTCAGGGAGGAGAACGCGGAGGGTGCGGAGACGCCGACTAATTAGTTGCACTCCATGGTGAGAATGAGAGTGGAGGGAGATGTATACGGTAGGAGGTGCTCGGGGGCAACCGATGGCTGTGTTGATGAACACAAGGAAAGGGGATGGCAGCATGGGGAATGAGTGGATGAAAGCACCGTTGAGATAGAAGGATAAGGGCATCTTCAACACCGACCCGCAATTCCTCTCACGTATCCATCCGCGGACAAGGGAGGACAAGCCCGCGGATACGGATACGGGAGCCTGCCATCCAATGTTGCCCGCATACAATAAACAGGGTTCAGTAAATACGGCAAAATTCATGCAAGCACGGAGGATTTTCATATAAACCGGAGCACATTCATTATAATTCGAATACTTTTCATATAAATCGGATGAAATTCATTACATTTTGGACCATTTGTACCTAAACCCTACTCTAAATTCATTACATTTAGAAGGAGAAACGCCCCCCCCCCCCACAAGACAGCAGTCGGGATCCTTCCTCCAAGAACATCAATCTATCGCATAGGGAGTCCCATCAGACTGAAAGTCAACCCGAAGCATCAATCAACATTATATATAATAGAATGCACATAAAACAAATGGACCATGATTTTTCATACATGTGGCAGCGTTTTCATAGGTCATCATTTTTCACTGCCATGGAAATGTTTTCTTTCTTTTATCGTTTCCCAATATAGGTAGTCCTATCCATACTATAACTACTTCTAGTTACTCCTAGGGTAGGGCACTTGATATGTAAATTAATTCCTCTGTGGGCATGGTCATGTTTATAAATGTTTTGTTAGTTCTTTCTTCTATGGTCATATTTAGCAATGAATGTTGGTACTCTTTTCAAACTCGTATATTTTGGTAGTTCTTTCTTCTATGGTCATGTTTAGCAATGAATTCACATGTTATGGTCAAATATTAACACTACTACATGCCAAAATTTGGAAGAAAAAAATCAATACTACAAGCCAACATTTGCTCCTCCCTCCCATTGCTCATCATATCCTTTTGGCTCATCATATCCTCCAAAGTTCCTTGCAAGGCTATAGAAGACGCATCACGCTTCTCGTCAGACTTCGAGCTTGTCTTGCCCCTCGGCCTCTTGAGCACGTCTCCCACATCAGCCTCGGCCGCCGCCTCCTTCTCTCCTCTCTTCTTCCTACGAGCATTGTATTGGTCCTTGAACTTGGGGCAATCTTTGATGGGCACCCAACAATGCGTGAGAGTGAATGGCTTGTCTTTTTGTCGGGCCTTGAAGGCTTCCAAAGATTGGAATGCCTACACATTCAAACATGCGGCCACAATTGTAACATGAAACTTAAATGGCGTGCCACATGAATGGACACATGATGGAAAAGAGAGGGGTTCATACCAAGTCACCAAGGCCTAGGCCGCTCACGAGACGAGCTTTGACGCTCTCAAGCGCGGCACAATATTTGTTGCATTCTTGTTGGATGAATATCCACCTTTTTTGGATTGAATTGATGCCGCAAGTGCTTGTGAATTGGTAGGGGGCAAACTTTGTTCTCTCATGGAAGTTCTTGTGAACTCTTGTCCAAAAGACCACTCTTTTTTGCTCAGCACCTTTGATTGGTTCTTAGCCGATTTCCTTCCAACTCTTGCAAATCAAAGTGTCCTCGGCTTGGCTATATGGTCTCGTGTGAACGCTCTTCTTCCTCTTTTGTGCTTCGGCCTTTTGGGTGAGCTCGTCGATGAAACAGAATGGCTCTTGCGAAATGTCGAGCTCTTCCTCCTCATCTTCACAATACAAGTCATCATCTTCATGCCACGAGTTGCCATGGTCGTCCTCATCGGCACCATCATGGCCGCCGAACTGAGACTCATCATAGGTACCACGGCCATCCTGGCTTTGGGTCGCGTCTGCATCAAAAGGTTGCTCTTGGCCGTCGACGTGCAACGCCTCACCACAGCCCTCGAAGATGACGTTCTGCATGAACGAGGAGTAGTACGGGTCGTCGACCTTGGACGTCTGCGTCGGCGGTGGATATCGCCGAACAGCTTGCGGGCGCCGGCAATGGTAGCAGAATCGAACGACCGGGGTTGATTGCTTCCTTTGCGCCATCTTCACAATGGCCAATGCCACTGTACCCCAGCGTGATGTTGAGGTCGATGACACCCGCGGGCGTGGTCGGGTCGACCACCATGCAGTTTGGCGACATAGAGATCGTGTCTGCCCATGGTCGTGCAGCGGTGGAGCACGAAAATTCGGCATGCCGTGTGAGATGGACGATCTAGGGGAACGGTGTTGTGGCTGTCGATGGGCCGGGGCCGACAGACCTGTGTTGGCCGCGGCCATGGCAGCGGCCGAGAGAATGGCCGGCGTGGGGCGGGCCATACCAGCCATCATGAGGAGAGTGTGCGCCTTGGAGACGATGGAATCCTTGTTGTCGATCTCGGCCTGGTGCTGCATCGCACGCTGCAGGGCACACTCGGATGCGTACTACACGGCGGCCTTCTTCTCCTTTTCCACGGCTCGTCAATCCCTCTTCTTGGCCGATTCCCTATCGAGCTTGGCGGCGGATGCCAGCGAGAGCTCCGACAGCGACTTCTTCGTCACGGGCTTCTTCTTCTTCGCCACAGGCTTCTTCGCGGCAGGTGGTGGGTCGTCGGGATTCGCACCGTCGGCCATGGTGGACTGCGAGAGGGGGAAGGCCGAGGGCGCGGGAGAGTGGAGGGCGGGGCGCGGGAGGTTTTGGAGAAAAAGGAGGAAAAGTGGCCGGCTGTGCCACCGACGGGCGGGCCAGGGGAGGACAAGGGCGCGCATCCCATCCGTCCGCGCGTTGTTCGCTCGGCCGCAAACTCGGCTCAAACTTGGGCCGGGAATGGGTCGAAAATGGACAGAATACGGACGAGGTCAGTTTGCGGCCGCGCGTTGGGAGGCCTGCTTTGTCTGTTTACCCCCAAACAGACGCGGGCGGACAGGATGGGGTCGCACGTTGGAGTTGGCCTCAGGACGGCTTGGCAAAAAAAGGATACTTTGAAAATGCTACATTCAAAAGCATTTTGGAGCATTGGTTTTGTTTGTTTGCCACGTCTTACAGAAATGTGATTTCATGACGAATTTTTGCAAGCAGTTGAAACTTTTGTCAATATTTGTCTCAAAAAAATCAGATTCTTTTTTTATTTTACTATTCACCGAGCTCATTTGAGCCCGGGAGCAGAAGGACACTTTCGCGTTAATTAGCAAGTGTAGCTGTAGATATTGTGGTGTGGCCACAAGGCAGGAAGAAGAAGATGCATAAGTAGAAGAAGACCTGGTTGGACTCTGGATATGCTGAAAACTATATCAGGATGGATTCGGGATAGGTTCACGGTCCTTGCATTGTAAGGGCTTGGGGCAGAAAATTGTGAAGTGGGCGAAAGATGTGCCCTCTTCTTCTTCTTCTTTTTTTCCGAAGGAAAAGGTAGATCACGATCTATCTTATGCATTCAAAACGGGACAAAACCCGGATGAAGAAAGTCATATTACATGAAGGTGATGTGGGCGCAGCACAAGATGTGCAGCAGGCCATCACCAAGCCTAGGTAAACAAAAAAAGAGGAGTGCAAAATTAGGCAGGGAGGAATACAGCAGCATAGTTGCACAAGGAGGTTCTGTCCTGTTCTCTCTTGGCTCTGTCCCTTTTCTTGTGCATAGACCAATTTAGAACCTCGCAGATTTCTTGTATCGGGTTTACGTTGTAGATTTCGTAAGAAAAGACTGTTCCATTGCTAGATGAATGAATAAATCATACTTCCTCTGCTACGCATATCCAAAATATAGTAGTATAGATGGGTTTATCTTTCACTCCAAGACCGTAACGACAGCCAGCATTAAAGAACTAGTCCCAAAACAAGAAGTTAAAAAGAATACACGTGAGAGGATGACTGCCAGTGCCCAGTGCCATGTAGCCATAGCCATCGATGGTGTAATGTTGCTGTTTTTTTCTTTCTCGAAAACGAAAAAAAACGTATCTCCAGCAATCCTATATATGGACGTGCGGGATGGGATAAAATACGGCCGCACTTGAGCAAATTACGTGAACTGACCGAACAGATACACACATGCATGACTAAGAAGCCAAGACATGCAGAGGTGGAAGCTCTTTATCATTGATTGATCATATATAAAACGGCAAGCACATGCTCAAGTTCATATAACCAGGACAGCAAACGTTCTCAATGGCAGGACATTCAGTCATACTATATAACAAGCTACTATGGCGTCCCGGGTTACCAGCTTTGGCACCACTAGACAAGCATGCAGCGTCTGAATGTCACAAGTGAACGCATGAAGTAGACGCGTAACCGAAGCACAGCTCAGGAACGATCAGTTTTAGATCGGTGCACATTTTAGCAGTATCCCGCGGACAGACGTATCCTAAGAGCAGGTGGGCGGACAAAATGTCTTGGAGGCATTGATGGGTGCGAACATGATAATGTTCTTCCTAATATATACTGATTGAATCTGCGCGTTACATGTGATTTCCGGTTTTAGTATGGTAATGAACTAGTGATCGGGGAACCCTTTTTCGTATGAACTAGTGATCACTGATGCCTTGTGTGGTTCACTGAAAGGGGCCGAGTAACGGCGTCAAACGCCTGCAGACAAGGCTAGCGATCAGCCAATTTTGTACTACTCCAGCAGTTGGTAATTGAGACCATCTCTTGTGAAAGGTCAAACTTTTTCTACTGGAAAAAAAGAGAATGCGCGTAGTTAGTTCAGACGGAACCGATTTGAGATCTCTTTTTCGAGGGAGGAATCAATTTTTATTGATGTTTGGCGTTTTCTGAATGTGTTCCACAAAAAAAATGCCTGGTGAAATATATAGTTACGCCGAAGTGGGTGATCAGTGGCTTAATGAAGACTACAACACATCGATGCAATTTTCGACAAAAGAGTGAAGTTCAATAACTTAAAATAAAGCATCAACGGATATAAACACAATGAGCTCGCATCCGATCTTTGCATAATTAGGATACATGCAGCTAAGACCAACTCACACACAAAGTATCATGTCGACGAAAAACAAAGTCATAGAAAACCAAAGATATACCTTCACGAAGGGAAGTTTTCTTTCAAAGCGATCAGAATAGCAATCAACGAATTATAACAAGGACCATCCGTACCAACCATTACTTGACATGACAAGTACGACAAGAAATGTTCTCTAGTAGCAACGTCTTCAGAATGGGAATGACACTCAAGTGCCGCCATCACCGAATCCAACCATCAGGTCAAATCCTGTGGTTTCACCCTGAAGACAAGGTAACGACGAAAAAACGCCGCCATTTTCAGGTATAACCAACTAGTGCCAAACCTAGGGTTTTCACCACAGAGCTTGAGGCCGGGTACTCAAGAAGCACCACCAAATCTAAGTCATAATATGTTGTCACCGCGGCTTTCCACGACCCTAGCAACTATATGTATAACATGGTCTTGATGTGAGATGCCAAGCAATTGAATATCATGCCCACACAATCAAGCAGTCACAGCGCAACAAGTGTTGGTTACCCTCCTTCTTAAACTCGGTATTCTATTGGACACTGTTCTTTCCCTTTGGCTTGTGGAAGTCCCTTTGTACCACATTGGCGACAGAGGTTCCCTCGTTTCCTATTTGGTGCGAGTTCTTTGCTCTCGAGTTATGCTCAACACTCACATGACCAATGACTTCCTCTACTGAGAATTCTCGTATCTGATGTTTCAGAGTAGTAGTGAAGTTCCTTCAGGAAGCAAGCAGGGAGTTTAGCGATTATGCATCCTACGACAAATTTGCCAGGTAGATCACACTTAAGAAGGTCAAGCTCCTTAATTAATGATGCATTGCATATGTGCCGTAAACGGGGTCGGTTTCAGTGTAGCAGCAAAACCTTGAATCAAAAGTTGCCTACATAAATTAGGTTTTTGGAATGTTGTGTATATAAGAATTTTTTAATTAAATTAATCCATAAATAAATCATTAGCATGACATAAACAGTACTAAGCACATACTGATATTTGATCATACTAGCAATGTGCTCGTGCGTTGCAATAGATCTAAAGTAGAATAATACTTGTTCACAAACTTGAAAACATTCTAGTTCTGATATACATATATCACTAAAAATATATTATGCCTCACCCAAAATATATTCCCCAGTCTGTTTGATAAGGTGAGGGAGAGATGTGGTTGGTTTCAAGAAATAAGTAGTTTTCTGCAAATTGGAGCAGAGAAGTAGGCTATTGTTGAAAAAAAGGCCACAACTTACCTCGTAGTCGTTAGATCTAGATGTAATGATGAGAAATGATAGATGGCAGATACACCATCATCACCAACTGAGTCTTTTATAGGAGTAGAGATAATCGCGTACAAGAGAGATAGTAGAGACATATACACAAATAGCTAGCACCGGACACAGGGAAATAAACAGGAGCCGGATAAACATGTTCTACCCTCCAGTAGGCCAGGCCGAAGCCGCGGCAGCGGAGGCAACAGTGTCCTCAGCGGCCTTCTTCTCGGCTTCAAGCTTCTCGGCGGCGAACCAGTCGGCTTCGGTGGCGGTGGACATGGTGATGATGAAGGCGACGCGATGCTTCCCAGAAAAACCTAATCACCCCTCCCCCGTACAGTATCTCGAGAGGTAGGATTTCGGAAGCCTACTCTCTTGAACAACCGTGCACGCGGTGGACGGGGTGGGATCGTCGGCGGTACCAGCAGGGAGTGGAACGACAGTGGGCAGTGCGTAGAGAGGCAAAGCAAATGTGATATGTTATTCATGGCGGCTTAGGTTAGCCGACACCTCCAATATATAGGCACGACTGGGTGGAGATACGTGGGCTAGACCCACATCTAAGTCGGTAACAGCCCATGATCTTACGTCTTAGACCATGGCTCATCTATTAAGGATTTCTTCATTCTTGATCGACAAAAATTAAGCGGGAGTGGAACGACGGTGGGCAGTGCGTAGAGAGGCAAAGCAACTGTGATATGTTATTCATGGCGGCTTGGGTTAGCCGACACCTCCAATATATAGGCACGACCGGGTGGAGATACGTGGGCTAGACCCACGTCTAAGTCGGTAACAGCCCATGATCTTACGTCTTAGACCATGGCTCATCTATTAACGATTTCTTCGTTCCTGACCGACAAAAATTAAGCGCAAGCGCATGAGGGACATAGGGTTTGAGCTCGGCTTGGCTCATTCACGGAACATGACGCATGGGTGCGACGCGAGGCGTGGCGAGGTGGACGGCGGAAGAGGAGCGCGGGGTCCACTTCCCTTCTCAAGCTCCAATAGCCTGTCGAAAAGAATCTTTTATAAGGAGGTCCAACTCATTCTCCAAATCCGAGGTGGTACTAAACTTCCACCACTTCCCTTGTCATGACACCTACATGGGCCCTTAGAGATTTTTCTAAAATTGTTGGATGGGCCTAAAGCCCATCCCAATATTTCAACAATCCCCCACTAGATCTTAAATGCCCATTATGTTGTACTCTGTTCCAAACACTGTTTTGATATATCAGTATTTTCAGTGAAGACCTGTTAAGGTTGAACATCCACCTAGAGCAAGTAGCTAAACTCCTTCACAACTGAACAATGTAGAGTGTAGCTACTTGCTCTGGGTGGAGCTGTTCCTATTACTGTCGTACATGTATGTATCACTACAGCATAGCAGTGCACTATTCAGCTACTTGAGAAAATTGGTGAAGAGGCAGTTACAGAACTTATTTACAGTACATTAATAAACCATTAGGCACAAGCAGATTACTTGGCACGATGATTTGCTTGCTTGCTTAAAATCAGAGGAAGAACTGAATTCGCCTGTTCAGTTGATTTCTACTGGATCTTTTAGTATGAAACTTAATAGGAACAGTCTTACATAGGAGCACCTGCTGCAGCCACAGCCGAGGATCAAACCCAGGTTGTACCACGGCGCACTCCCATCAGCAAACACTACACAATACCTCTACTGCATAATCTTCCATAGAATCACCAGAGAAACCAGAGTGTGTTGTACAATGGATAACATTAGACTGACAATAATTTGTACCGAGGATAACTAGTTGGCTTTGGCATTATTAACTTGTACCAAGGATGACTAGGAAAGAAATTGGTAGCACATTCCGCTAGCTGACAATAATGAAAATCATACAGACACAGATTGACCATCTGTGTTTGACTAAGCTTATAGAATTACAAAATTAGCATCAGTGGATTCATCATGAATTTATTTATAATTTAATATTTTATATGTCGATGGTTTATTTTGTAAACTTGGTTAAACATAGATATGCTTGACTTTTTAAGAAACCTAATATGCACTCCTGTATGCACTACATTGTGGTAGAGAGGGATCATACATATACATTGTAAGAGCACAACTAAGTGGGCTCAAAGTGAGACGCGGCCCAGCTCCAACTAGGGCACAGTTTGTTTGTGTTTTTGCTTGTACTTTTGCAGCTTTTTCACTTTGGCAAAAAGCCACAAAAGCTCCTAAATAGGGCCTTTTTGCTTTAGCTTTTGGCTTATGAATAGCGCCTAAGTCAAAAGAGAGCCTTACTTGGGCTTAAATCGCGCGTAGCATGCCAACTAAGTTGGCTCAAAGCGAGATGTGGCCCAACTCCGTAACCGTTTCCGTTTTTCTTTTCGACTACCCACTTTTTTCATCCATCTCGGAGCGGCCGTGCCTCCGGTCGCTGGCCTTCTCCAATGGCTTGCTGCAGCACGGCAAGTCAGCCCCGAGATGCGGCTGGAGGCGACGAACATGTACCTGACGCTGCAGATGACGAGGTCGGTCAGTGTCTTGATCCGCATTCAAAACTTCCACTTAGCTTGTCGAATTATTCAGTGTGACTACTCCAGTTCCATCGTCGAACGAACTAACGTGTCATGAACTCATGATATTATCTGTCCTTTCTTTTGTGGTTGCATGATAATCTGTCGAACTATTTTGGGTTGCAACTGTATCAGACTGCTATTATGTTTTACTTGGCTCGTTTTATCTCCAAGGAGAACATTAACCATTGGGCTTTATTTTCTTGTATGAACGTGTGATATAAATTATGGACTGCCTGAATGCATCACCTTAATGCAGAGATCGGGAATTCAATACAATTTATTCCCTTTCAAAAACAAAGGACTAAGAAAAATATAGTTCTTGGTTAATAGAGCTCTAGTACCTACTTCCTACCCAAGGATCAAATTCATAATGAATGGATTCTTAGAACTTATCAACCGGTGGACCACAACTTCATAGTAATGCCTACCACTCAAGACTTCTATAAGAGCAAAGTTTCACTAAGCAAAAGATGAAAAATCTTGTGACATTTTGCTTCTCTTGCTTAGAATTATCTAGTGCCATTTTGTGAATGAGTTGTTGAATTTGTACACATCATACTTTTTGATTTGATAGATATATAAGCATAGGAGGCACCAGGAATTAACAATAGATTACCATAATTATAACTTGTACAATTTCCCATTCTTTATCGTGGCACCTCTCCCCCCTACTCTGTGCCTGGGCTATTCCTTGTCCTCTGCTTCAGCTTTGTTATGCATTCATGTTTTGTAAAAAAACAATCTCAGTTTTACATACTGGGGGCAGTGTAGTAGTCCCATGTTAGCTATTCAGCCCATGTCAGCAATCTCTATTCCATAACATGATGCTAAATTGTATGTTTTCCACCCTTTTTCAAGATTTAAGCAAAAAACGCTAAATGTAGCTTCGCTATAGCTCCTCTATGGCATTTCCTAGCTTCTGGCCAAGCCGCCGCTAAATGGCATAAATAGCATAGCCTGCTAATTTAAACTTTGGTTACTTCATGTCTGGTGGATTTGTGAGATGCCCCTACTTTCTGCTATGATGCTTTGGGAGCAGCAACCAAGCCGGGTTAGATAATTTCCATAATGGCTTAGAATAGTTTCCATGTGAATTTAACTTTTCTGAATCACTTCAACGTAAAGCTGAGGAGATGTTTACAAGCTAAAAACAGATCACCTCTTTTTGTCAATGCGAGTTTAAGTTTCCCTGTTCTTGTGAAGGGTATATTCGTAACAAAGCTTTGTCACCCATACAAGAATTTGTGCCGGCAACCCCTGGGCATATTAGGCATTAAGAATCAATTAATCAGTGTGTGTGTGAACTAGATTAAGTATGCTTCTTGAATAATGTCTGAGGGTCATAGTAGTATTTACTCCCACCGTCCCATAATATATGAGCGTTTTTGACACTACACTAGTGTCAAAAATGCTCTTATATTATGGGACGGAAGGAGTATATTATTGAAGCAACATCTTACTACGAAACCTAGGTATCATTTTCTGCATCCTTCATGCAGGTTCCAGGTCTGCAAACAGACTCTCCAGGTGAATGCATATACCCCAAGAATCCCAGCCTTAGGCCTACTTGAGTTCGTGGCTGGCGTTTTGCTATTCTTGGTTCCATTCAATGTTAGGAATAGTTCATTAGGGAGATTGTGTACAGTTAGTTAATTAATGCCCTAGATCTGCCACATTTATTAAAACATGTATAAATTGATTTAGCAGTTTGCACATTGGTTTATAAACCCTAGATCTGTTAGGCCGATGCTCATTAATTAGAAGGATCACGTCACGCGCGAATGATCCATATAAGTGGCTCAACCCGGCCTTTAGATAGATATCAAATACAAGAAAGCATGTGGTAATTAGTCACCGTCAAAAGTCTACTAGTAGGAGGAGCGGCGATACGCGGCGGGACGAGCGGCGACACGAGCGGCGAGGCGGATGTGAGATGGCAGGTCTCCTTCGCCGCCAATCTCGCGACGCGTACGCTCACTCTCCACGACGGTGAGATCCTCCTGCGTCGAGATGCTCTCCGCTTGGTGCTCAAGGATGCGCGGGGCGTCACGGTGGATGCACGATATCTACGCACGGCGGAGGCGATCGACATCGGTGACGTCGTAGCTTTCCCGTGCCACTTCGCGAGGGTGCGCGATCGGCTGCTGGCGACGGATCGAGTGGTGAGAACCACCGCGGTTCACGGGGCGGTTTGGAGCGGAAAAAACCAGGCGGAGGGGCCGGTTCGGTTCGGGACGAACCCAAGGTCTCACAACCCTCCGCCAATGGCGGATGTGCGACACGTGGGAGGAAATCCAACCCTCCAGACCTCTTCCCAGCCACACACCGGAGGTATAAATCCCATGCCCCGACCAGTGCTTGACCTAGAGTCCTCCTTCTCCTACTTCTGGGCGGCGGAGAGAAACCCTAGATCTAGGCCAGCAGAGTCATTTGGGTGGTGGAAAGGCAAGGTGGGGGGAGACGCGAGATCCTTCGCTACGGTGGCCGCCTCCTCTCCTATGGCGACCGAGGGGGGACGCGGGCACTATGGAGATCGGCGAGAGGTGGCCGGTGCAGGACGAGCAGGAAGGGGGATGGGCCGAGCTCCTGGGCGCGGCAATGGCCGAGGGGGAGAGTGCAACAACTTCTCTTGGAGACGCGACGACGACGGGGGCCACACCAACTCCAACTCCAACTCGTCCAAGGCCGCGTCGGCGTCAGACGACACATCCAGATGGGAGGAGGCGGCGGGGAAATGCCGCGAGGTCCACGACGGCGGGATCTGGGTGCAGAAAGCGCAGATGTCGTCGGGCTCGGCCGGTGCCGGGGTGCAGGCACAGTCGGGCTCGGGCGGCGCCAATGCAGAGCAGCGCACTCATCCACCACAGCAGCGGCCTCATGGAAAACAAAATCAGGTGCACCCTACCAAGAATCTTGACCTATGTCCAATCTGCAAGTCTCCTGAACATTCCCCTGCACGCTGCCCTCAAGCTTTCTGTGAGCGTTGCAATAAACTAGGTCATCTTGCTTGTGTCTGCGTCGAGTTTCTGCCATGGGATTGCATTGCTCCTATGTGTGCCTTTCAGTCTAAAGGGCAGGGTTTCTATTTCATACATGATTCGTGTACTGCCAGTCAGGTTAAGGAGAGGGCCAATAGCATCGTTGTTACTATTATAGAAGGGGAAACATCGACCCGTCAAATGAAGCTTGATCTTAGTGACTACTTGGCTACGGGCCGGCGCTGCTCTGGTCATGCCATTGGCCCTGGAGTTTTTGTTGTTAGATTTTCTAATCCCAGGGCTATAGCTCAAATCTGCTATGTGGGCAAAGTCACTCTCAAAACAAGTGGTGCGGTGATACACGCCACATAGTGGTCATCTGCTGTGGGGGCCAAGGGGGTTATGGAGGTGGCCTGGGTGAAAGTCAGTAATGTTCCTCTGGACAAGAGAAGTGAAAGAAACCTAGCCTATGTTACATCTTTAGTTGGTGTTCCACTTGAGATTGACGGTGCTACCTTACATCGCCCAAGTTCAGTTCGGGTTAAAATGGGATGCAGGAATGTGGATGAAATCCCTGTCATTGCTGAGGCAGTCCTTGGAGGTCATTTCTATGACTTCTTCTATGAAGTAGAACAGGTTTTGGTTAGGGATCCTAACAGAGGAAAAAAATCAGTTGAGATTACTCAGAAACCTGAACAAAATATGGGGAAAGATGGTCCTATTCAGACGGCTCCTGGAGCTAAGATGGTTAGTATCTCTCCCAGACCTGGGCTGGCTCCTTCCACGTCCAAGGGAGAGAAACAGGACATCATTCGGGAGTCGCAGGAAAGTGTTGAGTCTGATGATTCCTTACATACCACTTTGTTGATTGATACGATGGCCCAAGAACAGGACATGGGGGAGGATGGTGTAAGTAACCTTGACAATGAAAAAGAATCTGTTCCTCATATATTCAAGAGTAGCCTAAAATTATACTCTGATGTTGTGAGATCATGTTCACAGGTGAATGAGGTGAATGAATACAAACGAAGCAAGTTGGGTGGGGGCAGTACATACAGAGTTGAGCTACCTGACGAAGCGGGGGAGGATGAGGTGATTCCTACTCCTCCTCTTGTCACCGAAGAAAATCTATGCTTCAGCTTGCGTAATGTGCAGAACAAAGCGGAAAGGATGGACGACAAGGCTATGGCAGCAATGAAAAAGAGAAACCTAGAAGGTAATCACAATAGTCCCAACTCCTTTGATACGCTATCTAATCCTGAATTAATTCTTAAAGCGGTTAAAATGGGAGTAAATATTCCTGATACAGACTTTGCTTGCATTGATATGCTTAGAGAACTTGAAAGATATCGCCATAATGACATTCAGGAAGAAAAGAAAGAGGATGGAAAGAATATGCAGAATCCTATGATATTAACTAATGCCAAAGGGGACCAAACTCCCCTTAGTTTGAGATGGGGTGATGAAAACGATATAGATGAGGAGAATTTCACAGTGGTTAAATCTAAAAAGAAAAGAGATAGAAAAGTCAATGTGGTTATATCCAAACCTGTGACCAGAAGTTAAAAAAATCATGTCTCCTTGCTAGATAAAAAGGGTAATCCTACTCTACCTCCTAGTAGGATTACCAGAAGAGGGAAAACAACACCTTAATATGAATGGTATTTTCTGGAATTGCAGAGGAGCAGGGAAGAAAGGGATGTCTACCTGCTTCTCTGACCTAATGAGAGATCATTCCCTAGATTTTATAGGCCTTCAGGAAACTATGAAGAAAAAGTTCTCCCGTAAGTCTTTAAGAAAGATGGACCCTTTCGATAGATATAATTGGAACTGGACTCCTTCTATTGGCAAATCTGGCGGTATCCTTTGTGGTATCAAGAAAGAAACTCTAGAGGTGGTATCCTGGATACCTGGTAACTTCCTTCTTCAAGCTAACTTGTACGATGTTAAACACAAGAGTATGTGGACCCTTGTAGTGGTTTATGGAGCGGCCCAAGATGATAGAAAAGAGGAATTCCTTAATGAATTAGCTTATACTTGCTCCCAGATTCATGTCCCCTATATAGTGGGTGGAGATTTCAATATCCTCCGCAGCAGTGAGGAGAAGAACAAAAATTTGACACACTCTCACTACACTGACAGATTTAATGATGTCATACAATCCCTGAATTTAAGAGAAATATATATGGGGGGGTAAATACACTTGGTCCAATAAACAGAAACATCCTACTTTGGAGAAATTACACAGAGTCCTCCTGAGTTTCGAGTGGGAAGAGCTATTCCCATTGGTATCTGTCCGTAAATTGGTAAGAGATACTTCGGACCACAATCCCTTGCTTCTGGCCACTGATGTTGTGAAAACCAACCCCTCCCATGATCGAGAGTTCAGATTTGAACTAAGCTGGCTTAAAAATGAAGATTTTTATATCAAAGCAAAAAAGATTTGGGAACAGCCTGTAAAGTCTGAAGATCCCATCGACATCTTAAACATAAAGCTAAAGCGTATCAAAATATATTTCAAAGGATGGGGGGCTCACTCCTTTAGGCATGCTAGGAAAAGGAAAAAGTACATTAAAGAAGAACTGGAGAGAATAGAAAAGATGGAAGAAAATGGCCCCCTTGGTCCAGAAATTTATGAAGAGAGAACTGCCTTGTGTGCAGAATTAAACGAGCTCCTGATTACGGAAGAGTTGTTTTGGTTACAACACTCCAATGAGAGTTGGTTGCTCAAAGGAGATCAAAACACGGCCTTCTACCATAGAGTTGCAAATGGGAGGAAGAGAAAAAATACTATTCACTCATTCGCTGCGGGGGAGGTGGTGATTGAGGGTACACAGAACCTACTAGCACACGCAACCTCGTTCTACAAAGAACTTTTTGGCCCTGCTAGGGGCAACATGTTTCACTTATCTGCTGATACGTGGTCGGAAGAGGAAAAACTTAGTGAGGAAGATAACATCTTGCTCACTAGTGAATTCACAGAGGAGGAGGTGAAGAGAGCTTTGTTCAGGATGGGATGTAACCGAGCACCAGGGCCGGATAACATCCCAGCAGAATTCTATATGCACTGTTGGGAGTTTGTGAAAAAATATATCATGCACTTGTTCGAAGCTTTCCATTCGAACAAGTTAGACATAGCTCGTCTGAACTATGGCATTATTACTCTAATTCCCAAGATGAAAGGAGCAAAGAAAATACAGCAGTATCGTCCAATATGTCTTCTGAGATGCCCATATAAGCTTATCACCAAGGTCTTAGATAACCAGGTGGAATGTTTGCTGATATTCTGATCAGTAAGCACCAGAATGCATTTATCAAGCATAGAAATATCATGGACGGGATCCTCACTTTGCATGAAATACTTCATCATACTCATCATAAGAAAAAAGTGGGGGTGGTCTTGAAATTAGATTTTGAGAAAGCCTATGATAAAATCAATTGGGAATTCCTCCTAGATTGTCACCGCGACCGAGGGTTTGGTGCAACCTGGTGTGGCTGGATCAAAAACATCCTATACAATGGTACTATTAGCGTCAAGTTGAATAATGAAAGAGGACCTTATTTTCAGAGCCACAAGGGGGTGGGCCAGGGCGATCCCCACTCCCCTTTTCTTTTCAACCTAGCTGTTGAAGCGCTGTCTAAGATGATCCGTAATGCTCAAAAAGAGAAACTTATCACGGGGTTGGCTCCGGATCTTGTTAAAGATGGGGTGGCCATTCTCCAATATGCTGATGACACAATCATCTGCCTCGAGCATGATAAAAAAGCAGCTGTGAACCTGAAACTGTTACTATATATCTTCGAACTTATGTCTGGACTAGAGATAAACTTCTTGAAAAGTGAAACCTTGTGTGTGGGAGGGGATGACGATACAGTGGCCTTTTATGTAGATTTGTTTAACTATCAGATTGGTCATTTCCCTATGAAATATTTGGGAGTGCCGGTCAGCTATTCCACTCTTCGCAACCTGCATTGGAATTTTGCTGATGATAGATTTCTTCAATGCTGTGAAACTTGGATAGGCAACGCGGCCTCCTCGGGAGGAAGATTAATCCTCCTTAACTCCTCTCTCACTAGTATCATTTACTTCTATATGTCCATGTTTCTTCTTCCTAAGATGGTCATTGAGAAGCTGGATAAACATCGTAAACGTTTTTTTGGCAAGAACACGAGGGACGCAAGAGATACCACTTAGTTAAATGGTCCAGAATTTGTAGATCTAAAAGCAAAGGAGGCCTGGGAGTGAAAGATCTCCGTAAACAGAATATTAGCCTTCTCACCAAATGGTGGTGGAAGCTAGAAACACAACAAGGGTTGTGGCAAGAGGTGATCCGGGCAAAGTATATGAAAAAAGACACGGTGACCTCTATCAAAAGCAAATTTAGTGACTCCCCTATGTGGAAGGCAATCATGAAGGTAAAGGAATACTACCTAGCAGGTAGGAAAGTAGTGCTGAATTCGGGCAATCTTGCTAGGGTATGGAAAGATCCCTTGAATCAAGAAATTTCTATGGATCAAAAATATCCTATGCTATATAGCATTTGCAATAAGCAAGAAATCACGGTGGAGAAATTTAGAAATGGTGTGGGGGATGATTTCTTCCGAAGGCAACTACACACGCCGCTGTTAGATCAGTGAAACGAGCTTAAAGCTACAGTTGACTCCTGGGTGCTGTCCGAGGCTGTCCGAGGAACCTGATCAAGTTATTTGGACTCTAGGTAAAAAGAAAAAATTTACGACCAGGTCGGTCTACGATCACCCGGAAAAAAAACTTATCAGGGTGTAACTATAGGTGGATTTGGCAAACAAAAATCCCCTTAAAGATCCAAATTTTCATGTGGCAAGTCTTCCAGGATGCTATCCTGACTAGGGACGTCATGAGCAAAAGACGTTGGGCAGGCAACCCCAGATGTTGTTTTTGCAGGGGGAGAGAGACGTCGACGCATTTGTTTTTCACTTGTCCTGTGGCTAGGGTAATCTGGAGGACGGTGGGGTGCGTTTTTGGCACGGACAAGTGCCCGAACAATATATGGCAATACTTCTCTTGGTGTTATGTCTTCCTCCCAGATGGAGAAATTTTTTATACATTTGAGCTTGCGGCCATCTGTTGGGCAATTTGGAACAGTCGCAATCAGGCTACCTTCGAGGGAAAAAAATTACAGACTCCTTTCGCAGCAATTTACTCTGCATGTGGTTTCATGTCTTATTGGGCAGGTATGATGACTGGAGAAGATCGGGAGGCGATGGAGCGGGGGGCCAAGATGCTCAGGGCCAACGCATCAAACATGATGAGGATCTGCGCGGCCTCAAGCGAGAAGGCACAGGACTGATCTGACAGGACGTGGTCAGCAAAATCTGGGTCGTGAGGATGTGGAGCTGATAGTCTTGGGGTCCGTAGTCATGCTTATTTTAGTTATTCTCTGTCGCCTGCTCCTGTGTGAGTTTGTGGTGTCGCTCCTGCGTGAGCCTTTTGGCATCCTAAAAATTGTTGAACACTCCTGGTTTAGGTCTAGTTTGCATTTTTTGGTGTCCTTGGGTTTTCGCCCCATGGTAAGCTGCTCGATGACGGGTGCTTATAGTGGGTTTCCCAAGGATGCTCTGAACTCGCTTTCCCCTTTCCAGTTTCCTTGGTAGCTTCAGTTTCGGAACTCTGTATTTCCGTTATGTCAAAGTAATGGAAAGGGGTTATGCCCGGTTTAAAAAAAAGTATGGGATGTTCTGCCTTTTTCTCGGAATATTTTGCTGCCCTTCTGCATTGATGGTTGTCTATCTGTACATTATGTACATGATGTGGACTGAAAGTCTATCTGTCTAGCGTACAGAGCTGGAACTGGATCAGGAAATAAGAAATAAAACAGCTGGAGTCCCATTTCTCTGTACTTGTGGCACATCGCCTAGCAGCTGATTTCGACGCCCTCCCGACATTCCATCTGCTCCCTGATGGCGCCATGGAGGGGATCGGGTCTGTCTGTCCTCATCTTTGCCAGGGACAGTGAGGCCCTATTCGGGACATAGGAACCTAAACCATAGGATTGGAAAAGGTTACAGGAATGGAGGAAGACCGTAGCCATAAAACATAGGAAGAGAAAACGGAGGAAAAGTTAAGAGCCATGCATTCGGAGAGAGCGTATGGATTGCTGAAGGAAAGTTGATGGAGTCTTATTCACAATTCCTGCTGGAGGGAACTGGAATAGAGTTTATGAGTTTCTTGATCATAGAGGAAAGTGGTGGTGGGAGCGCTGGCTACTAAGAGCATAATTAATAACAGAGCCAACTATCGGCTATAAGGAACTGTCATGTCATCTACAGCCAACCTAATAGCGGACATGTACAATAGTATATTTTACATGTGTACTATTTTATAAATAGTTGGTCCACCTTACAAACCCACAAACTGTCTTGGGGCTCGTGTTGTAGCTGGCTACAATATTTTAGTTCTTATAGCCTGCTTATGTCACCTTATTATACTTACTCTAATGCATGCAAGATCATGCTACAAATAGTTTTTGGAGATGTTTTCCACCAATACTATGGTGAATTAACTAGCTAGAATTACAGGCTTACAGACTCCCTGGATCCAATTCACATCATAGTGGGGCGATAAGAACAGAACTGGTGTACTTCACACTGGTCTCATCTTTTCAGTCAAGTACTTGGTCAATGGGAAAATGCTACAAATTCTGCAAAAGTGAAAATAAAGTACGTCAGAAATGAGTTGATTTTCCTTGCTAAAACTGGTCATAGAGAAAGGCTTGCCACATAAGGAATGTTGATGATTTCTCTCACTTCCATGATATATGCGCGAAGATTTGGCAATTAGAAAAGAATGATAAGAGATCGGTATTATGAAGTCTTGATGTTTCTCTATTTACTCCTATGGTAGAGTACTAACGATCTTCTTTATGGCGACAAAATGACGTTGAAAGTACACCTATCACTCTACTCGATTTCTCTACCTAGTCCATCGTATATATGCCTCGGTTTCCATCATCAGAGAAGAGGAATCAACTGAGCATTGGGGGGTGTTCCTATTCTTCTCCATGTAATAAAGTGGAATTTATCAAGCAAATTATCCTATTTGATATCTTATTGGTTATTTCCCTAGGCATGCGAGGTATCACGATGCAAGAAGTTGTGAAACTAGCTCTTCGGTGAAGAAGCTGAAAGAATCGATGAAAATCAACTCATAATCCTCTTGCTTCACACATTGCAAATGCATTCGTCATGTTATGTTGTTGGCACATTTGGTAGCATATGAACCGTGTCGTGTTTTGAAACCTGCCACCTAGGCTCTCCCTGTTTAGGGAAGCATGCAGGGACGATCGATATCCTCTATCGTGTTTGTTTACTCGGTGGGCACCATCCCAAGGAGGACAGTGGGATATCTTGTTTGTGTAGCAACCCCTTGTAACCCCTCCCTCTATTCTGCACAACAATCCCTCTGTATCAAGACCCCTGTTCAAGAATTCATCCGATTAACCAGTTAACTTGCCGATTAATCTCTACTCATAGGGTCACCGAGTAGCCGATAAACTGATAAATCGTCCGATTAATTGATTAAATGGCCGATTAACTTACCGATTAGCCTATTAATCCCCTACTCGCCAGCCAACCGAGCAGTTACCAGTTAACGATTTCCTCAACAATGATCAAGACATCGTCCACAGTTTGCATTTCGCCGCCGAAGTCAGCCATCACATCTGCAGAGATGAAACTTTCATAAACTTTTGATGGAGGCCATAATCCACGGCAAGGCCGCCGCTGTCCCAGATCCAATCTCCCATGACATAGTCCTAGGTGGACACCAACAGCCAGCACCATGGGTTGTAGCTAGCCGGCAACCTGGGCGGCCGTCGATCATGTGCATGCATGTCCACGCATGTGTATGCATATGCCTCCATGCACCAGCCCCGTGTGCTTCCCCTGATCATACTCCAAGCCATAGAGATCATCCAGATCGCAGCCTGAATCACCAGTTAGCTGCCAGATCTGAAAAGATCGGGAAACTAGCAACATGGGACGACGACGGCCAGATCGGGAGACACCATGCCATGGACAGATCAGGAAGCGAGCAGCATGGGACAACGACAGCCAGATCGGAAGGCAATCACCTGGGGAAAGAATAGAAAAAAAAAAACAGGCTGGGACACCCCGCCGCCGCCGTCCGCCGGGCGGCCGGCCTCCTCCGGCGGCGGCAAGGTAAACGGGGCTGCGTGGAAGGGCCTCCGAAGGTAGCTGCGGCGGCGCCTCCGGAGTCGCTGGAAGCGACCCGGGAGGCTTTTAGATGACGGGAAAGCTTCCCGGGTCGCTTCCAGCGACTCCGGAGGCGCCGCCGCAGCTACCTTCGGAGGCCCTTCCACGCAGCCCCGTTTACCTTGCCGCCGCTGGAGGAGGCCGGCCGCCCGGCGGACGGCGGCGGCGGATTGTCGCAGCCCGTTTTTTTCTATTCTTTCCCCAGGTGATTGCCTTCCGATCTGGCTGTCGTTGTCCCATGCCGCTCGCTTCCTGATCTGTCCATGGCATGGTGTCTCCCGATCTGGCCGTCGTCGTCCCATGTTGCTAGTTTCCCGATCTTTTCAGATCTGGCAGCTAACTGGTGATTCAGGCTGCGATCTGGATGATCTCTATGGCTTGGAGTATGATCAGGGGAAGCACACGGGGCTGGTGCATGGAGGCATATGCATACACATGCGTGGACATGCATGCACATGATCGGCGGCCGCCCAGGTTGCCGGCTAGCTACAACCCATGGTGCTGGCTGTTGGTGTCCACCTAGGACTATGTCATGGGAGATCGGATCTGGGACAGCGGCGGCCTCGCCGTGGATTATGGCCTCCATCAAAAGTTTATGAGAGTTTCATCTCTGCAGATGTGATGGCTGACTTCGGCGGCGAAATGCAAACTGTGGACGATGTCTTGATGCAGAGGGATTGTTGTGCGGTAGCGGCGGGCAGATCGCCTGTAGCTACTAGGATCGTGGAAAAGTGGTGGCGACAACACATGAATGACCTCGATGGTGGTGCTACTTGAGCACCCAGTCTAGAGCTCCGGGGTGAAAGCCTTGGTCTCGCCCGTGTTGGGTATACCTGACAATGGCGATATTTTTACATCGTTACCTTGTTGAAGGCATTGTTCGGAATGCTCGGACTGATTCTTCAGGGTGAAAACCTAGATTCTAGTCTTGGATGGCTGGATCCGGTGACGATGACACTTGAGTGTCGCTTCCTTCCTTAAGGCGTTGCTGTTGAAGAATGTCGTCGTCCGCGTGGTGTCATGAGATTGTCGGTGCAGATATGGTCATTGTTATAGTTTGCCGATCGTGATCTGGTCGCTTTGGGGCTTTTTTCTTTTTTTTCCTCGCCTACGCATAGCTTTGGTCTAGTATGACTTCGCTATTTGTCGGTTTGTTTTGTGTGCGTGCGTTGGTGTTGGCTGTGTGCATCTTTGCTATGCAGAGACCGGGTGTGTACTCATTTGTTTGTATCCTCTTGATGCTTCACTTTGAGTCAATAAAATTCACCCTTTATCGGAAAAAAAACCCCTCCCTCTATTTCTCTTTATCTATGTTGTACAACATCTCATCTGCCCCTTTTGTGGAATATATTCAAGTGGGGAATCACCCCCCGTCCCGCCGCCCCAATGACATTTCAAAAAAAACACAAGACGCCTATTACATCCAAGAGGGAAGCAGGGAAGAAACCGTTAAGACGATGGCACAAAGCACGAACATGTCTCCCTGGAGGCAAAGCACGAGGAAGACAAAAGTTTGACCCAACTGTACTCTGAAGCTTGCGATGAAAACTCTGGGTCAGCTCTCTAGAAATCCAGAAGGCTGCCCAGAGATGCCCGGTAGTCTTCGGCCCCAAACCTCTGGCTCAACCTGGAGCCACCAAACTGTGTCGGCCCCAACCCATGTATCTTTCCCTTGCAACCTACCCCTTCATGGGTGGACCTATACATATTCTTCCCCCACCTCCTCTCCAGGGTAGCTATCTTGCGTAGGGCTTAATTCATCTACCGTCTCCTTGTGGGATTCCTCCATTGTGGTTGTGGAGATGGCTATTCATGGAGAGCAAGGCCACGTACAAAGTGAAGACTCGAGACCTCCTCATGTGGAGAAGATTATCCATGTGGAACTGAAGACTTGCTTGTCTTAAAACTTGGGGAAGAACCCTCTCACCTTGTTCTTCTTTTCTTTTGGAGTATTTAAGAAACCACGTTGACCGTGTGGTTTGGATCTAGTTATTCATGGGTTCTTGAGTTTTCCCCTTTGTACATGTCATTGAACAACCCTTGCGGTTTGCCAAGTTTCATGGTGTACGTTTGCTGATTCGATCGGGGGCGAGTACTATGGATTTGTCATTCTGTTGTTAGCTTGGCTAGGAGGTGATGATGATCCAACGATTTCTGGCCTATCTAGAGTTGTACCGAAATAGACCGTCTCATCATGTTCTTACATAAATGTATTCTTTGTATTGGCAGTTTGAGACATGCACATTGACAAGACGTAGAATGGAGGTCATGTACGATTGTAGTCAGCACATGTCAAAATCCAATTGTTTTCAGTTCAAGAATTCAAATCAGAAGACTTCGCGGTGTTTCCAGGACAAGGGTTGAAACAGAGGCTATAGTATAATGAATGGAGAATTGAAGCTGACAAATTCCCAAATATAGACTGTTGAGTTTGTGATGAATATAAAATGCGCGTACAGGTTACAAATAAGTTTTGGAGATATTTTCCACCAATACTAAGCTGAATCAACTAACTAGAATTACTGGCTTACGGACTCCCTGGACCCGATTCACAACAGAGTAGGGCAATAAGAACATAACGGATGTACTTCACACTAGTCTCATCTTTCCAGTCCGGTACTTGGTCAATAGGAAAATGCTAGAAATTCTGCAAAAAGTTGACAATAAAGTATGTCAGAAATGAGATGATTTTCCCTTGCTGAAACTGGTCACGGAGGAAGGCTTGCCACCTAAGCAATGTCGATGATTTCCTTCATTTATGGGATAAGTGCCTTTGTTTAATTTTCATTAATTGGTAAATTACAACCTCATATCTTTTCTAGATACGAATAATGAAGGCTTTCATCTTCTCAGTGTGGTGTCCTCATTGTAGCAAAGCTCTACAAACGTGCCTCCAACAATACATTTTGCTAGCCTTCCCATGGTTCACACAGCTGAACCGTTTCTATTCCTCTGTCTTCGTTCACGGAAAGAACCTGCTTCACAAAATGTGCCTGATATCATTTCATGAGGAAATAAATAGAATTAGCTAATAAGTACAATATGAAAAATCAAGATCCCTCGTGACCTAACGATTTTGAAATTTCAAGATCACAGTGTGCATCACACAATTACA
Organism: Triticum aestivum; assembly: GCF_018294505.1. NCBI lineage: Eukaryota > Viridiplantae > Streptophyta > Magnoliopsida > Poales > Poaceae > Triticum > Triticum aestivum. Next base: position 650,236,771 of record NC_057812.1, on the reverse strand, counting down.
ACCTCGTCGCAGGCTGTAGGTGGTCGCCGCATCTCGTCGGTGGCAGCCCATTACGAAGACACCCTTAGGTGGCCATGACATCCCAATAGTAGTGAATGACTATGACAACGACCCATAGGGATGAATGAAAGAGGTGGATTTCTTATAAATGGATTATTATGATTGCTTGATCAGAGTACTGAAAGTTCCAAGAACTACATTTTTATACTCCCTTCGTTCTAGCCTGTTTTTTCACTAGTATAACATCAGAAATCCAATTCAGCTCTTTAGAGCATTTGCTCCTACCTGTCAAAAATGTTGTTTGCAAATGTTAAAAAAATGAAAAAATTAGATGTGTTCATAGTCACACCCCAAATACTACCTGCAAATTTTTGGTAGAAAAGCTTAAGTGTTATGACCTGTGGGAAAAAAACAAATCAGACGTCTAATGTTACACTTAATTTTGCTTTTTCCCTAACAAAGCATTGGTATCCCATTTCACATGAAAATTACCATGCATGCTTGTTAGACTAACATGAACGTCCACACAAAATCAGAATTTTTAAAATTTGTTTACTATTATTTTCAATTTACTCATAACTTGGCTCTTACACACAACTTTGTAGTACATGCATGTTACAAGAGGCATACAAAGAGCAAAATCAAAGCCTCTTCTCCTTAAAACATGCATGCATGTACGCTTCGGTAAAAAAGGAAGCTAGTAGTTCTTAAGAGAAGTGAAGTTGTAATTTTGAACTATTCATATTTTAAACCTGCAAAAAATAACTCTCGGCACCTAACATCGTACGTAATCTATGCTATCCATGTCATGCAATCTCTCACCTTTATTACATAAATTTTCGAGTTTTACTACTGCCTACATATTTACACACCCTCGCTTCCCTTCGAGCATATCTTTGAGATGTCACTTTCCCAGCGTTGGAAGAACTAGCACTTTTCGCTCGCTATCTCAGCAGCCTAGCCATTGGGTAGGAGTGATAGGTATCGGGAGAGAGTCAAAGAGGTAGACAATAATGGCATGCGTCTGATTGTGGTTCACTCAGGGTGTACAAGTCTTGATTCGCTATGAATGATCGTGGACGAGTGGAAACGACCGACAGCTACCACAAGGCCGAGCAGTACTACATTCTCCATGACTCCCGCCTCCTCCTCATCGTGCAATGAGTACATCGATAGGGTAGAGATGAAGGACGGTGAGGAACAGACGGACTACGACCAGCCGACCATTGGGCTGGAGGGTCCCCCGTCCCTGTCACTTGCGCATGTGAGCCCTAACTACCAACGCGGGGGCATGCAACGAGGACCTCCATAGGACGGCGGCGACGGTCGAGCCGGACACCATGACAACAACGCTAGAGGTGAGGGCATTGGACACAGACACGGAGTGGAGTTGTGGGCGAGACCGAGAGCGTGGCACCGCACCTACACTCTAGCTACATTTCCGTGCACAGGTTGTCATCCAGATCTTCGCTGGCGGCCGCTAATATAATACGGGTTAGCTTGCGGCGCCAGTGACGTGTCCTATGTTTTCTTTGTCAAAAAAGAGTAATTACCAGGGTAAAATGAACTTGTGTTTGAGTATCATCTGAGTTATCTCTGCTTGTTTGCTGAAACAACAAAAAAGAAAAGGAAAAATCCTTGCAACAATAATATGGGCATATTTGCCCTGGTTGTCAACAATTTCTGGTTTCAGTTTGTTGGCATAGTATGGGAATGCAACAATCCGCATCTTGCAAAGCCACAAAAATGCAAACGTCTTGCAAACAAGGACAAGTTGCACATGATAGTTCCTCGCCTGACAAGAAACGTTGGAATGACCTGAATGCCGCTAAGACAAATTATTAGTCACTTAATTGCAAGATATCAAAATCCGAAGAACATGTAATTTACAAAATGTTCATGTGAATAAAAAAGTGTTCACATATTTTCAAAAAAATAATGTAATTGAAAGAGGTGTTCATATGTTTTAGAAAATGCTCATTAATTATAGAAAAGGATTCAGGCCAATTAAAGGTAACCACTCATATTTTGAACCAACAATTGGAATAACTCTCCCGACCTAATATTGTACGTGAACGTGACCCATGCTCTCCATGTCATCAGATCTGTCACCTTCATTACAAAAAGGATTTAAGTACAGGCAGCTACCACTTACATGTTTACACAGCCTCCCTTCATGCCCCAACGTCTTTTTTGCAATGTCAATTTCCTAGCATTGGAAGAATTAACGATGATGGTAGGTTCGTTCTTTTTCTCTTTTGTGTTTCTTTGGCTGTCCATTGGATGGGAGTGATAGGTATCGGGACTCGGGAGAGAGGTAGCAACAAGGACGGCAGCTTGCTGATCGTGGTTTACTCACACTGTACACATCTCGATGGATTTGCAATGAGTCACATTGGACGACTGCGAGCTGAACGAGCGACCGCGGCACCAAGCACTACTCCATTCTCCAATACTCCCGCCTCCTCCTTGTCTTACCATGATGAAAGCTATAAGCGGGAGATGGAGGATCACAATGTAGTAGCCATATACGGCCAGCGGGTTAGAGGGTCTGCGTCTTCATGCGCACGACGCCACCTGTGAGCGATGCCGGGGACGAACCAGAGCCAGCACCAGAGGACGGTGATGACTGTGAAGTGGGGATGACATCAGCGAACTCCTGCGCTTTCCGGAGTACGGTAGCTACGTTTTCGTGCACAAGCAGTCATCGAGATCCTCCCCAGCGTTCCCTACTACAGATAGTATACATCTCAGTATCTTGAGGACATACACATGGTGTACCACGAAAATATATCCATTTGACTGCCTATGATGCATATGCTTAAACTTTGATATAGTTCTCTCGAGGAAGTAAAGGTAACTCAAAGTGAGGACTGCAGTTTTATAACCGAAAAAGGGTTCCCCGCTTTGTATACAAAGCAACCAGCCGAACCATACAAGGATAGGTACCGGGGCGGAAGCAGCACAGTCACGCCCAAAAGAAACGACAAAGAAAGAGAAAAAGAAACAAATGCCGACAACGGCAGATCAACAAAAACGAAGAAGCCTCGCGATCGCTACGCCCACCGAGATCTTCCACTAGGCTCCAAGACTCCGAAGCGCCGGCACCTATCAACACCTCAGAAGGATCGCGACGATGACGACGCTGCTGCAAGGGTTTCCCCCGGTACACGATGAGGCGAGAGGAAGGGTAGCCCTGACGCCCTCCCGGAAGGTCAGGTGGCACCCACAGGCGCCACAGCGCCGGTGTCGGCCACGCCGACAGGGGTTTCCCCCGATCCCAACCCGCACCTCGGGCGCTACGGATCCAGCCACCAAACCAACCACCACCCTGCGCCAACGCGGTCAAGAGGCCCCCATGCCGTCTCAACACGGCACCACGAAGTGAGGACAACGCGGCGAAGGATCAGAGCCGGGACTAGGGCATCAGCACCGTCAGCATGCGGGAGGGCCCCACCTCCACCGTCAGCGACGGTAGCCGTCCAGATGCAATAGTAGGAGCACACCCGGCCCGTGGGCCCACAGGCCCGGCCGAGCCCTCGTGGGCCCGTAAAGCTCCCGCCTTCCCACTGTTGCCGGCACGCCATCGGCACCGACTCCCCATATCCAAGCCGCTCCTCCTCCTCACCGCGCCACAGACAACGAGGCCACGCCGGGGGGCCAACCCGCTAGGACCCAGATGGGCCCCGCCGGGCCCAGATCTGGGCCGGGGGCGCAACATCGGCCACCCAGCACCACCATGCCGCCCCACCACCAAGGAGCAGCGCCGCCACCACATCCACCGCCGGCCACCCCGCCGGGTCACCGGACCGCCGCCAAGCCGAGAGACACCGCCGCCGCCCCCCTGCCCCGGGCTAGGAGGACGCGCGCGCGGGGAGAGGAGATCCTGCCACCGCCGGCACCCCCCGGGCCAGAGCCAGGGGCGCCCCCCGGTGACGGCAGGGGAGAGGAAGAGGGGGCGGAGCCGAGAGCCTAAGCGCGGGGGCCGCCCCGGCCGCCTCCCGGGGAGGCGGCGCGAGGGCGGAAGGAGGGCGGGGAAGGAAGGGCGGGGGAAGGGGGGATCCGGGCCGCACGCCGGTGAGGGCGGCCGGATCCCGCCGAAGACGGGCAGGGGAAGGTGGCGGCGGTGAGGGTTTCGGGGTCGGGAGTGGGTCGCGGGCACGGGAAGAAAATTACTGCAGTTTTGTTTAAACTCATAATTTGGAAAATTTGTGTTGGGCACTACAATTTTCATTTTGTGAAGAGGTTCATTCTGTAGCGTAATGCCACATTACAGCACATGCTCTCAGCTGGTAGCTTATTTTTTTTTCCATGCTCATCAACCCCCTTGTAAGCTCACTTTGGGAGAGTCTTGCAAGATATCACACCTTTTCATATTACTTCCTCCGTCCAAAAATTCTTGTCTTAGATTTGTCTAAATATGGATGTATCAAGTCACATTTTTAATATTAGATACATCCGTATCTAGATAAATTTAAGACAAAAATTTTGGGACGGGAGGAGTACTTTATCCGTTCCAAAATAAATGACTCAACTTTGTACTAACTTTAAGGGAGTAGTTACTAGTACTTCACCAGCCCATGCCCTTTCCAGTGTAGTAGCATATGACGCTTGCAAGTTGCAAAGGCAAGCTGGCTGAGATGAAGGAAATGCAAGGACAGCCATAACTTCAGGCCTGCTGTGACTACAAAGATGAGTAGGACTGGAAGTAATTAAGTAACATGTCCTTTTTGTGGGTATATGCTTGGAAATGACCTTCATATTTTACAACCCTTCCAGAAGTAGGTTGTCTGTTATACCTCTCACTTTCAGTAAGAACAATAAAAAATGTGCTAAGCATGGATGCTGGATGCATTAGTAGCTATGATGAGTTAATTATGTGAACATTCTCTGGTCTTTTAACCTCTGCAGTTAATCAAAAGATTCCTTGTGATTTTATACCTTTGTTTTTGGACGGATGCTGTACAAATTAGTCATTGGATTGGATGCATGAGCGTGCTTGTGACCAACAATACGTTTCAAAAGGGGTGTGCAAATTCAAGTGCTGAAGTGATTGCTGAAGAGACCTCATCCGTCCAACTACAACATATCACTGGGAAGAAAAGGCGTATATCCACACACGCTTGTGCATTGCAACTGTTGGGACATGATGCTGCTGAACTAAAACTCTAGTACACACTAATGTACTAGTATCTCTAGTCTTTATCGGTTATATATGCGTATCTCGAGACCATGGAATGAGTTCACCATATCGGTGCCAAAAGCAGCTAGGTAGCTATGCAACGCGGCGATGCACACGACGGTCGGAGACGGTAGACAGGCTTTGTTCTGGGAGGACAAGTGGCTGGAAGGATTCAGGATCAGGGAAGTTGCACCGGCCATCTACTCCAGGATTCCCAAACGCGTTCGCCGGCAACTCCACGTCAACGAGGCATTAGCTAATGGCGCGTGGGCGCGGTACGTGGGTCCGAATTTGGAGGGGCCGGCGCTCCTCCAGTTTATGGTGCTGTGGGAGCGGGTTCAAGGATATCAACTCCAGGAGGGAGTGCACGACCGGATCGTGTGGGCATGGGAGAGGAGCGGGGTCTACTCTGCTAGCTCGGCTTACACGGCGAAGTTCTCAGGCAGTGAGGTGGTCCTGACAGCGGCAACAACGTGGGAAAATCGGGCCCCCCTTCAGTGCCGTTTTTTCACTTGGCTCGTGGTGCGGAACCGCCGTTGGACCTCGGATCGTTTGGCCAGGAGGGGGCTGCCGCATGAAGAGGTTTGCCCGCTTTGCGACCAGGAGGATGAAACGATGAACCATATCATGCTTCAGTGCGCCTTCTCCCGGTCCTTTTGGCTGCAGATTTGCATGGCTCTGGGCAAGCCGGAGTGGACGCCAACGTAGGACGACATGCTACCATCATGGCTGGTAAACATAGGAGGGGACGGCATGCCGGCGAGGGACTCGCGGACCATCATCATCCTTTCCCTTTGGGAGCTCTGGAAACATCGGAATGGGATCATGTTTGACGGCGACTCCCCTTCGCTTAATAGACTCTTTGGTAGGATCCTTTCGGAGGGTAGGGCTTGGAAGACGGCCGGCCTCATACGGTTGGACTTGGAATCCTTCTTTAGGTGGATACATAGGTGGGTCGGAGGTGAGGTGTAGTGTGTACCCTTGATACGGTGGAGTGGGTGTGTTGTAACACCCTCGGCGGAGGGCTCTTGTACCCCTTTTCTCCCTCTTTAATGCAAGATACGCATGCTATGCGTATTCGAGAGAAAAATTAACAACATGTTTGATATTTTCTTGATTTCATTTTGTAGTTATTTCGAATATTCGGTGGTGTCACACCAAGCAAATTTTGAATATTTTCTGGATGTTTCCAAGACAAGGGTTAAAACAGAGGTTATATTATAATGAATGCGGAATTGAAGCTGACAAATTCCGTAATATATTGTTGAGCTTGTGCTGAATATAAAATGTGCGTACAGGTTACAAATAGGTTTTGGAGATGTTTTTCACCAATACTAAGCTGAATTAACTAACTAGTATTCCAGGCTTACGTATTCCCTGGATCTAATTCACAGCAGAACGGGCGATAAGAACAGAACTGATGTACTTCATATTAGTCTCATCTTTCCAGTCCAGTACTTGGTCAATAGGAAAATGTACAAAATCTGCAAAGTGGCAATAAAGTACGTCAGAAATGAGTTTATTTTCCTTGCTGAAACTGGTCACAGAGACAGGCTGGCCACATAGTGATGTGGATGATTACCTTCACTTCTACTCCCTCCGTTCCAAAATAGATGACTCAACTTTGTACTAACTTAGTATAAAATTGAGTCATCTATTTTGGAACGGAGGGAGTAGGATATAGGCGCAAAGATTTGGCAAATACTCCCTCCGTTCTTAAATATAAGTCTTTTTAAAGATTTCAATATAGACTATATACAAAGCAAAATGAGAGAATCTATACTCTAAAATGCGTCTATATACATCCGTATGTAGTTTATATGGAAATCTCTAGAAAGACTTACATTTAGGAACGGAGGGAGTAGAGAAGAATGATAAGAGATGAGTATTTATTAAGTCTTGACGCTTCCCTATTTACTCCTTCTATGGTAGAGTACTAACCCTCTTCTTTATGGCGGCCCATCATTTTGTGCTTCTACAAAACAAATTGAGGTCGAACTAACCCTACCACTCTACCTGATTTCTCTACCCAGTCGATCATATATATGCCTCGTTTTCCATCGTCGGAGAGAAGATGAATCAACTGAGGTTTAGGGGGTGTAGGTTCTTATTCTTTATCATGTAATAAAGTGGAATGTATCAAGCAAATTGTCCTATTCAACACCTTATTGATTATTTCCCTAGGCATGGGAGGTATCAGGATGCAAGAAGTTGTGAAACTAGCTCTTCAGTGAAGAAGTTCATAGAGTGGATGTTAATTAACTCATAACCCTATTGGTTCACACACTTCAAATGCATTCATCCTGTTATGTTGTTGGCACATTTAAAAGCATATAAATAGTGTCGTGTTTAGAAACTTGCCACTGCCGCTCTGCGGTCAGCTCTCTAGAAAACCTGAAAGCTGCCTCGAGATGCCCCAGAGTCACCGACCCACCTCAGAGCCTCAGAGCCAAACCATTTCTCCAGGCTACACACCTTCCCAACCCCACCCCCCCACCCCCCCCAAGAACCTCTAGGGAGGCACCAGACCGTGCCTGCAACGAAGTTGGGCCCAACCCATATATCTTTCCCTTCCCACTTACCCCTTTGTGGGTGGACCTACACATACTCTTCCACCACCTCATCCTGAACTTTAAAAGTAATAACGTTAGAACTATTGATGGAGCTTAGCTCATCAACCCTCTCCTTGTGGGATTCCTCCATTTTGGAGATGGCTCTTCATGGAGAGCAATGCCACTTACAAGGTGAAGACTCGGAGACCTCCTCTTGTTGAGAAGATTCTTCATGCGTAACTCAAGACATGCTTGTCTTAAAACTTGGGGAGGAACCCTCTCACCTTGTTCTTCTTTCTTTTGGGGTTTGTATGAAACCATGTTGACTGTGTGGTTTGGATCTAGTTATCCATATGTTCTTGAGTCTTTCCCTTCGTCCGTGTCATCAACCCTGTGGTTTGCCTTGTATAATCAAGCTTCGTGGTGTGCACTCATTGATTCCATCAGGAGGGAGTACTATGAATTTATCATTTTTTGGTTGGCTTGGCTCAAAGGCGATGATAAGCCATCTTCTTCTGACCTAGCTAGAATTGTAGCAAAATAGACTGTCTCGACATGTGCTTACAGAAAACATATTCTTTGTATTAGGAATTTGAGCCATGCATATTGCCAAGATGTAGAATGAAAGTCATGGACGATTCTTTCGGCAGTCAAAATCCAATTGGTTTCAGTTCGAGACTTCATATCAGAGGACTTCACGGGCGTTTCCAAGACAAGGGTTGAAACAGAGGTATAGGATAATGAATGGAGAATTAAAGCTGACAAATTCCCAAATATAAACTGTTCAGTTTGTGCTGAATATAAGATGTAAGTACAGGTTACAAATAAGTTTTGAGATGTTTTCCACCAATACTAAGCTGAATTAACTAACTAGAATTACAGGCTTACGGATTCTCTGGATCCAATGCACAACAGAGTGGGGCAATAAGAACAGAACGGTCATACTTCAAACTAGTCTCATCTTTCCAGTATTGTACATAGTCAATAGGAAGATGCTACAAATTCTGCAAAAAGTGACAATAAAGTACGTCAGACATGAGTTGATTTTCCTTGCTTAAACTGGTCACAGAGAAGACGCTTTTTACGGTACCCTGGTACTCCCCAAGGCTTATGTGGAGTACCAACTAAATCCGGCCGTTAATATTGGAGGGCATTAGAGATATTTTACAGTTCACGCGGTGGTTTGATTACCCTAATCCAATCAATTTGTGTCTACGGCGCCGCCTCAGCGCCCAAATCAGCCGCCGCCATCTCAGTTTCTGAGATCCCTCGCCTTTGTTATAAACGAATCTGCCGGCGTTGCTGAAATCAAAACTTTCTCCTTTGTTATAAACGAATCTGCCAGCTTTACTGAAATCAAATGGGACGCCCCTGTAATTTGCTGATCATAAATGTTGAGTATGTATTGTGTATTGCACGTGTATTGAATTTGTGGCCCACCTTCTAGTTTTGTATAGTTGAGGTAGAGGTCTTACCTTGTAATATATATGCGTGCACCAGCACCCCGATAATAAATACATTGTATTGCAAATTGTCTATCCATATGGTATCAGTTTTCTAGGTTTTGTCTCTCGCTTCCGCCGCCGCCGCCGCGTCTCCTCGCTGCCGCCGCCGCCGCCGCGCGCCCTACCGCCCCGGCCGCCCCGTCCGATCCCATCCCCTAGCCGCCCGCCGAGCCGCTCCTCTGGCCCAGTCGCTTGCCGTGCTGCTCTTCTCGCCTGCTAGCCCCGCCCGCCCCGCTAGCATCCCCTGCCCCGCCAGCATCGACCGCCCCGCGTGTGTTGTTTCGGCCAATCGGATCGATCAAAGAAGTGGCTGCTAGGTGTTGACTAGTACGTAGAAGCTAGCTTCCCGTAAGGATCCATCAGCCTGTGTGCCTGCTTGTGTACGTCCTTGTTGTCGTATTCCATTGCAATCGTCGCCTGCTATCCGATCCGACCCGCCGCTCCACGCCAAGCCGCTGCATGCACGCCGCCCGCGTCTCGTAGCGCTGCAGCTGCACGCCCGCCGTTCGTCGCGTTGACCGCCTAGTCAGCCAGGTGCATAAATTGGAGCATGATCGAAGAACTCGCTACAGCTGACCGCCGGAGTAGCATCATACTAGTCATCGAACTTTTGATCTGAGTCTAGCTCTTGTACATGACAAATATACCCTCAGAAATAAGGTACTCCTTGGTATTTGGCTGCAGTACTCCTCGGTGCTTACAATGGAGTGCCATTTAAGCACGCCCGTTGGATGTGAACAAATGGATGGCTCATATTAAACTCATGGTACTGTAAAAGAACTCGACTCGATTTCTCTGTGCTTCAAATCAAATGAGGTCGATTTACACTAAACCTATCACTCTACTTGATTTCTCCACCTAGTCCATCATATATATTCCTTGGTTTCCATCATCCGAGAAGAGGAATCAACTGAGCATTAGGGGGTGTTCCTATTCTTCTCCATGTAATAAAGTGGAATGTATCAAGCAAGATGCAAATTATCCTGTTTGATATCTTATTGGTTATTTCTCTAGGAATGGGAGGTATCACGATGCAAGAAGTTGTGAAACTAGCTCTTCAGTGAAGAAGCTGAATGAATCTTTGTTAATTAACTCATAATCCTCTTGGTTCACACACGGCAAATGCATTCGTCTTGTATTGGCAAATTTGGAAGTATATGAACTGTGTTTAGAAACCTGCCACCTTTGCTCTCCCTGTTTAGGGAAGCATGCAGGGACAACCGATATCCTCTGTTGTGTTTGTTTACTCGGTGAGAACCGTCCCTAGATGGACGGCGGGCTATCTTGTTTGTGTAGCAACCCCCTGTTACCCCCACAGTTCGACAATTCAAATCAGAGGACTTTGCGGTGTTTCCAAGACAAGGGTTGAAATAGAGGCAATAGTATAATGAATGGAGAATTGAAGCTGACAAATACAGACTGTTGAGTTTGTGCTGAATATAAAATGTATGTACAGGTTACAAATAAGTTTTGGAGATATTTTCCACCAATACTAAGCTGAATTAACTAACTAGAATTACAGGCTTACGTACTCCCTGGATCCAATTCACAGCAGAGTGGGGCAATCCCTCTCCGGTGGTCATCTTCATCATCCCGGTGCTCTCCATGACGAGGAGGGAGTAGTTCTCCCTCGGGGCTGAGGGTATGTACCAGCAGCTATGTGTTTGATCTCTCTCTCTCTCTCGTGTTCTTGAGGTGATATGATCTTGATATATCGCGAGCTTTGCTATTATAGTTGAATCTTATGATGTTTTATCCCTCCTCTACTCTTTTGTAATGGATTGAGTTTTCCCTTTGAAGTTATCTTATCGGATTGAGTCTTTAAAGATTTGAGAACACTTGATGTATGTCTTGCCGTGCGTATCTATGGTGACAATGGGATATCACGTGATTCACTTGATGTATGTTTTGGTGATCAACTTGCGGGTTCCGCCCATGAACCTATGCATAGGGGTTGGAACACATTTTCGTTGTGATTCTCCGGTAGAAACTTTGGGGCACTCTTTGAGGTTCTATGTGTTGGTTGAATAGATGAATTTGAGATTGTGTGATGCATATCGTATAATCATACCCACGGATACTTGAGGTGACATTGGAGTATCTAGGTGACATTAGGGTTTTTGTTGATTTGTGTCTTAAGGTGTTATTCTAGTACGAACTCTAGGGCTGTTTGTGACACTTATAGGAATAACCTAACGGATTGATTGGAAAGAATAACTTTGAGGTGGTTTCGTACCCTACCATAATCTCTTCGTTCGTTCTCCGCTATTAGTGACTTTGGAGTGACTCTTCGTTGCATGTTGAGGGATAGTTATGTGATCCAATTATGTTATTATTATTGAGGAAACTTGCACTAGTGAAAGTATGAACCCTAGGCCTTGTTTCAACGCATTGCAATACCATTTGTGCTCACTTTTATCATTAGTTACCTTGCTGTTTTTATATTTTCAGATTACAAAAACCTTTATCTACCATCCATATACCACTTGTATCACCATCTCTTCGCCGAACTAGTGCACCTATACAATTTACCATTGTATTGGGTGTGTTGGGGACACAAGAGACTCTTTGTTATTTGGTTGCAGGGTTGCTTGAGAGAGACCATCTTCATCCTACACCTCCTACGGATTGATAAACCTTAGGTCATTCACTTGAGGGAAATTTGCTACTGTCCTACAAACCTCTGCACTTGGAGGCCCAACAACGTCTACAAGAAGAAGGTTGTGTAGTAGACATCAAGCTCTTTTCTGGGGCCGTTGCCGGGGAGGTTAGCGCTTGAAGGTATATCTTTAGATCTTGCAATCGAGTCTTTTAGTTTCTTGTTTTATCACTAGTTTAGTCTATAAAGAAAACTACCAAAAAATGGAATTAAGGGTACCTCATATGCTTCATCTTTTTAATATCTATCATGAAAATAAGGATTCCGATAATTGTGCTCAAGTGTTAGAAGAAGAATGCATTAAAATGTTTGGCACTAAATATTTGAATGATGGGCATGATTGCGATGTTGTTAGTATGAATTCCTTGAATATCCATGATGCTAATGATATGCAAAGCCACAAGCTTGGGGAAGCTATGTTTGATGAAGATGATATTTTTTGTCCCCCAAGCTTTGATGAGAAAATTTACTATGATGAAAGCATGCCTCCCATCTATGATGATTATTGTGATGACACGTATGCTTTAAAGAATAATGATAACCATGAAACTTGTCATCTTGATCTTAATTTTCAATCACATGATAATTATTTTGTTGAGTTTGCTCCCACTATTCCGAATGAGAAGAATTTTGCTTATGTGGAGAGTAATAAAATTTCTATGCTTGTAGGTCATGAAAAGAATGCTTTAGGTGCTGGTTATATTGTTGAATGCATTCATGATGCTACTGAAAATTACTATGAGGGAGTGTGGGAGTCCTGGATTAGGGGGTCTCCGGATAGCTGGACTATCTCCATTGGCCGGACTGTTAGACTATGAAGATACAAGATTGAAGACTTCGTCTCGTGTCCGGATGAGACTCTACTTGGCGTGGAAGGCAAGCTAGGCAATACATATATGGATATCTCCTCATTTGTAACCGACCTTGTGTAACCCTAACCATCTCCAGTGTCTATATAAACCGAAGGGTTTTAGTCCGTAGGACAACAATCACAACGTACAATCATACCGTAGGCTAGCTTCTAGGGTTTAGCCTCTCTGATCTCGTGGTAGATCTACTCTTGTAGCACCCATATCATCAATATTAATCAAGCAGGACGTAGGGGTTTACCTCCATCAAGAGGGCCCGAACCTGGGTAAAACTTCGTGTCCCTTGTCTCCTGTTACCATCCGGCCTAGACGCACAGTTCGGGACCCCCTACCCGAGATCCGTCGGTTTTGACACCGACATTGGTGCTTTCATTGAGAGTTCCTCTATGTCGTCACCGTTGGGCTTGATGGCTCCTACTATCATCGATAGCGATGCGGTCCAGGGTGAGACTTTTCTCCCCGGACAGATCTTCGTATTCGGCGGCTTTGCACTTCGGGCTAATTCGCTTGGCCATCTGGAGCAGATCGAAAGCTACGCTCCTGGCCATCAAGTCAGATTTGGAAGTTTGAATTACACGACCAATATCCGTGGGGACTTGATCTTCGACGAATTCGAGCCACAGCCGGGCGCGCCGCACGACCGCGATGGGTATGACCTAGCTTTGCCACCGGACAGTACTCCAGAGGCCGCGCCCGCATCAGCTCCGACCCTTAGCTCGGAGCCAACTGCACCAATCGAGGACGGGTGGCTAGACACCGCCTCAGGGGTTGCAGTCTCAACGGCGATCGAGCTGAACACCAGCATAAATCTCTGTGCATCCCATGACTCCAAGGTGCCGGACTCTCTTCCGGACCCCGAACCATCCGCGCCCCTGCCAATCGAATTCGAATGGGCGCCGATCATGGAATTCACGGTCGCGGATATCTTTCAGCACTCGCCCTTCGGCGACATCTGAATTCACTAAGGTCTCTCTCTTTGTCAGGAGAGCCCTGGCCGGATCATGGCCAACAGGATGGGGACGCGGACGATGAAGAAATTCGATGCCCACCCACCACCCACTTTGTAGCCACTATCGATGACTTAACCGACATGCTCGACTTCGACTCCGAAGACATCGACGGTATGGACGACGATGTAGGAGACGAACATGAACCAGCTGAAGGAAATATGCCCAATAGGCAATAATAATGTTATTATTTTATTTCCTTATATCATGATAAATGTTTATTATTCATGCTAGAATTGTATTATCCGGAAACATAATACTTGTGTGAATACATAGACAAACTAAACGTCACTAGTATGCCTCTACTTGACTAGCTCATTAATCAAAGATCGTTATGTTTCCTAACCATAGACATGTGTTGTCATTTGATTAACGGGATCACATTATTAGGAGAATGATGTGATTGACATGACCCATTCCATTGCTTTCTTCATGACTTATACATGTTCCTATGACTATGAGATTATGCAACTCCCGTTTTTCAGAGGAACACTTTGTGTGCTACCAAACGTCACAACGTAACTGGGTGATTATAAAGGAGTTCTACAGGTGTCTCCAAAGGTACATGTTGGGTTGGCGTATTTCGAGATTAGGATTTGTCACTCCGATTGTCGGAGAGGTATCTCTGGGCCCTATCGGTAATGCACATCACATAAGCCTTGCAAGCATTGCAACTAATGAGTTAGTTGCGAGATGATGTATTACGTAATGAGTAAAGAGACTTGACGGTAACGAGATTGAACTAGGTATTGAGATACCGACGATCGAATCTCGGGCAAGTAACATACTGATGACAAAGGGAACAACGTATGTTGTTATGCGGTCTGACCGATAAAGATCTTCGTAGAATACGTGGGAGCCAATATGAGCATCCAGGTTCCGCTAGGTGGCAGTGATTGGAGAATTCTATCAATGACGCAATCATCTGGAAGATTAACTCCCAATTGAATCAAGTGATTATTATACCCAGACATTTTGAGTATATGCTCACTGACAGAACTGTTCTCCTCCATCTTGCAGCTATAGAACTTATTGGAGACTTCATATCTCTCAATCTGGGCATTTGCTTGAAATATTAACTTCAACTCCTGGAACATCTCATATGCTCCATGACGTTCAAAACGTCGTTGAAGTCCCGATTCTAAGCCGTAAAGCATGGCACACTAAACTATCGACTAGTCATCAGCTTTGCTCTGCCAGACGTTCATAACATCTGGTGTTGCTCCAGCAGCAGGCCTGGCACCCAACGGTGCTTCCAGGACGTAATTCTTCTGTGCAGCAATGAGAATAATCCTCAAGTTACGGACCCAATCTGTGTAATTGCTACCATCATCTTTCAACTTTGCTTTCTCAAGGAACGCATTAAAATTCAATGGAACAATAGCACGGGCCATCTATCTACAATCAAACATAAACAAGCAAGATACTATCAGGTACTAAGTTCATGATAAATTTAAGTTCAATTAATCATATTACTTAAGAACTCCCACTTAGAAAGACATCCCTCTAATCTTCTAAGTGATTACGTGATCCAAATCAACTAAACCATAACCGATCATCACGTGAAATGGAGTAGTTTTCAATGGTGACCATTGCTATGTTGATCATATCTACTATATGATTCACGCTCGACCTTTCGGTCTCAGTGTTCTGAGGCCATATCTGTATATGCTAGGCTCGTCAAGTTTAACCTGAGTATTCTGCATGTGCAAAAACTGGCTTGCACCCGTTGTAGATGGACGTAGAGCTTACCACACCCGATCATCATATATATCAACCACGTTGTTATAACGCTTCCGCTTTCGGTCTACGAGGGTACGTGGACAACACTCTCCCCTCTCATTGCTATGCATCACCATGGTCTTGCGTGTGCGTAGGAAATTTTTTGAAATTACTACGTTCCCCAACAGTGGTATCAGAGCCTAGGTTTTATGTGTTGATGTTATATGCATGAGTAGAACACAAGTGAGTTGTGGGCGATATAAGTCATACTGCTTACCAGCATGTCATACTTTGGTTTGGCGGTATTGTTGGATGAAGCGGCCCGGACCGACATTACGCGTACGCTTACGCGAGACTGGTTCTACCGACGTGCTTTGCACACAGGTGGCTGGCGGGTGTCAGTTTCTCCAACTTTAGTTGAACCGAGTATGGCTACGCCCGGTCCTTGCGAAGGTTAAAATAGCACTAACTTGACAAACTATCGTTGTGGTTTTGATGCGTAGGTAAGATTGGTTCTTGCTTAAGCCCGTAGTAGCCACGTAAAACTTGCAACAAACAAAGTAGAGGACGCCTAACTTGTTTTTGCAGGGCATGTTGTGATGTGATATGGTCAAGACATGATGCTAAATTTTCTTGTATGATATGATCATGTTTTGTAACCGAGTTATTGGCAGGAGCCATATGGTTGTCGCTTTATTGTATGCAATGCAACTGCGCTATAATGCTTTACTTTATCATTATGCGGTAGCGATAGTCGTGGAAGCATAAGATTGGCGAGACGACAACGATGCTACGATGGAGATCAAGGTGTCGCGCCGGTGACGATGGTGATCATGACGGTACTTCGGAGATGGAGATCACAAGTACAAGATGATGATGGCCATATCATATCACTTATATTGATTGCATGTGATGTTTATATTTTATGCATCTTATCTTTCTTTGATTGATGGTAGCATTATAAGATGATCTCTCACTAAATTTCAAGATAAAAGTGTTCTCCATGAGTATGCACCATTGCCAAAGTTCGTCGTGCCCAGACACCACGTGATGATCGGGTGTGGTAAGCTCTACGTCCATCTACAACGGGTGCAAGCCAGTTTTTGCACATGCAGAATACTCAGGTTAAACTTGACGAGCCTAGCATATACAGATATGGCCTCAGAACACTGAACCGAAAGGTCGAGCGTGAATCATATAGTAGATATGATCAACATAGCAATGGTCACCATTGAAAACTACTCCATTTCACGTGATGATCGGTTATGGTTTAGTTGATTTGGATCACGTAATCACTTAGAAGATTAGAGGGATGTCTTTCTAAGTGGGAGTTCTTAAGTAATATGATTAATTGAACTTAAATTTATCATGAACTTAGTACCTGATAGTATCTTGCGTGTTTATGTTTGATTGTAGATAGATGGCCCGTGCTATTGTTCCATTGAATTTTAATGCGTTCCTTGAGAAAGCAAAGTTGAAAGATGATGGTAGCAATTACACGGATTGGGTCCGTAACTTGAGGATTATTCTCATTGCTGCACAGAAGAATTACGTCCTGGAAGCACCGTTGGGTGCCAGGCCTGCTGCTGGAGCAACACCAGATGTTATGAACGTCTGGCAGAGCAAAGCTG
Organism: Triticum aestivum; assembly: GCF_018294505.1. Lineage (NCBI taxonomy): Eukaryota > Viridiplantae > Streptophyta > Magnoliopsida > Poales > Poaceae > Triticum > Triticum aestivum. The sequence continues at coordinate 650,219,644 of NC_057812.1, read as the reverse complement.
ATGACTAGTCGATAGTTTAGTGTGCCATGCTTTACGGCTTAGAATCGGGACTTCAACGACGTTTTGAACGTCATGGAGCATATGAGATGTTCCAGGAGTTGAAGTTAATATTTCAAGCAAATGCCCAGATTGAGAGATATGAAGTCTCCAATAAGTTCTATAGCTGCAAGATGGAGGAGAACAGTTCTGTCAGTGAGCATATACTCAAAATGTCTGGGTATAATAATCACTTGATTCAATTGGGAGTTAATCTTCCAGATGATTGCGTCATTGACAGAATTCTCCAATCACTGCCACCTAGCTTCGTGATGAACTATAATATGCAAGGGATGAATAAAACTATTCCCAAGCTCTTCGCAATGCTGAAAGTTGCGGAGGTAGAAATCAAGAAGGAGCATCAAGTGTTGATGGTTAACAAGACCACTGGTTTCAAGAAAAAGGGCAAAGGGAAGAAGAAGGGGAACTTCAAGAAGAACAGCAAGCAAGTTGCTGCTCAAGAGAAGAAACCCAAATCTGGACCTAAGCCTGAAACTGAGTGCTTCTACTGCAAGCAGACTGGTCACTGGAAGCGGAACTGCCCAAAGTATTTGGCGGATAAGAAGGATGGGCAAGATGAATAAAACACCGTTCTCCGGTACTATGGAGAGAGCAACAGATTTGTTGGAAATCATAAATACAGATGTGTGTGGTCCAATGAATGTTGAAGCTCGTGGCGGATATCGTTATTTTCTCATCTTCACAGATGATTTAAGAAGATATGGGTATATCTACTTAATGAAACATAAGTCTGAAACATATGAAAAGTTCAAAGAATTTCAGAGTGAAGTTGAAAATCATCGTAACAAGAAAATAAAGTTTCTATGATCTGATCGTGGAGGAGAATATTTGAGTTACAAGTTTGGTCTACATTTGAAACAATGCGGAATAGTTTTGCAACTCACGCCACCCGGAACACCACAGCGTAATGGTGTGTCCGAACGTCGTAATCGTACTTTACTTGATATGGTGCGATCTATGATGTCTCTTACAGATTTACCGCTATAATTTTGGGGTTATGCTTTAGAGACGGCCACATTCACGTTAAATAGGGCACCATCAAAATCCATTGAGACGACGCCTTATGAACTGTGGTTTGGCAAGAAACCAAAATTGTCGTTTCTGAAAGTTTGGGGCTGCGATGCTTATGTGAAAAAACTTCAACCTGATAAGCTCGAACCCAAATCGGAGAAATGTGTCTTCATAGGATACCCAAAGGAGACTGTTGGGTACACCTTCTATCACAGATCCGAAGGCAAGACATTTGTCGCTAAGAATGGATCCTTTCTAGAGAAGGAGTTTCTCTCGAAAGAAGTGAGTGGGAGGAAAGTAGAACTTGATGAGTAACTATACCTGCTCCCTTATTGGAAAGTAGTACATCGCAGAAACCGGTTTCTGTAACACCTACACCAATTAGTGAGGAAGCTAATGATAATGATCATGAAACTTCAGAACAAGTTACTACCGAACCTTGTAGATCAACCAGAGTAAGATCCGCACCAGAGTGGTACAGTAATCCTGTTCTGGAAGTCATGCTACTAGATCATGATGAACCTACGAACTATGAAGAAGCGATGGTGAGCCCAGATTCCGCAAAATGGCTTGAAGCCATGAAATCTGAGATGGGATCCATGTATGAGAACAAAGTATGGACTTTGGTTGACTTTCCCAATGATCGGCAAGCAATTGAGAACAAATGGATCTTCAAGAAGAAGACTGACGCTGATGGTAATATTACTGTCTACAAAGCTCGACTTGTCGCAAAAGGTTTTCGACAAGTTCAAGGAATTGACTACGATGAGACCTTCTCACCCGTAGCGATGCTTAAGTCTGTCTGAATCATGTTAGCAATTGCCGCATTTTATGATTATGAAATTTGGAAGATGGATGTAAAAACTGCATTCCTGAATGGATTTCTGGAAGAAGAGTTGTATATGATGCAGCCAGAAGGTTTTGTCGATCCAAAGGGAGCTAACAAAGTGTGCAAGCTCCAGAGATCCATTTATGGACTGGTGCAAGCCTCTCGGAGTTGGAATAAACGCTTTGATAGTGTGATCAAAGCATTTGGTTTTGTACAGACTTTTGGAGAAGCCTGTATTTACATGAAAGTGAGTGGGAGCTCTGTAGCATTTCTGGTATTATATGTAGATGACATATTACTAATCGGAAATGATATAGAATTTCTGGATAGCATAAAGGGATACTTGAATAAGAGTTTTTCAATGAAAGACCTCGGTGAAGCTGCTTACATATTGGGCATTAAGATCTATCGAGATAGATCAAGACGCTTAATTGGACTTTCACAAAGCACATACCTTGACAAAGTTTTGAAGAAGTTCAAAATGGACCAAGCGAAGAAAGGATTCTTGCCTGTGTTACAAGGTGTGAAATTGAGTAAGACTCAATGCCCGACCAATGCAGAAGATAGAGAGAAAATGAAAGATGTTCCCTATGCTTCAGCCATAGGCTCTATCATGTATGCAATGTTGTGTACCAGACCTGATGTGTGTCTTGCTATAAGTCTAGCAGGGAGGTACCAAAGTAATCCAGGAGTGGATCACTGGACAGCGGTCAAGAACATCCTGAAATACCTGAAAAGGACTAAGGATATGTTTCTTGTATATGGAGGTGACAAAGAGCTCATTGTAAATGGTTACGTTGATGCAAGCTGTGACACTGATCCGGACGATTCTAAATCGCAAACCGGATACGTGTTTACATTAAACGGTGGAGCTGTCAGTTGGTGCAGTTCTAAACAAAGCGTTGCGGCGGGATCTACATGTGAAGCGGAGTACATAGCTGCTTCGGATGCAGCAAACAAAGGAGTCTGGATGAAGGAGTTCATATCTGATCTAGGTGTCATACCTAGTGCATCGGGTCCAATGAAAATCTTTTGTGACAATACTAGTGCAATTGCCTTGGCAAAGGAATCCAGATTTCACAAGAGAACCAAGCACATCAAGAGATGCTTCAATTCCATCCGGGATCTAGTCCAGGTGGGAGACATAGAGATTTGCAAGATACATACGGATCTGAATGTTGCAGGCCCATTGACTAAGCCTCTTCCACGAGCAAAACATGATCAGCACCAAAGCTCCATGGGTGTTAGAATCATTACTATGTAATCTAGATTATTGACTCTAGTGCAAGTGGGAGACTGAAGGAAATATGCCCTAGAGGCAATAATAATGTTACTATTTTATTTCCTTATATCATGATAAATGTTTATTATTCATGCTAGAATTGTATTATCCGGAAACATAATACTTGTGTGAATACATAGACAAACTAAACGTCACTAGCATGCCTCTACTTGACTAGCTCATTAATCAAAGATGGTTATGTTTCCTAACCATAGACATGTGTTCTCATTTGATTAACGGGATCACATTATTAGGAGAATGATGTGATTGACATGACCCATTCCATTAGCTTAGCACCCGATCGTTTAGTATGTTGCTATTGCTTTCTTCATGACTTATACATGTTCCTATGACTATGAGATTATGCAACTCCCGTTTGCCGTAGGAACACTTTGTGTGCTACCAAACGTCACAGCGTAACTGGGTGATTATAAAGGAGTTCTACAGGTGTCTCCAAAGGTACATGTTGGGTTGGCGTATTTCGAGATTAGGATTTGTCACTCCGATTGTCGGAGAGATATCTCTGGGCCCTCTCGGTAATGCACATCACATAAGCCTTGCAAGCATTGCAACTAATGAGTTAGTTGCGAGATGATGTATTACGGAACGAGTAAAGAGACTTGACGGTAACGAGATTGAACTAGGTATTGAGATACCGACGATCGAATCTCGGGCAAGTAACATACCGATGACAAAGGGAACAACGTATGTTGTTATGCTGTCTGACCGATAAAGATCTTCGTAGAATATGTGGGAGCCAATATGAGCATCCAGGTTCCGCTATTGGTTATTGACCGGAGACGTGTCTCGGTCATGTCTACATTATTCTCAAACCCGTAGGGTCCGCACGCTTAAGGTTTCAATGACAGTTTCATTATGAGTTTATATGTTTTGATGTACCAAAGGAGTTCGGAGTCCCGGATGAGATCGGGGACATGACGAGGAGTCCCAAAATGGTCGAGACATAAAGATTGATATATTGGACGACTATATTCGGACACCGGAAGTGTTCCGGTGAAGTTTCGAATAAAACCGGAGTACCGGGGGGTTACCGGAACCCCCCGGGGGGTTAATGGGCCTCATGGGCCTAAAGTGGAGAAGAGGAGGGGCAGCCAGGGCAGGCGCGCGCCCCCTCTCCCCTAGTCCGAATTGGACAAGGAGGGAGGGGCGGCGCCCCCCTTTCCTTCCTCTCCTCTCTCCCTTCCTTCCCCCTCTCCTACTTGGACAATGAAAGGAGGGAGTCCTACTCCCGGTAGGAGTAGGACTCCTCCCTGGCGCGCCTCATCATGGCCGGCTGCCCCTCCCCCTTGCTCCTTTATATACGGTGGCAGGGGGCACCTCTAGACACAACAATTGATCCATGAGATCTCTTAGCCGTGTGCGGTGCCCCCCTCCACCATAATCCTCGATATTATTGTAGCGGTGCTTAGGCGAAGCCCTGCGACGGTAGAACATCAAGATCGTCACCACGCCGTCGTGCTGACGGAACTCTTCCCCGGCACTTTGCTGGATCGGAGTCCGGGGATCATCATCGAGCTGAACGTGTGCTAAAACTCGGAGGTGTCATAGTTTTGGTGCTTGATCGGTCGGGCCCTGAAGACGTACGACTACATCAACCGCGTTGTTATAACGCTTCCGCTTTCGGTCTACGAGGGTACGTGGACAACACTCTCCCCTCTCGTTGCTATGCATCACCATGATCTTGCGTGTGCGTAGGAAATTTTTTGAAATTACTATGTTCCCCAACACCAGCACCTACAGGGCACTGGACAGCCACCTCGTCGTATGACATATACATGGTGGATACACCCAATGAAGGCAACGGCGACGAGATAACGGAGGACGACCCCTCCAAGAAGCAACCCAAGCGCCGACATCAGCGGCGCCGCTCTAAGTCCCGCCAAAGCAAAAGTGGTGATACCGGCACAGGAGATAATAACACTCCGGATAGCGTCGAAGACAACAACAATCCCCTCCAGCAAGAGCAGGAGGATGAAGGAGCCAGCTCTCCTGAGAGAGCGGCTGGCGGAGTGGAGGAGGATGACAATTACATGCCCCCCTCCGAAGACGAGGCAAGCCTCGGCGACGATGAATTCGCCGTACCAGAGGATCCCGTGGAACAAGAGCGCTTCAAGCGCAGGCTTATGGCCACGGCAAATAGCCTGAAGAAAAAGCAGCAGCAGCTTCAAGCTGACCAAGATCTGCTAGCTGACAAATGGAGTGAAGTCCTCATGACCGAGCAATATAAACTCGAGCGTCCCTCCAAGAGTTATCCAAGGCGCAGGTTGCTTCCCCGACTGGAGGAAGAAGCATACGAAACAGCTGATCGGCCACCCCGTGGCCGCGATAGAGTGGCATTCCAGCCAAAAGCTCAGCCTCCACCCCAACGCCATTCAAATAAAAAGGCATGGGGAGATACGCCAGACCTGCGAGACATATTGGAGGACAAAGCAAAGCATTCAAGATCGATCTACGGATCACGAAGGCGCACCACTCTACGAGACGATAAACGTCACGCCGGATACAGTAAAAGCAAATCCGGCTGTGCTGAACACAGCGGGCAGGACCCATCCTAAATGCGTCGCGATATAGCCCAATACAGAGGCGCCGCACACCCCTTATGCTTCACAGATGAAGTAATGGAACATCAATTCCCAGAAGGTTTCAAACCTGTAAGCATTGAATCATACGACGGCACAACAGATCCCGCAGTATGGATTGAGGACTTCCTCCTTCACATCCACATGGCCCGCGGTGATGACTTACATGCCATCAAATACCTCCCACTAAAACTCAAAGGACCAGCGCGACATTGGCTTAATAGCTTGCCAGCGGACTCCATTAGCTGTTGGGAAGATCTGGAAGCCGCATTCCTCGACAACTTTCAGGGCACTTATGTGCAACCACCAGACGCCGATGACTTGAGCCACATAATTCAGCAGCCATAAGAGTCAGCCAGGAAATTCTGGACTCGGTTCCTTACAAAGAAAAATCAAATCATCGACTGTCCGGATGCGGAGGCCTTAGCGGCTTTCAAGCACAACATCCGAGACGAGTGGCTAGCCCGGCACCTTGGTCAGGAAAAGCCAAAATCCATGGCAGCCCTCACGACGCTCATGACCCGCTTTTGTGCGGGAGAAGACAGCTGGTTGGCTTGCAGTAATAACATATCAAAGAACCATGGTACCTCAGATACCAAGGACGGCAATAGCAGGTCACGTCGCAACAAGCATAAGCGCCGCATTAACGGCAAAAGTACTGAGGATACGGCAATCAATGCCGGATTCAAAGGCTCTAAACCCGGTCAGCGGAAAAAGCCATTCAAACAAAGTATGCCGGGTCCGTCCAGCTTGGACCGTATACTCGATCGCTCGTGTCAAATACACGACACCCTAGACAAGCCAGACAATCACACCAACAGGGATTGTTGGGTGTTCAAGCAGGCCGGCAAGTTAATTGTTGAAAACAAGGACAAGGGGCCGCATAGCGATGACGAGGAAGAACACCGGCAGCCGCACACTGGAGGACAGAAGAGGTTTCCCCAGCAAGTGCGGACGGTGAACATGATATACGCAACCCACATCCCCAAGAGGGAGCAGAAGCGTGCGCCCAGGGACGTATATGCGTTGGAGCCAGTCACCCCAAAGTTCAACCCTTGGTCCTCCTATCCGATCACCTTCGATCGCAGGGACCACCCCACTAGTATCCATCACGGCGGATTCGCCGCACTGGTCCTAGACCCAATCATCGACGGATTTCACCTCACTCGAGTCCTTATGGACGGCGGCGTCAGCCTGAACCTGCTTTATTAGGACACAGTGCGCAAAATGGGTATAGACCCCTCAAGGATCAAACCCACAAAGACGACCTTTAAGGGCGTCATTCCAGGCGTAGAGGCCCACTGCACAGGCTCAATTACACTGGAAGTGGTCTTCGGATCCCCGGATAACTTCCGAAGCGAAGAGTTAATCTTCGATATAGTCCCGTTCTGCAGTGGTTATCGCGCGCTGCTCGGAAGAACCACATTTGCTAGATTCAATGCGGTACCACATTATGAATACCTCAAGCTCAAGATGCCAGGACCTCGCGGAGTTATTACAGTCAATGGAAACACAGAGCGCTCTCTCCGAACAGAGGAGCACACCGCAGCCCTCGCAGCAGAAGCGCAAAGCAGCCTCTCAAGACAATCTACCAGTTTGGCGTTTCAAAGCCAGGACACCTTCAAGCGCGCTCAGGGCAATCGGCAAACAGACCGCCTGGCGCGATCTGAGCTCGCGTAGCAATATGGCGGCCACCCCAATCCCAGCCCAACGGCGTTGTTCGTGCTGCGCGTACATAATTACGCATTAAAAATACCATGGGCACAGGTGGAGAGGGGGGCACAACTACGGCACGCCCCAAAACGCGGCCTAAACCTCACCAGGGGCTTCCAGTTTGGTTATTTTTCTTTTTCTTTCAGGACTTCAATCTCTAGAAACACTGTCCGACAGCGCCATTGCTATTTTTGAATTTTGAATTTGGATCTGGGTCGTGATTTTTTTGCCCATTTTTTGCTCTTTTTTGCTCGTTTTTTGGCACGATATTATTTCAAATTTTGTTCCTATTTTTGGATCTTGTACGTTCTTTTGTAGTGTTATTTTGCCGGAGAGGAGTTCGCCGGAGAGGAGGAGGAGGAGGTCACCGGAGAGGCGCTCGCCTACATCGCCGGAGAGGAGGAGGAGGAGGTCGCCGGAGAGGAGTTGACCGGAGCATCGGAGAGGAGGAAGGAGAAACCATGAGGGGATGGGAGGAGAGGAGGGAGGAGGACCTCACCGGAGAGGAGGGAGGAGGAGTTCACCGGAGAGGAGGGAGGAGAAACCGTGAGGGGAGGAGAGGAGGGAGGAGGAGGAAGGAGGAGGTCGCCGGAGAGGAGGAGGGTAGTATGGTGGAGGAGAGAAGGGAAGATGGAGTGGAGGAGTGGAGGAGATGAAGTGGAGGAGAGGTGGAGTGGAGGAGAAGAATGAAGAGGTAAGGAGGAGAGGGCCACGCCCAGCCATATATACGACATAGTAATGGCGCACCGCGGGTAGGTGCACCATTACTAACTTTTTTTATTTTTTTGATTTATTTTGAATTTTGAAGGCGGGAAGATACTAATGGCGCACCATGGGCAGGTGCGCCATTAGTAACTTTTTTTTTATTTTTTGACTTATTTTGAAATTTGAAGGCGGGAAGATAGTAATGGCGCACCATGGGTAGGTGCGCCATTAGTAAGTTTGAATTATTTTTTTGAATTTTTTGCCTCTCCATATCTTAAAAGCCCCGTATCTTTTTTTCTGTTAGGTATTTGAGGATTTTGAAAAAATTTAACGGGGTTCCCCCTTTTAAATTTGGATGTAACTTTTCGAGTAGATGATTTTTCATATATAAAACTTTTTCATCCGAGTTCATACACAAAAGTTATGCCCATTTTACAAATTCTCGAGAGATTTCGCAAATAAAGTCGAAATTCATATTTGTAAATTTTCACAACAACTAGACCACATATCACATGGGAAACATATTTTCTTTTATTTTTTATTTAAACTGAAAAGGCGATCCACAGGGGGGGTGCATTCGATGGAAGTGGTGGCCAAGTTACTAATGGCGCACCGTGGGAGTGGTGCGCCATTACTAGTCTAGTAATGGCGCACCACTCCCACGGTGCGCCATTAGTAGTTTTGAAAAAAGTTTTAATTTTTTTTACTAATGGCGCACCGTGGATGTGGTGCGCCATTAGTATTTGGACACTAATGGCGCACCAACACATGGTGCGCCATTAGTATATAGTAATGGCGCACCACATGTCTGGTGCGCCATTAGTGTCAATTCCATCTATAGCCCTTTTCCTAGTAGTGGACAACTACGGAATTCCCAGGTGGATTACAGAGTTCATATAATTCCTCAGCCCGCCCTTGGAAGGGACATAGTCCTACTCTTTTGCTTATTATACTATCTGTATCACTCTGCTTTAATGCAATTTTTTAATATACAATACATAACATTACGACTATTATCACATTTTTGTTATATATATACATATCTATGTGTTCATTAATGATGCCTAGCAACCGTACACTCTGGTACAGCCAATGCACCAGGGGCTTACGTCCGCACAATATGGTGTGAAAAGTCCGAATACTTTCACAAGTGCGGCACCCCGAACTTATAGCATTATATGCATCAGCTCCGAATCATGTCTTTGGTCAAATGTTGGGTTTGCCTGGCTCCTATGTTTTGGTACCTTACATTCCGCTCTATCGGCTAAGGTAGCGCTAGGAGAACTACTGCGATTGTGCCCCGGTTCTGCCGAGCCGAGCACCTCAGTAGAGAAAGCTAAAACTGACTGTCATGACAAGGCGAGAGACTGGTCGCTGTTCGGCGAGGTTTTTCGAGTCCCTAAAGACTTATGCCACTTAGGGAGAGGGGCCGGCTCCGTCCGGCTTACAGGCGTGTATCGCGCCCCGAATTCGGCCTTCCAAATACCAGGGGCTTCACCAAAATTTAAAATTATAGAATTCTATGGCTAAGTGAGAGTGATAAAGCATTATTAGTCCGGTTGCCTTGTTCGTTGTGCTGAGCACCTCCCTCGAAGGACCCAAACATGGGAACAAGAGTGCTCAGGTTTATCCTGAACACCCCAGCACTCGTGGCATGGGGGCAGAAGCCGAGGACTAGCCATCTCTCAGATTGGATAAACAGCCAAACAGAAGGTAATATTTTAAATTCACACAAGCGTTGCATAGCGAATACGATACAAGTTTTCATACATAGAGGACAAAACGAGCAAGTCTCATTCAAATATTACATTTTGCGAACACTCATCCGCGATAAGACGGGCACCCGGCAGAACACCCTCGTAGTACATCTCGGGGTGGCGGTGCTCCTTGCCCTCCGGCGGCCCCTCCTTGATCAGGTTCACGGCGTCTAGCTTGACCCACTGCATTTTTACACGGGCGAAGGCCCGACGTGCACCTTCAATGCAGACGGATCGCTTGACGACCTCCAGCCGTGGGTAGGCATCCACAAGCCCCCTCACCAGGCCAAAGAAGCTATTCGGAAGGGCATCGCCAGGCCACAACCGGACAATGAAGCCCTTCATGGCCTGATCGGCCGCCTTATGTAGCTCGGCCATCTGCTTCAGCTGGTCGCCCATCGGCACTGGATGTTCGGCCTCAGCATACTGAGACCAGAACAGCTTCTCCATCGAGCTATCGTCCTCGGCCTGGTAAAATTGTGCGGCATCGGACAAACTGCGGGGCAAATCTGCGAATGGTCCTGAAGAGGTCCGGATCCGGGTAAGTAATCGATAATTTACATTTACATGCTTGCTTTGCATATAGAAAGCCTTACCCGCCGCTATCTTCTTTATCGCGTCGATCTCCTGAAGGGCCTTCTGGGCCTTGGCCTTGGCACTCTTCGCGCTCTCACGGGCCGCGGCAAGCTTAGACTCTCGCGTCTTCAAGTCAAGCTCCAACGCCTCGTGCTTCGTCATGAGAGGCTGCAGCTCTTGCTGCACCTCGCCCACCCGAGCCTCGTGCCTCTCTCGCTCGGTGAGCTCCCGGGCTGCCTTTTCTTCGGCCTGGGACAGCGCTTGCTTCAGGGTCGCCACCTCGGTCGTGGCCCCTGCCAAACATACAATGATCCTGTCATTTAGCAATTGCGTCCTTTTCCTCATCTACAGACGGGGTATTACTTACCCTTGTTCTCCTCGAGCTGCCTCTTAGCAAGGCCGAGCTCTTTCTGGGACCCCTCGAGGGCCTCCTTCAGTACGGCGACCTCCGCAGTTAGTGCGGCGGACGCCAGCAGCGAAGCCTGCATATGCATATTGACATACTTATATTAGACTCCTGAGATATTATTTGATCCTCTGATCGGATTTTCTTTGTGAACACCGAACAAAGCATCAGGGGCTGCTGTCTATGCGGTAATATTTCTACTACATATTAAACACTTACCTCGAAGCCTGCTACAAGGCTAGTACAGGCTTCAGTCAATCCGCTCTTGGCGGACTGAACCTTCTGGATCACCGCACTCATGATAGTGCGGTGCTCCTCCTCGATGGAAGCGCTGCGAAGTGCTTCCAACATAGTGTCCGGCGCCTTTGGATGGACAGAGTTCACCGGCACAGGAGTCTCACCCCCTTAGAAGGGGACCGCCTGCCCGAGCTCGGAACCATTGGAGGGTCCAGCGCGGTGTTCGGCTGAGGGCCGAACTCGGAGCTCTCGGGGACCCCGTCCCCTCGGTTCCCGGAGTCCGGAAGGTCGCCTTGAGGCGCCTCTGGGACTGTCCCCCCTCGATCCGGTGCCTCTTAATACAGCACCTCGGCGTTGTCGGCTGGATGAGGGGAGGTGGCGGTCAGGACAGGATCGCTATCCATGTCCGACGAGCCCAGGGAGCCGTCCGAGGATACCTCGATATTGGCTCGGGTCGGCCTGCACAATTGAGTTCGGCATTAGGGAAAGCAATGCGACAAAGGAATCGTATGGGTTACTTTGGTATCTGAATACTTACGATCTCCCCTGGGGCTTGGCCCTGGGAAACCACTCATCTTCACTTTCGTCGGCGGCGGTGGAGCTGTCCAGAAGGAGCGTCCTTCCCTTCTTGGACCCTCCGGCCTCCCCAGTTGGGGCGGCCTTCCTTTTCTTGTCTCCCCCAATCGACGGGGGAGCCTCTTCTTCCTCTTCCTCGTCTTCGGGGGAAGAGTGCGCGGCAGAGTCATCGGGCGGTGAGTCCAATGACGCCTGGCGTCGAGAACTCTTACGAGCTCCCTTGGCCTTCTTGGTCTTCTCCGGCACCTTATAAGGGGCCGGGGTCAACATCTTCGTCAGAAGAGCGTCTGCGGGGCCTTCGGGCAAGGGAGCTGGACAGTTGATCTGTCTGGCCATCTTCTGCCAGTCCTGACAAAATTACGAGAGTTTAGATCCCGCATAGAGTCAATCTATATAGAAAACAAGTATCCTATAAAAGATAAAACAACTTACCGCACTGGTGTCGCGCTTCCCGCTGAATCCGCGATCCTCGGTAATGGGGGGAGGGACCTCGGCGCTCTTGAACAGCACCCTCCAGGCATCTTCATGAGTCATATCGAAGAGCCTGTTCAGAGTTCGATGCTGCGCCGGATTGAACTCCCACAAGTTAAACTCCCATTGTTGGCACGGGAGTATCCGGCGGACGAGCATAACCTGGACTATGTTGACAAGCTATAGCTTCTTGTCCACCATGTTCTGAATACATGACTGGAGTCCGGTCAGCTCTTTTGAATTACCCCAGGACAGGCCCTTCTCTTTCCAGGAGGTGAGCCGCATGGGGATGCCAGATCGGAACTCGGGGGCCGCTACCCATGCGGGGTCACGCGGCTCGGTGATATAGAACCACCCCGATTGCCACCCCTTTATGGTATCCACGAAGGTGCCCTCGAGCCATGTGATGTTGGGCATCTTGCCCACCATGGCGCCTCCACACTCCGCCTGGCGGCCGCTCACTACCTTCGGCTTGACATTGAAGGTCTTCAGCCATAAGCCGAAGTGGGGCTTGATGCGGAGGAAGGCCTCGCTCACGATGATAAACGCCGAGATGTTGAGGATGAAGTTCGGCGCCAGATCGTGGAAATCCAGGTCGTAATAGAACATGAGCCCCCGGACAAAGGGATGGAGAGGGAATCCCAGTCCACGGAGGAATTGGGTGAGGAATACCACCCTCTCATGGGGCTCGGGGATGGGGATGAGCTGTCCCTCATCTGGGAGCCGGTGTGCGATGTCGTCGGGCAGGTATCCGGCTCTCCTTAGTTTCTTGACATCTCCCTCCGTGACGGAGGAGACCATCCACTTGCCTCCCGCTCCGTACATGGTTGGAGAAGGTTGAGACGGAAGTGAGGACTTGGGCGCTAGAGCTCGAGTGTGCGGGAGCGGATGAGCAGAGGAGGAAGAAGGCGTGGATAGAAAGGTGAATCCTTATCCCTTTATATGGGCGGACAAAACTAAGCGTCCCCACTTACCTGGTAAAACTCGCTTATCCCCAAGCGCCATAATTAATGGCGCGGTTGGGTTACCCACACCTGTATTGATGAGAATCCCGTAATAAGGGGACATGATCTCTGCTTTGACAAGACGTGTCGAAAAACTGCCTCGCGTTATGTGCGGGGCTGGTTAAAAGAAACGGTTCGAATAATCACCGGGCCATGACGTAACGTCATGTTGCCAAAACAAGCTAGCGGATTAGATCTGCGAAAACATTATTCTCTCTACGATGGAATGTGGAATTTATTTTGCAGGGTCGGACACTATCCTCGTATTCAACTTCTTTTGTCATGTATTCAGAGAGGGAACCCGCCTTGCAATGCCGAAGACAATACTACGCGCTGGACTCATCGTCATTGAAGCCTGGTTCAGGGACTACTGTGGGAGTCCTGGATTAGGGGGTCTCTGGATAGCCGGACTATCTCCATTGGCCGGACTGTTAGATTATGAAGATACAAAGAATGAAGACTTCGTCTCGTGTCCGAATGGGACTCTACTTGGCGTGGAAGGCAAGCTAGGCAATACGTATATGGATATCTCCTCCTTTGTAACCGACCTTGTGTAACCCAAACCCTCTCCGGTGTCTATATAAACCGAAGGGTTTTAGTCCGTAGGACAACAATCACAACATACAATCATACCGTAGTCTAGCTTCTAGGGTTTAGCCTCTCTGATCTCGTGGTAGATCTACTCTCGTAACACCCATATCATCAATATTAATCAAGCAGGACGTAGAGTTTTACCTCCATCAAGAGGGCCCGAACCTGGGTAAAACTTCATGTCCCTTGTCTCCTGTTACCATCCGGCCTAGACGCATAGTTCGGGACCCCCTACCCGAGATCCGCCGGTTTTGACACCGACAGGGAGGAACATATGCTTGTAGGAATTGCAATAATATCAAGTTTCCTCTCTATGTGCTTAAAGTTTTGAAGTTATGCTTGTTTTGCCCTCCTATGCTAGTTGATTATTGTTCCCATAAGTTGTTTGCTCACAAAATCCCTACGCATAGGAAGTGGGTTAGACTTAAATGTGCTAGTCATATTCTTCATGATGCTCTCTTTATGTTACAATTCTTATCTCTTATGTGAGCAGCGTTGAAATCATCATGCCTAGCTAGGGGCGTTAAACGATAGCGCTTGTTGGGAGGCAACCCAATTTTATTTTTGTTCCTTGCTTTTTGTTCCTGTTTAGTAATAAATAATTCATCTAGCCTATGTTATGATTGAGTTTGTATGTGTTTAATTAGTGTTTGTGCCCAGTAGAACCTTTGGGAAGACTTGGGGAAAATCTTGTTGATCATGCTGTAAAAAACAGAAACTTTAGCGCTCACGAGAATTGCTGCCATTTTTATTTGGAAAGTGCTATTTAGTTATTTCTTTTTGCAGATGATTAGTAGAAAAACTAATAAGGTCCACCAATTTATTTGAGAATTTTATGAGTTCTAGAAGTATACGTTTGATCCAGATTACTACAGACTATTCTGTTTTTGACAGATTCTGTTTTTCATGTGTTGTTTACTTATTTTGATGAATCTATGGCTAGTAAAAGAGTTTATAAACCATAGAGAAGTTGGAATACAGTAGGTTTAACACCAATATAAATTAAGAATGAGTTCATTACAGTACCTTGAAGTTGTGATTTATTTTCTTATATTAACGGAGCTTACGAGTTTTCTGTTAAGTTTTGTGTTGTGAAGTTTTCAAGTTTTGGGTAAGGATTCGATGGACTATGGAATAAGGAGTGGAAAGAGCCTAAGCTTGGGGGTGCCCAAGGCACCCCAAGGTAATATTCAAGGATAGCAAGAGCCTAAGCTTGGGGATGCCCCGGAAGGCATCCCCTCTTTCGTCTTCGTTCATCGGTAACTTTACTTGGTGCTATATTTTTATTCACCACATGATATGTGTTTTGCTTGGAGCATCAGTTTATTTTGTTAAGAGTTGCTTGCTGTCATTTAGAACAATGTTTTGCATCTTTTATTTCAACAAAAGTGGCATTGATAGCCTTTACTATGCCTATTTTAGAATTCCACATGTTGCTGTTTGAAAACAGAAAGTTTACCGCTGTTGCAATAATTCCCTAGAAAATTCAGAATGTGATAAAATGTTGAAACCTTTTGCATATTAAGATCTGATAAATTTACTACAGTGGGAATTTTCTTTCATAATTTTTGGAGCTAGGGAAGTATGGATGTTGCTGCATTCTTTACAGACTGTCCTGTTTAGGCAGATTGCTGTTATGTTTGCATATGTTTGCTTCTTTAATGATTCTATTTGAGTATAGGACTATTAAATATGCAGAGACATTTAGTATGCAATGTTGAATAATAATTTTAGTGATTTGCTACAGTAGAGTATGATAAGGTTTTTGCAATGGTTTATACTAACTTATCTCACGAGTCCTTGTTGAGTTTTGTGTGGATGAAGCTTTTGAGATTTAGGGAGACCGTGATATGAGAGGAATTAAGGAGACACAAAAGCTCAAGCTTGTGGATGCCCCGGTTGGCATCCCACCTTTCTTCTTCAACAACTACCGGTTAGTTTCGGTTGATCCTAAGTTTTTGCTTCTTCACATGATATTTGCCATTCTTAGAATGCCATTTTCATTTGTTTTGCTAGCTGTTTGAATAAAATACCAAGATCTGAAATTATTAGATGTTAGAGAGTCTTCACATAGTTGCATAATTATTCGACTACTCATTGATCTTCATTTATATCTTTCGGAGTAGTTTGTCATTTGCTCTAATACTTCACTTATATCTTTTAGAGCACGGTGGTGGATTTGTTTTATAGAAACTATTGATCTCTCATGCTTCCTTAGATTATTTTGAGAGTCTTAAATAGCATGGTAATTTTCTTAAAAAATCCTAATATGCTAGGTATTCAAGAATAGTAAAAACTTTCATTTAGAGTATTGAATACTAAGAGAAGTTTGATGCTTGATGATTATTTTGAGATATGGAGGTAATAATATCAAAGTCGTGCTAGTTGAGTAGTTGTGAATTTGAGAAATGCGTGTGTTGAAGTTTGCAAGTCCCGTAGCATGCACGTATGGTAAACGTTATGTAACAAATTTGAAACATGAGGTGTTATTTGATTGTCCTCCTTATGAGTGGCGGTCGGGGACGAGCGATGGTCTTTTCGTACCAATCTATCCCCCTAGGAGCATGCGCGTAGTGCCGAGGTTTCTGATGACTTGTAGATTTTTGCAATAAGTATGTGAGTTCTTTATGACTAACATTGAGTCCATGGATTATACGCACTCTCACCCTTCCATCATTTCTAGCCTCTTCGGTACCGTGCATTGCCCTTTCTCACATTGAGAGTTGGTGCAAACTTCGCCGGTGCATCCAAACCCCGTGATATGATACGCTCTTTCACACATAAACCTCCTTATATCTTCCTCAAAACAGCCACCATACCTACCTATTATGGCATTTCCATAGCCATTCCGAGATATATTGCCATGCAACTTTCCACCATTCCGTTTATCATGACACGTTCATCATTGCCATATTGCTTAGCATGATCATGTAGTTCACATAGTATTTGTGGCAAAGCCACCGTTCATAATTATTTCATACATTTCATTCTTGGTTCATTGCATATCCCGGTACACCGTCGGAGGCATTCATATAGAGTCATACTTTGTTCTAGTATCGAGTTGTAATCATTGAGTTGTAAATAAATAGAAGTGTGATGATCATCATTTTCTAGGGCATTGTCCCAAGTGAGGAATAAAAAAGGGGGGAGAAAGGCCATAAAAAAGAGAAGGCCCAAAAAAAGAGAAAGGCCATAAAAAAGGAAAAGGCCCAAATAAAAAAAATAAAAAAAATAAAAAGAGAGAAAAAGAGATAAGGGACAATGCTACTATCCTTTGCCACACTTGTGCTTCAAAGTAGCACCATAATCTTCATGATAGAGAGTCTCTTGTTTTGTCACTTTCATATACTAGTGGGAATTTTCACTATAGAACTTGGCTTGTATATTCCAACAATGGGCCTCCTCAAGTGCCCTACGTCTTCGTGAGCAAGCAAGTTGGATGCACACCCACTTAGTTTCTTTTGTTGAGCTTTCATACATTTATAGCTCTAGTGCATCCGTTGCATGGCAATCCCTACTCCTTGCATCAACATCAATCGGTGGGCATCTCCATAGCCCATTGATTAGCCTCGTTGATGTGAGACTTTCTCCTTTTTGTCTTCTCCGCATAACCCCCCTCATTATATTCTATTCCACCCATAGTGCTATGTCCATGGCTCGCGCTCATACATTGCGTGAAAGTTTATAGGTTTGAGATTACTAAAGTATGAAACAATTGCTTGGCTTGTCATCGGGGTTGTGCATGATGAGAGCATTCTTGTGTGACGAAAATGGAGCATGACTAAACTATATGATTTTGTAGGGAGAACTTTCTTGGCCATGTTATTTTGAGAAGACATAATTGCTTAGTTAGTATGCTTGAAGTATTATTATTTTTATGTCAATATGAACTTTTATCTTGAATCTTACAGATCTGAATATTCATGCCACAATTAAGAAGAATTACATTGAAATTATGCCAAGTAGCACTCCGCATCAAAAATTCTGTTTTTATCATTTACCTACTCGAGGACGAGCATGAATTAAGCTTGGGGATGCTGATATGTCTCCAACGTATCTATAATTTTTTATTGCTCCATGCTATATTATCTTCTGTTTTGGATGTTTATGGGTTTTATTATACACTTTTATATAATTTTTGGGACTAACCTATTAACACCGAGCCCAGTGCTAGTTTTTGTTTTTTCCTTGCTTTAGAGTATCGCAGAAAAGGAAAATCAAACGGAGTCCAATTGACCTGAAACTTCAGGAACTTATTTTTGGATCAGAAGAAGCCCAGAAGACTTGGAGTGCATGTCAGGGGATCTATGAGAAAGCCACAAGGCAGGGGCACGCCCTCCACCCTCGTGGGCCCCTCGTGGCCCCCCTGACATATTTCTTCCGCCTATATATCTCCATATACCCTAAAAACATCTGAGAGCACAATAGATTGGGAGTTCCGCCGCCAGAAGCCTCCGTAGCCACCGAAAACCAATCTAGACCCGTTCCGGCACCCTGCCAGAGGGGGCAATCCCTCTTCGGTGGCCATCTTCATCATCCCAGTGCTCTCCATGACGAGGAGGGAGTAGTTGTCCCTCGGGGCTGAGGGTATGTACCAGTAGCTATGTGTTTGATCTCTCTCTCTCTCTCTCTCTCTCTCTCTCTCCCTCTCTCTCTCTCTCGTGTTATTGAGGTGATATGATCTTGATGTATCGAGAGCTTTGCTATTATAGTTGGATCTTATGATGTTTTCTCCCCCCTCTACTCTCTTGTAATGGATTGAGTTTTCCCTTTGAAGTTATCTTATCGGATTGAGTCTTTGAAGATTTGAGAACACTTGATGTATTTCTTGCCGTGCGTATCTATGGTGACAATGGGATATCACGTGATTCACTTGATGTATGTTTTGGTGATCAACTTGCGGGTTCCACCCATGAACCTATGCATAGGGGTTGGCACACATTTTCGTCGTGATTCTCCAGTATAAACTTTGGGGCACTCTTTGAGGTTTATGTGTTGGTTGAATAGATGAATCTGAGATTGTGTGATGCATATCGTATAATCATACGCACGGATACTTGAGGTGACATTGGAGTATCTAGGTGACATTAGGGTTTTGGTTGATTTGTGTCTTAAGGTGTTATTCTAGTACGAACTCTAGGTCTGTTTATGACACTTAGAGGATTAGCCCAACGGATTGAGTGGAAATAATAACTTTGAGGTGGTTTCGTACCCTACCATAATCTCTTCGTTCGTTCTCCGCTATTAGTGACTTTGGAGTGACTCTTCGTTGCATGTTGAGGGATAGTTATGTGATCCAATTATGTTATTATTATTGAGGAAACTTGCACTAGTGAAAGTATGAACCCTAGGCCTTGTTTCAACGCATTGCAATACCATTTGTGCTCACTTTTATCATTAGTTACCTTGCTGTTTTTATATTTTCAGATTACAAAAACCTTTATCTACCATCCATATACCACTTGTATCACCATCTCTTCGCCGAACTAGTGCACCTATACAATTTACCATTGTATTGGGTGTGTTGGGGACACAAGAGACTCTTTGTTATTTGGTTGCAGGGTTGCTTGAGAGAGACCATCTTCATCCTACGCCTCCTACGGATTGATAAACCTTAGGTCATTCACTTGAGGGAAATTTGCTACTGTCCTACAAACCTCTGCACTTGGAGGCCCAACAATGTCTACAAGAAGAAGGTTGTGTAGTAGACATCAGTAACCAAGGAGCTTACCACGGATCGGAAGACCAAGGCGCTTGAGCATGTTTTGGTAAGGAATACACCCCCGCATAATTAGCTCCATATGGTTGCATTATAATTAATGAAGCCAATTTTCTAAATGGTTCATGTTCCTTCCACAGGACACTGAAAGCAGTAGTGCGGGGTCATCTCAGAGCTCCCCTTTCGACACCCCTTTAAATAGGGCGTTGAACGTAATGAAAAACAAGGATAAGCTCAGTAAGCCGTCGTCAGCTGGTTGTGTGGCCGTCAAAGGCTTGTCCACGAAATGGTCGGAGTAGTATACCGCTGGGCGAAAGGAGAGAAAGACCAGCTCGGAAAGCCAGGAGCGCGAGGTTCAACAACTCAAGGCACAAGTGGCGCAGATTCCGGAGATCGTCGAAGAGCAAGTGCGAGACCAATTGGGAGCGACGATCACCACCATTATGCGTACCTTGGTTTCTGGGCTGCAGGCGTGGATTGCGGGCGGCCAACAGGGGCCATCCCCGATTCCCAGCTTCACGGGCAGCAACTCGCGCAGCACGCCGACGACACCATTGGTGTCTCCGGCGGAGGCGGCATTGGTGTCTCCCGTGGCGGCACCGGCATTGCAACTTAATACACCCGGGTGTGGGAAGAATACGCCGGCCGGCACCTCGGCAGCAAGCAGCCCCTCCGTCACTTGCACGCCCGCCGTTGGCGGTGCCTCGACATTAGCCGAGCTCGATGCCTTCACGGTAACTAATTAAGCCTCTCGGCCGATGACTTCATCTCCTTGCCTTTGACTGGGCATCCCTGACGCCTTACATGTTTTCGCAGGGCGCCGCCGACATTCCGTGCACTCTCCTGCACTTCGTGAGCGATGAGTTGGTCGATGTCGCCAAAGGCAGAATCGTTCAACAGGGCAGAGGCGTGTTCCACGGTATTCAGATTCCACCCACCGTTTATAGGTTTCAACTGGTTCGGGTGCTACCGGGCTTCGACGACATGTTACCTCCGTATCGACCCCATGGGGCCGACGAAGATGATGTGATGACCCTCAGCGCTTGCATAAGCTAGCCCATGCTTTGGCCGAAGAGCCAGATTCGTTTGGGGGCGGGGGACACCACCCCATAGATAACACCGCCAGTCGTGCTGGCGCCAAGCCATGGCAAGACCCCTGCAACGCTACCGGCCATGCCGGACATGGATATGGCACAGGACCCGGACGATGATGACGACAACGATGGTACATTTACCAACATCGATAAGTACTTCAACGAACATGGGTACGGTGACGAATTCTTGGGGCCTCCTTCTCAAGAACCCAACCCTGCAAAAGACGATCTAGCTGGTACCGCGGAGAAACCCAGTTGCAACACGCATCGTTTGGCGTTCAGTTCTGAGGAGACGCCTCCAGCTGCCGCCTTCACCGAGCCTCAGATAGCCGAGGTGCGAAATATTATCAGCCCCAACACACTCAAGAAGGCTGTCTGTGAGAAGAACTCGATGCCATTACAGCAGGAGAAGAAGGGACGGAAAAGAAAGAGTAACAAGGGTGCGAGCTAGCCGGCACCGAGTACGATCCGTGCTCAGGACGGGCCACCTTCACCTAAGGATATCTCGAGGAGGGTGCATGTGGTGGGTAGGCCGATGCTACCGACTAATCTGCTCAATGCTGCAACCGGTGCTATGCGGAGTCTGCATGACAGTGTTCTTTCTTTGGAGAAGCGGCGTCTCCGAGAGAATGATGTGGCATACCCAGTTTTCGTGGCCAAGGTGCCAGAGGGAAGGGCTTTGTGGATAGCGCCATCGGGGGTATGATCGTCCTGCGGTTTGATGAAATCTTCGCTATGTTTAACCTTCATCCGCTGCACTACACCTTCGTTCGGTTATTTTCACTGAGTATGGAGATGCGGATCATTAGAGACAAGACCCCAGACATCGTGATAGTCGACCCCTTCTACATGCGTTCCAAGATCTTGGGCAGCGCTGGGGACCAGCAAGTCGCGAGTTCATACCTTGCAGGCGTCATTCTGGCAAACCCAGATAAGGATAACTTCCTCGTGCCTTACTTTCCCGAGTAAGTCATCCCCTCACCATCCCGTAACATATGACTTCTTAGATTTCGATCGCTCTTTCTTTTCTAACATTCCGTGTTTTGTGCAGTGACACACATTGCACACTCATCCTCTTAGGCCCAAAATATTCCATGGCCATGTATTTCGACTCAGACCGTCAGTCAAAGAAAGACTACACAAATATCAAGAAAGTTCTTGATGATGTTCTCCTCGGCTACGCCAGATCTGGAGGCACCTTCAGCGGGCCAATTCGTAGGTACGGCAAGCATGTGTTCACCCATAATACGATGTTCCCCTGCGTCAAGCAGCCGCCTGGCGGTCAGAAGGATGCCTACTATGGCCTCCATCACATGCGGGTGATTATACGGGACCATAATCACCTTCTGCTACCAAATAATCTCCAAGATTGGGCCGCAAGTTTGCCGCAATCTAGGACGCGGACATCAGACAAGAATTCGTTCACATCCAATCGGAGTTTGCGGAAATCATCCATCAAGATTTCCTTTGTACCTCGGGGTAGTTCTACCTCAGATATCAACCGTCCAACAATGAGATAGAAACAACGCTACAAATGCAGGCTGACAACGCCCGCGATTTCATGACCATCACGATAGACGGCGGCTTCATCCACGCTCCGGTCCCTGAGTCGAGTCGAAAGTAGTGATGCTATGTGTTGTTCTGAAATATCGATTAGCTCATGTTGTAATTAAACTTTAATGAACTTGTATGTCTCTTTGGTTTGGACAGTCGTTCAACTTATATGTAATCGATGCTATTTATTAGTAGGACCATGAATCGTGCTATTAATGTCTTGCTTTTCTCTTCCGATCCTTTTGTTGCATACTTATATATTGCCTATGTATTGTCTGTGAATTGCTACTAACGTTTTGTTTGGCTAGTGCATAGAGATGCCGTCGTATGTCGTGTACAAGGGTAAGGTTCCCGGAGTCTACGACGACTGGGAGGAGTGTCAGAGACAGGTTCACCGTTTCAGCGGTAACAGTTACAAAGGGTACACCACTAGTGCAGAGGCGGAAACTAGATACGCGCGCTATCTAGCAGGAGAGAGGAGGGAGCGGAGGAGGAACTGGATGAAGACCAGTTTCATCGCGATGATGCTCATCGTGATGACCGCAGCTCTCTTCTATGTGATGGTAGTTTAGATGATCGATATCGACTTGTAATGTGAAGACAAACTCGCTATTCGCGGTCTCGAGACTTGTAATGTTCTAACTTTGTTCGGTCTTTTGAACTCGAAGACTAATATGATGAATTGTATTCGGAGACTAATCTTCTATTGTATTCGATGAATCTGATGTTTATATGTTGTGCTCTCTATATTCTGTGCAGTAATATATTTTGTAACATGTGCAAATATCAGAAAAGAAAAAAATGCTAATATTCATACTAGTGGCGCACCACACTACACTTTAGTGGCACACTGCAATAAACACACTAGTGGCGCACTACATAGAAGTGCGCCATTAGTAACCCAGAGCACAAGGTAAATATGGCCCCCTGGGAGGCATAGTAATGGCGCACCGTTTGACATACTAATGGTGCACTCCCTAGTGCGCCACTATTGTCTGGTATACTAATGGCGCACCAGGGATGCGCCATTAGTATTAGTTACTAGTGGCGTGATGATAGTGGCGCACCTGTAGTGCGCCATTGATGGCCAAAACAGGTGCACCACTAATTAGCCTTTTCCTAGTAGTGGCCGCTCGCACCCGCCATAGGCCAGCGCCCCCGCACGCGAAGTCGTCCTGCGCTGGCCATGGACCACGGGCGGAGGGGAGAAGAAGGCCCCGCCACCACCCCAGCCGGCCGGGCTTCGCCCGGCAGCCCTGCTGGGCAGCGGCGAGGGAGGAGGGCAGAGGATGGGGAGGAGGGGGCAGCGATTTAGGGTTCCCCTCGGGGCGCTCACGGGAGCGCCGCGACAGGGGAGGGGGAATGGATTTGTTCAATGGCTTGTTGTCGCTTGGGTATGATCCCTCAATATTGGGGAACCCTGCGCAACTGCATAGCTCACGCATCCTCATTGACGGGCCTGAGTGTGCACGTTCATATGTGCTCACACGACAAGTCTTCAAATGTGTATTGTTGCACGACATAAGGACACCTACAATCATAATGAGCAAATTTGGATTCTCAAACGTCTGTGGACGCACCCGCCCTATGTCCATACATATATCCATCCAAGCCCCCATTTGTGTATGCATGTAACCATGTCCCCTACTTTGTCCACGAATTGTCCGGTCACATGCATCTGATTGATGGGATGAAAAGAGAGAGAAAAGGTGGTCTGGAGTGAGCCACATCCTATGTGGAGGAATGACCGGACACGGGCGAACATCCCCATATCCTCACCATATATGGCAGGATTTAGGGATTTGTGGACAGCCCACCATATGAGGACAACATGAGAGGTCTGGTTGGGTGCCTTTTTGTTTCTCTCTCCTGTCCAGGCAATGACCGGGCTGTCTGCCCGGACGTTTAGGGAGGATATGAGGGATCCGGTTGTATATGCTCTACACACTAACAAAAGCTGCTATAACTGAAATGTTGTCTTACCGGTCAAATGGTCACACCGAAGGATACATGTTAATGAGCAAAAATCGTATGTGCACCTACAATTTAGATGTAGTTGTTTTAGTGTCAGAAGCAATGTCTTTCTCAAAAAAAGGAGTCTGCAAGTGTTGGCCATATTTTCCTTCTCAGTTCGAGCCAAATTGGGAGCTTATTCCATCTAACCAGTTTCTTATGAGAAATCCAAGAAAAGGATAGTAATGCTAATTGAAGGGTATCAGCACACTATGATGTGTCTTTGTTTTCATGTCTCAATACCTCCCACTCCCATCGAGGCATCGAGCACGAATGGTTAGGCCAGTGAGCTTGCAAAAGCAAAATATTAAGTGGTGGGGAGATGGGGGGTAAGGAAGCCTTGTAAGCACAGTTGAGATGGCAAAGGAAGCGTGAAAAAGGTAGCTGAAAAGAGAATGAATACAGATGGCAGGCCATGAGTAAGTAGAGAGGAGTATAGAGAAAGATATATACTGCATTATGATCATTGTTAGGGAGAGAGTGCATGTCAAATTTGCAGCCAAGTGGGAGGTAGGGAGGTACCCTTGTTGGCTGCTACCTCTTGAGCACTGCGTTGGTTTTCCCCGAAGAGGAAGGGATGATGCAGTAAAGTAGTGTAAGTATTTCCCTCAGTTTTTGAGAACCAAGGTATCAATCCAGTAGGAGGCTACGCCCAAGTCCCTCGCACCTGCACAAAAAAAATAAATCCTCGCAACCAACGCGATAAGGGGTTGTCAATCCCTACACGGCCACTTACGAGAGTGAGATCTGATAGATGTGATAAGATAATATTTTTGGTATTTTTATGATAAAGATGCAAAGTAAAATGAAAGCAAAGTAAAAAAGCAAAGGAAATAACTAAGTATTGGAAGATTAATATCATGAAGATAGACCCGGGGGGCATAGGTTTCACTAGTGGCTTCTCTCAAGAGCATAAGTATTTTACGGTGGGTGAACGAATTACTGTTGAGCAATTGACAGAATTGAGCATAGTTATGAGAATATCTAGGTATGATCATGTATACAGGCATCGCGTCTGAGAGAAGTAGACCGACTCCTGCCTACATCTACTACTATTACTCCACTCATCGACCGCTATCCAGCATGCATCTAGAGTATTAAGTTCGTGAAAACAGAGTAACGCCTTAAGCAAGATGACATGATGTAGAGGGATAAACTCATGCAATATGATGAAAACCCCATCTTGTTATCCTCGATGGCAATAATACAATACGTGCCTTCCTGCCCCTACTGTCACTCGGAAAGGACACCGCAAGACTGAACCCAAAGCTAAGCACTTCTCCATTGCAAGAAAGATCAATCTAGTAGGCAAAACCAAACTGATAATTCGAAGAGACTTGCAAAGATAACCAATCATACATAAAAGAATTTAGAGAAGATTCAAATATTGTTCATAGATAGACTTGATCATAAACCCACAATTCATCGGTCTCAACAAACACACCGCAAAAAGAAGATTACATCGAATAGTTCTCCACAAGAGAGGGGGAGAACATTGTATTGAGATCCAAAAAGAGAGAAGAAGCCATCTAGCTAATAACTATGGACCCGTAGGTCTAAGGTGAACTACTCACACTTCATCGGAGGGGCTATGGTGATGATGTAGAAGCCCTCCGTGATAGATACCCCCTCCGGCGGAGCTCCAGAACAGGCCCCAAGATGGGATCTCATGGATACAGAAAGTTGCGTCGGTGGAATTAGGGTTTTGGCTCCGTATCTGATCGTTTGGGGGTACGTAGGTATATATAGGAGGAAGGAGTACATCGGTGGAGTAACAGGGGGCCCACAAGGGTGGAGGGCGCGCCTGGGGGGTAGGCGCGCCCCCCCTACCTCGTGGCCTCCTCCTTTGTTTCTTGACGTAGGGTCGAAGTCTCCTGGATCATTTTCGGTGAGAAAATCACGTTCCCTAAGGTTTCATTCCGTTTGGACTCCGTTTGATATTCATTTTCTTCGAAACCCTAAAATAGGCAAAAAAACAGCAATTCTGGGCTGGGCCTCCGGCTAATAGGTTAGTCCCCAAAATAATATAAAAGTGGATAATAAAGCCCAATAATGTCCAAAACAGTAGATAATATAGCATGGAGCAATAAAAAATTATAGATATGTTGGAGACGTATCAAGCATCCCCAAGCTTAATTCATGCTCGTCCTCGAGTAGGTAAATGATAAAAACAGAATTTTTGATGCGGAGTGCTACTTGGCATAATTTTAATGTAATTCTTCTTAATTGTGGTACGAATATTCAGATCCGAAAGATTCAAGATAAAAGTTCATATTGACATAAAAAGAATAATACTTCAAGCATACTAACTAAGCAATTATGTCCTCTCAAAATAACATGGCCAAAGAAAGTTCATCCCTACAAAATCATATAGTTTAGTCATGCTCCATTTTCGTCACACAAGAATGCTCTCATCATGCACAACCCCGATGACAAGCCAAGCAATTGTTTCATACTTTAGTAATCTCAAACCTATAAACTTTCACGCAATGTATGAGCGCGAGCCATGGACATAGCACTATGGGTGGAATAGAATATAATGAGGGGGGTTATGTGGAGAAGATAAAAAGGAGAAAGTCTCACATCAACGAGGCTAATCAATGGGCTATGGAGATGCCCACCGATTGATGTCGATACAAGGAGTAGGGATTGCCATGCAACGGATGCACTAGAGCTATAAATGTATGAAAGCTCAACAAAAGAAACTAAGTGGGTGTGCATCCAACTTGCTTGCTCACGAAGACCTAGGGCACTTGAGGAAGCCCATTGTTGGAATATACAAGCCAAGTTCTATAATGAAAAATTCCCACTAGTATATGAAAGTGACAAAATAAAAGACTCTCTATCATGAAGATTATGGTGCTACTATGAAGCACAAGTGTGGAAAAAGGATAGTAGCATTGTCCCTTCTTTATTTTTTTATTTTTTTATTTGGCCTTTCTTTCTTTTTTAGCCTCCCTTTTTTAGGACAATGCTCTATGAATGATGGTCATCACACTTCTATTTACTTACAACTCAAAAATTACAACTCGATACTTAGAACAAGATATGACTCTATATGAATGCCTCCGGCGGTCTACCGGGATATGCAATGAACCAAGAGTGACATGTATGAAAGAATTATGAACAGTGGCTTTGCCACAAATACTATGTCAACTACATGATCATGCTAAGCAATATGGCAATGATGAATGTGTCATGATAAATGGAATGGTGGAAAGTTGCATGGCAATATATCTCGGAATGGCTATGGAAATGCCATAATAGGTAGGTATGGTGGCTGTTTTGAGGAAGATATAAGGAGGTTTATGTGTGAAAGAGCGTATCATATCACGGGGTTTGGATGCACCAGTGAAGTTTGCACCAACTCTCTATGTGAGAAAGGGCAATGCACGGTACCTAAGAGGCTAGCAATGATGGAAGGGTGAGAGTGCGTATAATCCATGGACTCAACATTAGTCATAAAGAACTCACATACTTATTGCAAAAGTCTACAAGTCATCAAAAACCAAGCACTACGCGCATGCTCCTAGGGGGATAGATTGGTAGGAAAAGACCATCGCTCGTCCCCGACCGCCACTCATAAGGAAGACAATCAAATAACACCTCATGTTTCATATTTGTTACATAACGTTTACCATACGTGTATGCTACAGGACTTGCAAACTTCAACACAAGCATTTCTCAAATTCACAACTACTCAACTAGCACGACTTTGATATTATTACCTCCATATCTCAAAACAATCATCAAGCATCAAACTTCTCTTAGTATTCAAAACACTCATAAGAATTTTTTTACTAATCTTGAACACCTAGGATATTAGGATTATTTAAGCAAATTACCATGCTATTTAAGACTCTCAAAATAATCTAAGTGAAGCATGAGAGATCAATAGTTTCTATAAAATAAATCCACCACCGTGCTCTAAAATATATAAGTGAAGTACTAGAGCAAAACTATATAACTCAAATGATATAAGCGAAGTACATAGAGTATTCTTACAAATTCCAAATCATGTATGGATCTCTCAAAAGGTGTGTTCAACAAGGATGATTGTCGTAAACTAAAAAGCAAAGACTCAAATCATACAAGACGCTCCAAGCAAAACACATATCATGTGGTGAATAAAAATATAGCTCCAAGTAAAGTTACCGATAGAAGTAGACGAAAAGAGGGGATGCCTTCCGGGGCATCCCCAAGCTTTGGCTTTTAGGTGTCCTTAGATTATCTTGGGGGTGCCATGGGCATCCCCAATCTTAGGCTCTTACCACTCCTTGTTCCATAATCCATCAAATCTTTACCCAAAACTTGAAAACTTCACAACACAAAACTTAAAGTAGAAAATCTCGTGAGCTCCGTTAGCGAAAGAAACAAAAAGACCACTTCAATTTACTGTAATGAACTCATTCTTTATTTACATTGGTGTTAAACCTACTTTATTACAACTTCTATATGGTTTATAAGCTATTTTACTAGTCATAGATTCATCAAAATAAGCAAACAACATACGAAAAACAGAATCTGTCAAAAACAGAACAGTCTGTAGTAATCTGTAGCTAGCGAAAGATCTGGAACCCCAAAAATACTAAAATAAATTTCTGGACGTGAGGAATTTATCTATTAATCATCTTAAAAAATAATTATCTAAATAGCACCTTACAAATAAAAACGGCAGCAGTTCTCGTGAGCGCTAAAGTTTCTATTTTTTACAGCAAGATATCAGGACTTTCCCCATGTCTTCCCAACGGTTCTACTTGGCACAAACACTAATTAAACCCAAAAACACAACCTAAACGGAGGCTAGATAAATTATTTATACTAAACAGGAGCAAAAAGCAAGGAATAAAAATAAAATTGGGTTGCCTCCCAACAAGCGCTATCGTTTAACGCCCCTAGCTAGGCATAAAAAGCAAGGATAGATCTAGGTATTGCCATCTTTGGTAGGCAATCCATAAGTGGCTCTCATAATAGATTCATAAGGTAATTTAATTTTCTTTCTAGGAAAGTGTTCCATGCCTTTCCTTAACGGAAATTGGAATCTAATATTTCCTTCCTTCATATCAATAATTGCACCAATTGTTCTAAGGAAAGGTCTACCAAGAATAATAGAAAATGAAGGATTGCAATCTATGTCAAGAACAATAAAATCTATGGGTACATAATTCCTATTTGCAACAATAAGAACATCATTAATTGATAACCCACAAGTATAGGGGGTCAATTGTAGCCCCTTTCGATAAGTAAGAGTGTCGAACCCAACGAGGAGCTAAAGGTAGAACAAATATTCCCTCAAGTTCTATCGACCACCGATACAACTCTACGCACGCTTGACGTTCGCTTTACCTAGAACAAGTATGAAACTAGAAGTACTTTGTAGGTGTTTTCGGGTAAGCTTGCAAGAAAGTAAAGAACACAAAAATAAAAGCTAGGGGCTGTTTAGATAAAGACACAAATAAATTAGTTTTAGTAGAGAGCTTTTGTCAACAAGAAAGTTATTTGTCCCTAGGCAATCCATAACTAGACCGGTAATCATTATTGCAATTTTATTTGAGGGAGAGGCATAAGCTAACATACTTTCTCTACTTGGATCATATGCACTTATGATTGGAACTCTAGCAAGCATCCACAACTACTAAAGATTCATTAAGGTAAAACCCAACCATAGCATTAAAGTATCAAGTCCCCTTTATCCCATACGCAAACAACCTACTTACTCTAGTCTGTGCTTCTGTCACTCACGCCACCCACCATAAGCAAATCATAAGCATATTGCAAACCCTACAACGAGAATCCCTCACGCTTGCGTGACACGGAGAGCACCATAGGACAGCACCAATAATAAAACATACAACTCAAACCAATCACGATCATCAAATAGCCATTACGACAAAACAGATCTACTCAAACATCATAGGATAGCCATACATCATTGGGAAATAATATATAGCGTTGAGCACCATGTTTAAGTAGAGATTACAGCGGGTAAGAGAGAGGTTACACCGCTGCATAGAGAGGGGGAAGAGTTGGTGATGATGGCGGTGAAGTTGTTGGTGAAGATGGCGGTGATGATGATGGCCCCGGCAGCGCTCCGGCGCCACCGGAAGCAAGGGGGAGAGGGACCCCCTTCTTCTTCTTCCATGACCTCCTCCCTATATGGGAGAAGGGTTTCCCCTCTGGTCCTTGGCTCCCATGGAGTGGGAGGGGCGACAGCCCCTCCGAGATTGGATCTATCTCTCCGTTTCTCTCTGGTTCTGCATCCTCCCTGGCTCTGTTTCACCATTTCATGTATATATCGAGATCCGTAACTCCGATTGACCTGAAACCTTTGCCGTGATTTTTTTCTCCGAAAATTAGCTTTCTTGCGGCAAAAGAAGAGCGTCAACTGCCTTACGGTGGGCTCACGAGGGTAGGGGCACGCCCTAAGGGGGGGCGCCCCCCTGCCTCGTGACCACCTCGGGCACTGGTTCGCATTGATTTTCCTTCTGAATTTTCCATATTTTCCAAAAATAAGCTCCTTCTGTTTTTTATCCCGTTTGGACTCCGTTTGATATGGGTATTCTGCGAAACCAAAAACATGCAACATACAGGAACTGGCACTGGGCGCTGGATCAATATGTTAGTCCCAAAATAATATAAAAAGTTGCCAAAAAGTATATGAAAGTTGAATAATATTGGCATGGAACAATCAAAAATTATAGATACGACAGAGACGTATCAGCATCCCCAAGCTTAATTCCTGCTCGTCCTCGAGTAGGTAAATGATAAAAAAAGATAATTTTTGATGTGGAATGGTACCTAGCATAATCTTGATCATATGTCTAATCATGGCGTGAATATTAAGACACGAGTGATTCAAAGCAATAGTCTATCATTTGACATAAAAACAATAATACTTCAAGCCCACTAATAAAGCAATCATGTCTTTTCAAAATAACAAGGCCAAAGAAAGTTATCCCTACAAATTCATATAGTTTGGCTATGCTCCATCTTCACCACACAAAATACTCACATCATGCACAACCCCGATGACAAGCCAATCAATTGTTTCATACTTTTGACATTCTCAAACCTTTTCAACTTTCACGCAATACATGAGCGTGAGCCATGGACATAGCACTATAGGTGGAATAGAATATGATGGTGGAGAAGACAAAAAGGAGAAGGTAGTCTCACATCAAATAGGCGTATCAACGGGCTATGGAGATGCCCATCAATAGATATCAATGTGAGTGAGTAGGGATTGCCATGCAACGGATGCACTAGAGCTATAAGTGTATGAAAGATCAAACTGAAACTAAGCGGGTGTGCATCCAAGTTGCTTGCTCATGAAGACCTAGGGCATTTGAGAAAGCCCATCATCGGAATATACAAGCCAAGTTCTATAATGAAAATTCCCACTAGTATATGAAAGTGATAACTCAAGAGACTCTCTATACGAAGAACATGGTGCTACTTTGAAGCACAAGTGTGGAAAAGGTATAGTAGCACTGCCCCTTCTCTCTTTTTCTCTCTTTTTTGGTGGGCTTCTTTGGCCTCTTTTTTTTGGGCTTCTTTGGCCTCTTTTATTTTTTTGTAAATTCCAGAGTCTCATCCCGACTTATGAGGGAATCATAGTCTCCATCATTCTTTCCTCACTGGGGCAATGCTCTAATAATGATGATCATCACACTTTTATATACTTACAACTCAATATTACAACTCGATACTAGAACAAAGATATGACTCTATATGAATGCCTCTGGCGGTGTACCGGGATGTGCAATGATCTAGCGTAGCAATGACATCAAAAAACGGACAAGCCATGAAAACATCATGCTAGCTATCTTACGATCATGCAAAGCAATATGACAATGAATGCTCCAGTCATGTATATGATGATGATGAAAGTTGCATGGCAATATATCTCGGAATGGCTATGGAAATGCCATGATAGGTAGGTATGGTGGCTGTTTTGAGGAAGGTATATGGTGGGTTTATGGTACCGGCGAAAGTTGTGTAGTACTAGAGAGGCTAGCAATGGTGGAAGGGTGAGAGTGCGTATAATCCATGGACTCAACATTAGTCACAAAGAACTCACATACTTATTTCAAAAATCTATTAGTCATCGAAACAAAGTACTACATGCATGCTCCTAGGGGGATAGATTGGTAGGAAAAGACCATCGCTCGTCCCCGACTGCCACTCATAAGGAAGACAATCAATAAATAAATCATGCTCCGACTTCGTTACATAACGGTTCACCATACGTTTATGCTACGGGAATCACAAACCTCAACACAAGTATTTCTACAATCCACAACTACCCACTATCATGACTCTAATATCACCATCTTTATATCGCAAAACTATTGCAAGGAATCAAACATATCATATTCAGTGATCTACAAGTTTTATGTAGGATTTTATGACTAACCATATGAATGACCAATTCTTGTCATCTCTCTAAACAGATATAAGTGAAGCAAGAGAGTTTAATTATTTCTACAAAAGATATGCCCACGCTCTAACAAGTATAAGTGAAGCAAAAGAGCATTCTACAAATGGCGGTTGTCTAAGTAAAGAGAAACAGGCAATCCAAACTTCAAATGATATAAGTGAAGCACATGAAACATTCTATAAAGCCATACTCAAAAGATATAAGTGAAGTGTAATGAGCATTCTATAAATCAACCACGGACCATCTCATACCAGCATGCTGCATAAAAGAAAAATGAAAACCTAAATGCAAAAGACGCTCCAAGATTGCACATATCGCATGAACGAAACGAATCTGAAAACATACCGATATTTGTTGAAGAAAGAGGGGATGCCTTCCCAGCATCCCCAAGCATAGACGCTTGAGACTCCTTGATTATTTACTTGGGGTGCCTCTCTTCCTTCTTCTCACATCGAAACCTTCTCAATCATCAAACACTTCATCCACACAAAACTTCAACAGAAAACTCGGTAAGATCCGTTAGTATAATAAAGCAAATCACTACTCTAAGTACTGTTGCAAACCAATTCATATTTTGTTTTTTCATTGTGTCTACTGTAATATAACTTTTTCATGGCTTAATCCACTGATATAAATTGATAGTTTCATCAAAACAAGCAAACTATGCATCAAAAACAGAATCTATCTAAAACAGAACAGTCTGTAGCAATCTGAACATTCACCATACTTCTGATACTTGAAAAATTCTGCCAAAATTAGGAAAAATAAAAAATTTGAATAGGAAGACAGTGCAAAAAGAATCCGAACCATTTCACATTCCAGCTAAAAATGTAAAATCGCGGACTACAGCCAAAGTTTCTGTCCTGCACCGTACAAACCATCAAGCAAATGTAAACATCCTAAAGGCAAACCTTGGCACATTATTTTTATAATACAATGGAACTGTACAAGGGGATAATTATTTTTGTTTAAAGGTTTCTGTAATTAAGATTCACAAAGTTCCCATGGGCATGAACAAAGTTCAAGGACGCCCCCCACTTTCACAATGCTCGTCTCTCTCACTTTCACTTTTCTTTTAGAAAAAGTTTTGGGTTCCCCTCTTTATTTTTGTTGTTTTTAAACTATATGAAAGCACTCAACAGAAATAAATGACTCTCTAAAACTTCCGGGTTGTCTCCCTGGCAGTGCTTTCTTTAAAGCCATTAAGCTAGGCATATAGTGCTCAAGTAATGGATCCACCCGGATCCCAAGGTATATCAAAGCCGATTTTAATTAACAATGATTTGTAATTTAGTAGTGAGCACAAAGTAACATATATAATGTAATGACGAAGTCTAACTCTCTTTCTATGCATCGGCATGTCATAAAAGAACAATTCATGCACACATAGTAAAGGCCAATGCATAGTATAAACAGTTTCTTGCAATTTTTTCGTGTTGGAAACATAGAGAGGTGGAGATATAGTTCCTCTCTCATAATAATTGAAAGTAGGAGCAGCAAGCACATGCATATTATATCTATCAAAAACATCATGTGCAACAGTAAAAGGCAACCCATCAATGTAATCCTTAATAAGTGCAAACTTCTCTGATATAGTGTAATCGGGAGAATTCAAAAAGATAATAAGACTATCATGTGTGGGTGCAATAGCAACAATTTCATGTTTAACATAAGGAACTATAGCAAGTTCATCTCCATAAGCATCATTCATATTGGCATCTTGGCCACAAGCATAGCAAGCATCATCAAAAAGGGATATTTCAAGAGAATCAATGGGATCATAACAATCATCATAGCAATCATCCTCCGGTAAGCACGAAGGGAAATTAAACAATGTATGAGTTGAAGAGTTACTCTCATTAGAAGGTGGGAACGGGTAGCTAATCCGCTCTTCCTCCTTTTGTTCTTCGCTCTCCTCATCATCTTTTTCATCCAATGAGCTCGTAGTTTCATCAATTTCTTCTTCCATAGACTCCTGCAAAATATTAGTTTCTTCTTGGGCAGCGGAGTACTCCTCAATATATTGTTTAACATAGGCATTAGAAGCATAATTCTCATAACAATATTCAAGTATGAAAAAAATTTCAGATTGGTAAAGAGTAGCATCATACTTTTCAATCAAAGAAGCAATTTCAAAAGCACCCTTAAAAGCAACAAATTCTTCAATTTGTTGAACATCATAGTAACTATAAGCAACTTTAGCATACGAAGATACGATTCCATTATCACTAAACTCACATTGGTAGGGAAGGTGTTTCTTAGGGTTTTCATAACAACAAGTAAAATCATAATAATAGCATAAATTCCAAGCATAGCATTGCATAGTATTAATTTGATGTTGTAAAAGTTTCCCTTTTTGAGATATACGGTGTCACACATAACAAGCATGCTCATCTAAAGATTTGCCCTCAACTAAGCTAGTTGGGGTTTCAGCACGAGCACATAGGGATCGAAGATGATCCAAGTAATAAGCTTCAGCAGTGTGATAGATTTTGATTGGTTCTTCAAGCATTGGTTCAGTAGGTACAACTAATTTTTTTGGTATTTTGTGTTTCCTACCCATAACTAAAGATAGAAAACAACTAAGAACAGCAAATAAAAATTACTTAGTGATAAAGCAAACAAGCACACACGAGAATATTCACCCCACGCTATTGCTCCCCGGCAATGGCGCCAACAAAAGGTCTTGATAACCCACAAGTATGGGGGATCAATTGTAGCCTCTTTCGATAAGTAAGAGTGTCAAAACCAATGAGGAGCTAAAGGTAGAACAAATATTCACTCAAGTTCTATCGACCACCAATACAACTCTACACACGCTTGACGTTCGCGTTACCTAGAACAAGTATGAAACTTGAAGTACTTTGTAGGTGTTTTTGGGTAAGCTTGCAAGAAAGTAAAGAACACGAAAGTAAAAGTTAGGGTATGTTTAGATAAATACACAACTAAATTAGTTTTAGTAGAGAGATTTTGTCAACAAGAAAGTTATTTGTCCCTAGGCAATCGATAACTAGACCGGTAATCATTATTGCAATTTTATTTGAGGGAGAGGCATAAGCTAACATACTTTCTCTACTTGGATCATATGCACTTATGATTGGAACTCTACCAAGCATCCGCAACTACTAAAGATTCATTAAGGTAAAACCCAACCATAGCATTAAAGTATCAAGTCCCCTTTATCCCATACGCAAACAACCTACTTACTCGGGTCTGTGCTTCTGTCACTCACGCCACCCACCATAAGCAAATCATAAGCATATTGCAAACCCTACAGGGGGAATCCCTCACGCTTGCGTGACGTGGAGAGCACCATAGGACAACACCAATAATAAAACATACAACTCAAACCAATCACGATCATCAAATAGCCATTAGGACAAAACAGATCTACTCAAACATCATAGGATAGCCATACATCATTGGGAAATAATATATAGCACTACTAGGGAAAAGCCTATACACAAAATCTTACCAGCAGCGCGCTTTAAAATCAGGCGCTGCTGCTAAGTAGCAGTAGCGCGGGTTTTTAACCCTCGCTACTACTAAGTTGATAGCAGTAGCGCTGGTTTTTTACCCTCGCTACTACTAAGCGGTCTCTACCGTGCCCCCCGGGACATGCCATAGTAGTAGCACGGGTTCTTAACCCTCGCTACTACTAAGTTGATAGCAGTAGCGCTGGTTTTTACCCCTCGCTACTACTAAGCGGTCTCTACCGTGCCCTTGGGCCATGCCATAGTAGTAGCGAGGGTTATAAACCCGCGCTACTACTAAGTTTTTACCCCTCTCTACTACTAAGAGGTCTCAACCGTGCCCCTCCGGGACATGCCATAGTAGTAGCGAGGGGTAAAATCCCTCGCTACTACTAAAGGTCCCATTTTGAAACTCTACACCCCCCCGGTGGATCGCCTTTTCGGTTTTGTAAAAAGCAAAAGAAAATGATAAAAACTTCAAAAATTAAAATCCTTCGAGATGTAGTTATGTTACTACATCTACTAGTTAGGAAAATTTAAAAACTTAAATTTGGACATGTTTTGCAAAAAGTGTAGGGAAAATGTAAAACGGTTATAACTTTTGGATACGATGTTAGAAAAAATGTATAATATATCAAAATGTTTCAAAAATTAAAATCCTTCGAGATGTAGTTATGTTACTACATCTACTAGTTAGGAAAATTTAAAAACTTAAATTTGGACATGTTTTGCAAAAAGTGTAGGGAAAATGTAAAACGGCTATAACTTTTGCATACGATGTCAGAAAAAAACGTATAATATATCAAAATGTTCAGCACGAAAATTCGCATACGATGGAGACCGCCTACAGCCTGTTTGTAAATTTTTAGAATCCTCAAATTCTAAAAGGAAAAAAGTTATGCTCAAATTTCAGTTTTTTTTTAATTTTGGTCAAATCTGGTCAAACTATGGTCAAACTACTTATTCAAGAAGTATTAGTGTTACTAAATAATTATTCAAGAATATTAGTGTTACTAAATAATTATTTCAGTTTTTTTGGAATTTTGGTCAAATCTGGTCAAACTATGGTCAAACTTTGGTCAAAATGTGGTCAAACTCCTTATTCAAGAAATATTAGTGTTACTAAATAATTATTGTTTTTTAGAACAATAGTTTTAAACTCAAACAGCGAAATGTGTGACTTCATGCTCAAGCTAAACTCCCGAGGGTTAATAGGATTGACATCTTACAATTGTTAGGAAAACAATAAGTGCAGACCTGGAATCGAGGGAGAATAGAACCCGGAAGTTAAGCGTGCTCAGGCTGGAGTAGTGAGAGGATGGGTGACCGTCCGGGAAGTTAGATGATTTGGAATGATGAGGGGTGATTAGAGATTAAATTGAGCGGCGATGAGGGTGATTAGAGATTAGAGGTTAAAATAATTCAGAAATTTGAAAATTCGCGCAAAAAAT
This sequence comes from Triticum aestivum, assembly GCF_018294505.1. Taxonomy (NCBI): domain Eukaryota; kingdom Viridiplantae; phylum Streptophyta; class Magnoliopsida; order Poales; family Poaceae; genus Triticum; species Triticum aestivum. Next base: position 650,182,085 of record NC_057812.1, on the reverse strand, counting down.
TCAAAAAAAAATCCGTGGCTTAGTAGTAGCGCGGGTTTTTACCCATGCTACTACTAACGGATGTAGTAGTAGCGCGGGTGGCACCCGCGCTGCTGCTATACGTTAGCTGTAGCGCCTTATTAGTAGCACCGGCCCCCGCGCTGCTAATAGGCCCAAAACCCGTGCTGCTGCTAGGCTTTTCCCTAGTAGTGTAGCGTTGAGCACCATGTTTAAGTAGATATTACATCGGGTAAGAGAGAGGTTACACCGCTGCATAGAGAGGGGGAAGAGTTGGTGATGATGGCGGTGAAGTTGTTGGTGAAGATGGCGGTGATGATGATGGCCCCGGCAGCGCTCCGGCGCCATCAGAAGCAAGGGGGAGAGGGCCCCCCTTCTTCTTCTTCTTCTTCCTTGACCTCCTCCCTAGATGGGAGAAGGGTTTCCCCTCTGGTCCTTGGCTCCCATGGCGTGGGAGGGGCGAGATCCCCTCCGAGATTGGATCTATCTATCTGTTTCTCTCTGGTTCTGCGTTCTCCCCTGGCTCTGTTTCACCGTTTCGTGTATATATGGAGATCAACTCCGATTGGCCTGAAACCTTTGCCGTGATTTTTTTCTGAAAATTAGCTTTATTGCGGCAAAAGAAGAGCGCCAACCGCCTTACGGTGAGCTCACGAGGGTAGGGGGCGCGCCCCCCTGCCTCGTGACCACCTCGGGCACTGGTTCGCGTTGATTTTCCTTCCGAATTTTCCATATTTTCCAAAAATAAGCTCCGTCCGTTTTTATCCCGTTTGGACTCTGTTTGATATGGGTATTCTGCGAAACCAAAAACATGCAACAGACAGGAACTGGCACTGGGCATTGGATCAATATGTTTGTCCCAAAAATAATATAAAAATTTGCCAAAAGTATATGAAAGTTGAATAATATTGGCATGGAACAATCAAAAATTATAGATACGACGGAGACGTATCATTAATTCTTCCCATAGATTTCTTAATAGTGGAATCCGCAAGATGCAAGTTTAGAGACCAATCATCAAAATCACGGAAACCTAACAAATCGCACAAAGTCTTTGGAATCGTGGAAACACTAGCACCCAAATCACATAAAGCATAGAACTCATGATCTTTAATCTTAATTTTAATAGTTGGTTCCCACTCATCATAAAGTTTTCTAGGGATAGAAACTTCCAATTCAAGTTTTTCTTCATAAGATTGCATCAAGGCATCAACGATATGTTTAGTGAACGCTTTATTTTGACTATAAGCGTTTGGAGAATTTAGCACGGATTGCAACAAGGAAATACAATCAATCAAAGAGCCGTTTTCATAATTAAATTCCTTGAAATCCAAAATAGTGGGTTTAGCAACATCTAGGGTTTTAATTTCTTCGATCCACTTTCATCAATTTTAGCATCAAGATCTAAAAACTCTGAATTCTTGGAATGCCTTCTAGGTAAAGGTGGATCATATTCAGTCCCATCATTATTAAGATTCATATTGCAAAACAAAGATTTAATAGGGGAAACATCAATAACTTTTAGATCTTCATCTTTATTTTCATAGGAATTAGAAGAACACGCTCTTATAAAGGCATCTTTTTAGCACGCATCCTAGCGGTTCTTTCTTTGCACTCATCAATGGAAATTCTCATGGCTTTGAGAGACTCATTGATATCATGCTTAGGTGGAATAGATCTAAGTTTGAAAGAATCAACATCAAGAGAAATTCTATCAATGTTCCTAGCCAACTCATCAATCTTAAGCAATTTTTCTTCAATCAAAGCATTGAAATTCTTTTGTGAAGTAATAAATTCTTTAATATTAGATTCAAAATCAGAGGGCATCTTATTATAATTTCCATTAGAATTTTTGTAGGAATTACCATAATTATTAGAGGGATTACTAGGATAAGGCCTAGGATTAAAATTTCCTCTATATGTGTTGTTACCAAATTGTTCCTACCAACAAAATTCACATCCATAGATTCATTATTATTCTCAATCAAAGTAGACAAGGGCATATCATTAGGATCAGAAGAAACACTTTTACTAGCAAATATTTTCATAAGTTCATCCATCTTTCCACTCAAAAATTAATTTCTTCTATCGCAAGCACCTTTTTGTTAGTAGATCTTTCAGTATGCCATTGAGAATCATTAACCATAATATTATCTAGGAGTTTAGTAGCTTCTCCTAAAGTGATTTCCATAAAAGTGCCTCCCGCGGCCGAATCTAAAAGATTTCTAGAAGCAAAATTCAACCCGGCATAAAAAATTGTATAATCATCCACAAATTCAAACCATGAGTAGGGCAATTGTGTATCATTAATTTCATCCTATCCCAAGCTTGTGCAACATGTTCATGATCAAGTTGCTTAAAATTCATAATATCGTTTCTAAGGAAGATGATCTTAGCGGGAGGAAAATACTTAGAGATAAAAGCATATTTGCACTTATTCCATAAATCAATACTATTTTTAGGCAAAGACGAGAACCAAGCTTTAGCATGATCTCTAAGCGTAAAAGGAAATAGCTTCAATTTAACAATATCGTTATCCGCATCTTTCTTCTTTTGCATATCACACAAATCAACGAAGCTATTTAGATGGGTAGCGGCATCTTCACTAGGAAGGCCGGAAAACGGATCTTTCAAGACAAGATTCAGCAAGGCAGCATTAATTTCACAAGATTCAGCATCGGTAAGAGGAGCAATCGGAGTGCTAATAAAATCATTGTTGTTGGTATTGGTAAAGTCACACAATTTAGTGTTATCTTGAGCCATCGTGACAACCAAGCAATCCAACACACATGCAAACAAAAAGCAAGCAGGCAAAAAGAGGCAAACGGGAAAGAGAGGGTGCATAGAGAGAGAGAGAGAGCGAATAAAACAGCAAGGGTGAAGTGGGGGAGAGGAAAACAAGAGGCAAATGACAAATAATGTAATGCGGGAGATAAGGATTGTGATGGGTACTTGGTATATTGACTTTTGCGTAGACTCCCCGGCAACGACGCCAGAAATCCTTCTTGCTACCTCTTGAGCACTGCGTTGGTTTTCCCCGAAGAGGAAGGGATGATGCAGTAAAGTAGCGTAAGTATTTCCCTCAGTTTTTGAGAACCAAGGTATCAATCTAGTAGGAGGCTACGCGTGAGTCCCTCGCACCTGCACAAAACAAATAAATCCTCGCAACCAAAGCGATAAGGGGTTGTCAATCCCTACACGGCCACTTACGAGAGTGAGATCTGATAGATATGATAAGATAATATTTTTGGTATTTTTATGATAAAGATGCAAAGTAGAATAAAAGCAAAGTAAAAAAGCAAAGGAAATAAATAAGTATTGGAAGATTAATATGATGAAGATAGACCCGAGGGTCATAGGTTTCACTAGTGGCTTCTCTCAAGAGCATAAGTATTTTACGGTGGGTGAACGAATTACTATTGAGCAATTGACAGAATTGAGCATAGTTATGAGAATATCTAGGTATGATCATGTATATAGGCATCACGTCCGAGAAAAGTAGAACGACTCCTGCCTGCATCTACTACTATTTCTCCACTCATCGACCGCTACCCAGCATGCATCTAGAGTATTAAGTTCATGAAAACAGAGTAACGCCTTAAGCAAGATGACATGATATAGAGGGATAAACTCATGCAATATGATGAAAACCCCATCTTGTTATCCTCGATGGCAACAATACAATACGTGCCTTGCTGCCCTTACTGTCACTGGGAAAGGACACCGCAAGATTGAACCCAAAGCTAAGCACTTCTCCCATTGCAAGAAAGATCAATCTAGTAGGCCAAACCACACTGATAATTCAAAGAGACTTGCAAAGATAACCAATCATACATAAAATAATTCAGAGAAGATTCAAATATTGTTCATAGATAGACTTGATCATAAACCCACAATTAATCGATCTCAACAAACACACCACAAAAATAAGATTACATCGAATAGTTCTCCACAAGAGAGGGGGAGAACATTGTATTGAGATCCAAAAAGAGAGAAGAAGCCATCTAGCTAATAACTATGGACTCGTAGGTCTGAGGTGAACTACTCACACTTCATCGGAGGGGCTATGGTGATGATGTAGAAGCCCTCCGTGTTGGATACCCCCTCCGGCGGAGCTCCGGAACAGGCCCCAAGATGGGATCTCGTGGATACAGAAAGTTGCGGCAGTGGAATTAGGGATTTGGCTCCGTATCTGATCATTTAGGGGTACGTAGGTATATATAGGAGGAAGGAGTACATAGGTGGAGCAACAGGGGGCCCACGAGGGTGGAAGGCGCGCCTGGGGGGGGGGGGGGTTGGCGCGCCCCCCTACCTCATGGCCTCCTCCTTTGTTTCTTGACGTAGGGTCCAAGTCTCCTGGATCATGTTCGGTGAGAAAATCACGTCCCCGAAGGTTTCATTCCGTTTGGACTCCGTTTGATATTCCTTTTCTTTGAAACCCTAAAATAGGCAAAAAAACAACAATTCTAGGCTGGGCCTCCAGTTAATAGGTTAGTCCCAAAAATAATATAAAAGTGGATAATAAAGCCCAATAATGTCCAAAACAGTAGATTATATAGCATGGAGCAATAAAAAAGTATAGATATGTTGGAGACGTATCATTGGCATGTTGCACACATATCAACAAAGTGGAAACATGGATATTAGGTTAGTCAAATGGATGATTTTTGTTGTCAACGCCATGCATATGATCCTCGAGATACCGATATGTGTACTGCCTATAGTAAGTTTCTGAAGCAAATGCGGAAGTCCTGCAACTTATCTCTCTTAGCTCCTAGAATCCAGGCATAAATTTAGTATCTTGTTTTCAAATTAAAAGAACCTTAATAATAGTAAGAAAATTAGCAAACTAGTACTTCTATTTGACAAGAAAGAAATTAGAATAAACACTTAAGGTTCAAATTTATAATTACCCAACAAACATCGTTTTTTTCAAAAAGGGGAGTATCCCGACCTCTACATCACAAGATGCACATAGCCATTTTAATAAACGTGAAGCAAGTTCAAGTCATAGAGTGCCAGAAAATAAGGCAAATAAAAAGAAAACATGACCACAACCGGTCATACTTGAGATTAATAGCTCATCCACATAATCTATTAGTGGCTCGCCTGCCAAACTGGTTGAATAAGCCCTGTGTAAGCTTTTCTAGCCAGCTGCACCCATAGGCCATATGCGCTTGTACGTCCACATGTTGTAGTGATGACATCATATGGATTGAAGCTGTAGCACGGTAGATAACCTGCAAGACATTAAGAGTTGATGATCGCTTAAAAACACAGTCATTTCGGCATTTCATATTGCCCAGAGAATTGCACAAACTCCCACACGGATTTGTCCCTTCAGCTTATAATGAATACCACTCAACCACTTCCCCAACAAATTTGGAATACTTGTTGGTGGTGCTAAATTGTAAGTAACATGAATCATACGCCAGATCAATGTAGTAAATCGACATGACAGGCATAAATGATGAATTGTCTCTCCTCCTGATCACGAAAACAACATTTTTTTGCTACCATACCAGTTATGCTTAGCAAGATTATCTTTAGTAAGAACTACTTCTGTTGCAAGAACCACATGAAAACTTTGGTCTATGAAGGAACCTTTGTTTTCCAATATGTTTTCTGTGAAAATAGGTTCAGAATCCATCATATCCACAAACATAGACTTCACAGTAAAGATATCATTAGTGGTTAACATCCATTGGAATGAATCTGGCCTCTGGATTAGATTAATTGACATCAACTTAGAAACCAAATGGATCCACTTAGTCCATTTGTCACTCAGCAAAGCCCAGTAACACTACTAGGAAAAGGCCTGTTAGTGGCGCACCTGTTTTAGCCATTAATGGTGCACTACAGGTGCGCCACTATCATCATGCCATTAGTAACTAATACTAATGGCGCACCCCTGGTGCGCCATTAGTATATCAGACAGTAGTGGCGCACTAGGCAGTGCGCCATTAGTATGTCCCATGGTGCGCCATTAGTATGCCTCCCAGGGGGCCATATGTCACAGCCCTAGAATTTGCTTGCCATTAGTTTCCTTAAAGCATCCATGCATCATGTTTATTTTTCAATTAAGGTCGAAATGGGGATGACAAACCTTAGAACCAAAATTAAGTCAAATAGGTTCAACTTAAAAACATTTTCAAGAACCCAGAATGCTCTTTAGAAAAGTTCATTATTTTTGAATTGGTCTAGAACCTCTGACAAAAATAGTGCACACCTTTCTAGGTCATTTATGGATTTTTGAATTAAATCATAAGTATTTGCATTTGGACATTTAAATCCTATAAATAATTTTAAATGTCCAGATAATCTTGAAAGTATTTTAAGGTTGTTGGAAATAATCCAAACATATGCCACAATCATTTTCAAGATTTTTTTTCAAAATGAATTAGTATTTTTACTAATTCAAAACAGAATAAAAGTAATAGAAAAACTGAAACAGAAATGGAAAAGAGAGAGAGAGAGAGATAGTACCTGGCCACTTACTTGGCCCAGCTCCTCCAGCCGGCCCAGCCGAATGGCAACTACCAGTCGTCTCCCACCTCTGCCAGAAGGCAGAGACGTGTCGCCCACGCGCGCACCGGACGCCACCTCCTGCTTCCTCCCCCCCCCCCCCCCGCCCTCGACCGAGCGCCTGGAGGCGCCGTGCAGCCCCCCTGGTCCCTCTCACTCACTCCCTCAAGCTCACCCCCTCCTCTGTTCCCTCTCTCGCATAGTCCGAGCGCTGCGCCGCTGACAAGCATCACCGCGGCCACTGCCTCCCCCTCGCCTTGTCGACGCGTCCAGAGGAACCACCATCGCCTTCTGTGTCGTCTACACCAACCCACTCGACCGCGGGAGCCCTGTAGCGTCGTCCCCGAGCTCATCCTCAATCTTCGGCCGCTGTCGTGGAATTGTCACGGCAGATGTCCTTTTGCGAGGACTTAATCGTGGAGCCATCGCAACTAGGAAGCTTAAAGGGGTTAATTGGGACAAGGATATGCGAGGTTTATACTAGTTCAGCCCCCTTACAGTGAAGGAAGGCCTACGTCTAGTCGGGTTGGAATTGCTTGAGGTTTCGGTGACCAGGGAGCGAGATACGCTATGCCTGGCTCTCGATCAGTTGTTTTTCTCCCTAAGCCGCTGGTGGGTCGTCCCCTTATATACATGGGTTGACGCCCTGCGGCCTATAGAGTCCCGGCCGGCTCATAAACAGTGTCCGGCTCGGCGACTAGTTACTTCTACCTTACAGTACAAGTTATACCATCATGGCGGTTTATCTTTACGGGCCTCAGAGTCGCCTGTGGGCCTTTAAGCCTTTTAGTGAACTGCCATCTTCATGCCTTGATTTTGGGCTTCTGATGAACCTCTATTTGCGTAACCCGGCCCCTCCTGGATGGCTTACACAAATAGTCATATCCCCAACATTAGGCCCCAGATTGATTTGAACCGGTTCATGTCAATCTTTGAAAACCTCATGAACTGGCCTTTAGTCTTCTGTCTTGTGTGAAAATTGTAACCCGCCGTGACGTCATCCTCTGGCTCCGGGTTAAATCATCGTGACGTCATCTTCAATAGAACTTATATTTAAATTCATCATATCTTCAATGGATCTTTGCCTTTACCGACCCTCCCGAAAATCGAGGCGTCGGGGCCGCTGGATAATGATGTCTTGGTCTCCTTGTTTCCCATGCCGTCTCAGTCGGTCCTCCTTATAAATAGGCGCGACCTAGGTCTTTTTCATTTCCTCCGGTCGTCTTCTTCCTCGCACTCCCTCTTCTGCCGCTCGAGCTCCGCCGCCGCCACCGTCGGGAACCTCGTCTTCACCGACTCAGACCGCTGCATCACCCTGTTTTTTGACCAGAGAACAACGGCAACCCTCCGCAGTTCTTCCACATCGGTGAGTTCTCTTTCCCCCCTTTCTCAGATCTGCATTAGTACTGTGTTGAGTTCGTCGACGTTCATCGTCGCCCGACGCAACTTCCATTAGTTCTTACGTCTAATACCTTGTACAGATCGTAAAAACCACATAGAACTGCTGCGGAGGATGTTGTGTGCTTATTCTGTATGAAAACATATCTCATTTCCTTGTTTTGGAAGCCCTCCTTGGGTATATGAACTTCCCTGTACTGTTTTAGGTCTAGAAATTTTCCCTTTCTAGAGCATCGTTTGATCCAAAATAATAATTGCAATTTGTGAAACCTGTTTGCTCCATACTTAGCCAAAAACTGTGTCTGTTGACTCTGTTTCAGCCATAGTAGTCCGTGTAACCAGTTTAAGATAATACCGGCTGTCAGCACCGCTTGCCTCTGGCGACTTAAGAAAACCTTAATCATCTTTAATACCTGCAGCTGTTAAATATTATCACATAGTTACATGTATGTCATTAGGCCCCTTCTTAAGCCGCCATCTTAAATAACCCAATAATGCTTATTCTCCAAGTTATAATAAACCGGAAAATTTCCTTTATCTTGTTGTAGGCTTCAATTTACCCAATGGCACCCAAAGCCGTTAAACCTACGGTTACCTGCAGTAAGTTTCCAGCCGTCGGGTTATTTTTTATCATGTTATAATGTATTCTTACGCGTACCCCGTTATAACCTTTTACAGGCAAATGATAACTTCTGGAAAATCCAATATGATCATGAGGCCGCCAAGCAAGCCAGGGTGGCCAAGAGAGCCAAAAGGAAAACTGCCAAGCCCACCACTTCAAGGAAAAGGAAGCCAAGCGCTTCTGAGTTGTTTCAGCTTGATGATTCTGATGATAATGAAGAAGAGGTAAGTTTTTAATTTCCCTTTCTCCTTTATCACTACCTTACTGATATTAACCTTCTTTCAGGAAGACACGGGCAACAGCCAACCCGTCGAGGAAGAGGTAACTATAATCTCCTCCAACTCCGAGCTTCGGCCGCGTCAGAAAATTCAAAGAGTAACCCGGAAAGTAAGATTTTCACACCCTTTGTCTTACCAAGATCCTGACTTTCTTTTGAAGCAACAGCAATTTGAAAACCGGAGGCAGACCCGGACTAGCAAGGATGCAGAGCTATCTTCCGGCCTGCGTGACATAACCCGGAAGTGTCGGACTGAGGTTATCTCCCACTTATACCCCTTTTTACCTTTGGCGGGTCTAACCTGTCAACCTCTCAATTCCTCTGACTCCAATTACCAGGATATCTCTCCTTCATCCAGCGAGTCCATGCAATCAAACATGCCGGCTTTTAAGACTGCCCCTGGGTAATATCAATTTATTCACCTTATGTTTTTCTTTCTTCATGTTTCTTTACTTATTTCTCTGCTTTGCCCACAGCGTGCAGGTTAAGCCCAGGAAGAAAACCAAGAAGGATAAACCGGCCCAAACCCCTATGGTGACTAAACCTGAACAGGGTATAGCTGCTCCCGAGTCTTCCACACATCAACCGCCGCCTGAGTCAGCTCAAGACATTGCAGCACCAACTTCTGACCCGCCTGCTGAAGATATTCTTGATAGTTCTGTTAACCCGAAGGCACCTAGCCCAGTCAAAATGGCTGACCCAGAAGTGGAATTTCTCAAGGCTCAATTCGTTGAGCCGGCCAGGCCCACTGTCCTTGCCAAATGCTCGGCTAAAGAGGAGTTGCTAGAACGCCGTAAGGCCAAGATGGATATCACCGACTATACTAATTTGAGTATTGGAGAGATCGTCTCGGGCTATATCAACCAGGTGCAAAGCAGCCGTGACCTGGAAATTGACATGGTGAAGTAAATACAGAAAAAATCTGAGGTATGACCTATGCTTCCTTACTTTCAATCATACTTACTGTACCAGCCCCCAAGTCTATTGCTTATGGATAAATATGCTGTAGAATTAGAAAAATTGTTAGAGCTGCTTGCCCGGCTTAAAGAAAAAAATATTGAAACCGGATGTAACACAATACCTTTAACTTGCGATACACATTAGCCCCCAAGTGCCAAGTATCTTTTCTTGCAAAGTATTTGGGACTTAATATCCAGGACCGGCTTAATAATTTAGAAAGCTTCGGTATACATTAGCCCCCAAGTGTCAAGTATCTTTGCTTGCAAAGTGCTTGGGACTTAATATTATTTATCGTAATCTTGACTACTATCCGGTGCAATGCAGGCCACCATAAGTTAATTTGAATCGGAGATTGCTGACCTGAAGAACCGCCTGGCAGCCCAGGAGATTGAAATTCAAAAGGCCAACTCCAAATTTGAATTCAGCGTCTCTGAACAAGAGAAGCTGAAGAAAAATTTTGAGTCGGAGAAGAAAATTTGGACTGACGAAAAGGCCGGACTGGTGACCCGGGCCGAGACAGCAGAGGCGTCGCTGGCAAACGCAACAGCCGAACTGACCGGCTTACAACGCCAGATATCTCGGATGGTCTCAGCGATCTTTGGTAAGTTATCTGAAGCAAGTATTAAATATTGTAAATATTCCTTCAATTGTTACCTGAGGTTTACCTTATACTTACCAATACAGGCCCCAGGAGCACAAACCTCAAGCAGAATACGCTGATCAAATTGAAGGCAGTGTATACTCTAGTAGAGCAACTGTACATCGGGTCACAACGTGCCTTGGCCGTTGTAGACTTATCAAATGATGTGCCCCACCTCTTGCAAGATGTGTTACAACAGCTTGCTGTACTTCCTTAGCGGATTCAGGAGTTGAGACGGGCCCAAGCAAGAGCCGGAGCAATAGCCGCTTTGAGTCGGGCCAAAGCCTGGTTACCAGAGCTAGACCCGGCCGACATCGCTCTTGGGTATCCAAGTTTAAAGGAGGATGGCACTCCAGTGAAAAGGATTTCACCACCTGTGTGAGGGATATATGCCCTGTGGCCACTCAAATTGGAAACGACACTGACCTTACCAAGTGTCAGCCGGGTTATGACAAGGAGAATCGGAGAATCCCCACGCCGCATTATGACGATGTCAGCTTGATCCCTCCAATCCGTAAGCATACCTTTGCCCCTGAAGTCGACCCAACCGGTTTAATAGATGATGAAGCTGAGTTTGAGGCCTTGAGTGGCATTGACTGGGCCTCATCATCCTTCCAGGACAAAGTAGCCGGCGGAGAGGCGGAGAAGGATAACCCGGAGGCTTCAAGTCAACCCCAAGAGTAGATTGCCAGGCGCCACCTGCTTATGTCGTTGTAGAAAAACAATGCCGCATCATTCAGACTCAGGGAGTCTTGTAACAGAGTAGAAAATACTTTGAGTTTTGCTATGCCTTTGCGCATGCTTATGGCCCTTAATACTTGCATAAGCCGCCGTCACTATGCACTTTGTAGTTTATATGAATCTGTTATGTCCTTTGCAGAAATGTCTTGCATTGCCCTGTGATGCTTACGGCTGCTTTTCCGGCTTATATAAGCCAACCCCTGAGGGTAAGTTTAACTCCTGAAAATTGGCACATAAAAGTTCACCTGGTACTTAACAACCTGATGTAACCAATATTAATCCTGGAGGATTGCAATGTACTCCATTGTATTTTCAAGAGGGTCGCAAGATATCCAATGTTGATACTTGTAAAATATGATGAACAAATTCAAGGGTTTCTGATTCGAATACGATCAGTGAACCGTTCCAAAGGGGTTGAGCTAAGATTCGGATACGATCTGTTAGCCCCCAGTGGCTGTGGCGATGCCGATCAAGTGGGTATCGACAGCTATGTTCTCTTTGGTTCGAATACGACCTATGTTTGAACAGGAAGCCCCCAAGTGACCATAAGAGTTGTTTAATGACGCTGATTCGAATACGATCCACGTCAGACCCAAAGGGGTTAAGCTATGATTCAAATATGATCAAGAAGCCCCCAAGTGGGTTTGGCAGTATGCCGATCAAGTGGGTATCGACAGCTATGTTCTCTTTGGTTCGAATACGACCTATGTTTGAACAGGAAGCCCCCAAGTGATCACGGCTAGATTCAGATATGATCATAAGCCGGACCAAAGGAAAGCCGGATTCAGATATGATCCGCTTCTCCTTGGTTATCTCCACCACCTGACAAAGAAAACACATAAACCTTTTTTGGGAGTGGAAAAAGGACAGAGGTCCTGCTTTATTGCTTTATGTAATATATATAGTATAAGTATATACACATTAGAGCCGATGGCTCAAGTATAATAAGGCCGAAGATGAGCGATATTCCACAGCCGACGGGTCTCCTCCTCCGACTTACGTGAGTCTTTGGGCTCCCGAACATCGATAAGGTAGTATGATCCGTTGTTCAGATTCTTGCTGACCACAAAGGGTCCTTCCCAAGGAGGGGATATTTTGTGCATGTCAGATTGATCCTGGATGAGTCGGAGCACTAAGTCGCCTTCCTGAAAGGTTCTGGACCTAACCCGGCGGCTGTGATAGCGGCACAGGTCTTGCTGGTAAATCGCCAAACGGGCTATTGCCAAGTCTCGCTCTTCATCCAACAGGTCAAGTGCGTCTTGCCGAGCTTTTTCATTGTCTTCCTCAACATAAGCCGCCACACGGGGTGAGTCATGACGGATGTCACTTGGCAGGACCGCCTCTGCTCCATACACCATAAAGAAAGGCGTGTAACCCGTAGATCTGTTAGGTGTAGTATTGATGCTCCAAAGTACAGAAGGTAACTCCTCCACCCAACAACCCGGCGTCCGCTGCAAGGGGACCAAGAGCCGAGGCTTGATACCCCTCAAGATTTCTTGATTACCTCGTTCTGCTTGACCATTGGATTGAGGGTGAGCCACAGCTGAAACGTCAAGCCGGATATGCTCTCGTTGACAGAACTCTTCCATAGCTCCTTTGGAGAGGTTAGTGCCATTATCAGTTATGATGCTGTGTGGAAAACCAAAGCGAAAAATCACCTTTTTCATAAACTGGACCGCCGTGGCTGCATCACACTTACTGACTGGCTCCGCCTCCACCCACTTTGTGAACTTGTCAACCGCCACCAAGAGGTGCGTCTTTTTATCCTTAGACCTTTTGAAAGGCCCGACCATATCAAGCCCCTAGACTGCAAATGGCCAAGTAATTGGAATCATCCTCAATTCTTCAGCCGGCACATGGGCTCATCGTGAGAATTTCTGACATCCGTCACATTTACTGACCAGGTCTTCTGCATCAGCATGAGCCGTTAGCCAATAAAACCCATGACGGAAAGCTTTGGCCACAAGGGATTTTGAGCCGGCGTGATGACCACAATCTCCTTCATGAATCTCACGAAGGATCTCCTGACCCTCTGTAGGTGACATGCAACGTTGAAACGCTCCAGTGATGCTGCAATGATGTAACTCGCCATTGACAATTGTCATGGATTTGGACCGCCGGGCGATTTGTCTTGCCAAGGTCTCATCTTTAGGCAACTCTCCCCAGGTCATGTAAGCCAAATAAGGCACTGTCCAATCCGGGATAACGTGGAGAGCCGCCACCAGCTGTGCCTCCGGGTCTGGTATTGCCAGATCTTCCTCTGTAGGTAACTTAACAGAAGAATTATTCAAAACATCAAGAAAGGTGTTAGGCGGCACCGGTTTACGCTGAGATCCCAACCGGCTTAAGGCATCAGCCGCCTCATTCTTCCTTCGATCAATGTGTTCCACCACATAACCCTTGAAATGTCCAGCCACAGCATCGACTTCACGACGGTAAGCCGCCATAAGGGGATCTTTAGAGTCCCACTTGCCTGACACCTGTTGAGCCACAAGGTCTGAGTCTCCCAAGCATCTTACCCGGCTCAAGTTCATCTCTTTGGCCATCCGGAGACCATGGAGTAGGGCCTCGTACTCAGCTGCATTGTTAGTACAAGGAAACATAAGCCGGAGCACATAACAAAATTTGTCACCTCGAGGGGAAGTTAACACGACTCCAGCCCCCGAGCCTTCCAACTGTCTGGACCCATCAAAGTGAATAGTCCAATAAGTGTTATCGGGCTTCTCCTCAGGTGCCTGTAGCTCTGTCCAGTCGTTGATGAAATCCACCAAAGCTTGAGACTTAATGGCAGTGCGTGGTACGTACTTCAGACCATGAGGCCCGAGCTCGATGGCCCACTTGGCGACTCGTCCTGTAGCCTCTCTGTTCTGAATAATGTCTCCCAAGGGGGCAGAACTTACCACAGTGATAGGGTGACCTTGGAAGTATTGCTTCAGCTTCCGGCTTGCCATGAACACCCCGTAAACAAGTTTCTGCCAATGAGGATATCTTTGTTTTGACTCGATGAGTACCTCACTGACATAATAAACCGGCCGTTGAACCGGATGTTCCTTACCAGCCTCCTTGCGCTCTACCACAATTGCCACACTGACGGCTCGTGAATTAGCAGCCACATATAACAGCAAAGGCTCTTTGTCAATGGGAGCTGCAAGAACTGGCGGCTCAGATAACTGCCTCTTCAAATCCTCAAAAGCAGCATTAGCAGCATTACTCCAGACAAAGGTGTCTGCCTTCTTCATCAGTTGGTACAGCGGTAGGGCCTTCTCACCTAACCGGCTTATGAACCGTCTTAAAGCGGCAACACGACCCGCCAGTCGCTGAACATCATTGATACATGCCGGTTTAGCCAAAGAAGTGATTGCCTTAATCTTCTCCGGATTAGCCTCGATGCCCCTGTTTGAGACCAAGAATCCCAAAAGCTTGCCTGCAGGCACACCAAATACACACTTCTCCGGGTTAAGCATCATTTTGTAAACCCGGAGATTGTCAAAGGTTTCTCTGAGATCAGATATCAAGGTTTCCGCCTCTCTTGATTTCACCACTATGTCATCCACATAAGCATGAACATTGTGCCCAATCTGATTGTGGAGACAATTCTGTACACACCGTTGATAAGTCGCCTGGGCACTCTTGAGCCCAAAAGGCATAGACACATAGCAGAAGGCTCCAAACGGAGTGATGAAAGCCGTCTTCTCCTGGTCCTTAACTGCCATCTTGATCTGATGATAACCAGAGTAAGCATCCAAAAAGCTCAAACGCGCACAACCCGCCGTAGCATCAATGATTTGATCAATACAGGGGAGAGCGAAAGGATCAGCCGGACAAGCCTTATTTAAGTTCGTGTAATCCACACACATCCGCCAGGTACCGTTTTTCTTGAGCACGAGCATCGGGTTAGCCAACCACTCCGGGTGGAAAACTTCGACAATGAACCCAGCCGCCAAAAGTCGGGCGACCTCTTCTCCTATAGCTTTTCGTCGTTCCTCATTGAATCGCCGCAGAAACTGCCTGACCGGCTTATACTTCGGATCAATATTAAGAGTGTGCTCAGCGAGTCCTCTCGGTACACCCGGCATGTCAGAAGGCTTCCATGCAAAGATGTCCCGGTTCTCACGGATGAACTCGATGAGCGCGCTTTCCTATTTAGGATCCAAGTTGGCACTGATGCTGAATTGCTTAGACGAATCGCCTGGAGTAAAATCAACAAGCTTAGTCTCTGCAGCCGATTTGAACTTCATGGTCGGGTCATGCTCCGTAGTCGGCTTCTTGAGGGAGGTCATTTCCGCTGGGTCAACGTTATCTTGATAAAATTTGAGCTCCTCTGCTGCACAGACAGACTCGGCATAAGCCGCATCACCTTCTTCGCAATCCAGGGCCACCTTTCGGCTTCCATGCACAGTGATGGTACCCTTGTAACCTGGCATCTTGGGTTGTAAATAAACATAACACGGCCGCGCCATGAACTTGGCATAAGCCGGCCGCCCGAACAAAGCGTGATATGGACTCTTGATTTTTACCACTTCAAAAGTTAACCTTTCTTCCCTAGAATCATGCTCGTCTCCAAAGGCCACCTCTAGCTCAATCTTACCCACAGGATACGCCGACTTACCAGGCACCACTCCATGGAAGACGGTGTTGGAAGTCTTTAAATTCTTGTCAGTTAAGCCCATGCGCCGAAAGGTCTCGTAATAGAGGATGCTGATGCTGCTACCTCCATCCATGAGCACCTTAGTAAATTTATAACCACCAACCTGTGGTGCCACTACCAGGGCCAGTTGACCCGGATTATCAACCCGGGGAGGGTGATCCTCCCTGCTCCAGACAATAGGCTGTTCCGACCACCTCAAGTAACGAGGGACTGCCGGCTCAACAGAATTCACCACCCTCCTATGAACTTTCTGATCACGTTTACACAAACTTGTGGTAAACACATGATACTGCCTACTTTTTAGCTATTTTGGATGGCTCTGATAACCCGATTGTTGCTGCTGCTGACCTCCTTGACCAGACTGCTGTTGATTATAACCACCCTGGCTTCCCTGAAAACCGGATCCTGAACCGCCGCCCGGTCCATGAAAGCCGCCAGCTCCTGAGCCGCCGCCTGGGCCTTGATTGTCATCAAACGTATTAGAATTCTTGAAAGCCTTCATGATTGCGCAATCCTTCCATAAATGAGTCGCTGGTCGTTCCCGGGTGCCGTGTTTCGGGCAGGGCTCATTGAGTAGTTGCTCAAGAGACGGACCTGACCCGCCAAACCGAGGGGGTGGCTTTCCTTTGCGCTTCTGATTGTTACCCTGTGCATTGGCCACAAATTCCGGGTTACCGTCCGCCTTACTCTTATTGCCACCTTGACTCGTCGGGTTATGCTGCTGGCCCTTTCCATTACCGTTCTTCTTTCCCTTCCCTGTCTTTTCCTCATCAGACGCGGGATCCTTGGTACTATCAAAATCGGCATACTTGACTAAAGCCGCCATCAGCGTCCCCATATCGTTGCAATCATGCTTAAGGCGCCCCAGTTTCTGTCTCAGAGGCTCAAAGCGGCAATTCTTCTGTAGCATGAGAACTGCTAAGCCAGCATCCATCTTGTCAGACGAATGTATTATATCTTTGACCCTGCACACCCAATGAGTCATAGATTCACCTTCCTCCTGCTTGCAATTTGTCAGGTCCACAATCAACATAGACTGCTTGCAAGTGTCCTTGAAGTTCTGGATGAAACGGGCCTTTAGCTCTGCCCATGAACTAATGGAATTGGGTGGCAAACCCTTTAACCAAGAACGGGCCGTTCCGTCCAACATCATGGTGAAGTATTTAGCCATCGCTTCATCACTAACCTCCAGTAGCTCCATGGCCATCTCGTAACTTTCAATCCACGCCCCAGGCTATAAATCGGCCGTATAATTCGGCACCTTTCGAGGTCCCTTGAAATCCTTGGGCAGACGTACATTTCGTAGAGCCGGTACCAGACAAGGAACTCCTCCGGTTCTAGTAGCAACACCCGCCTCAACGGAAGTCGTCGGGTAAGCCGGTGAGTCCTGTTGGGCTGCTAGCTGAGCCGCTAGCTGAGCGGCTCGCTCGTCCTCCTAACGTATCCGATCCTAAACCGGGTTATACCCGTCGGGCTGGTTCCGGCGCTGAGCGCTACTTGACAAGGCCTCTGACTCCATGTGTCTACTGTAACTCGGGCTCCGGTTTTGACGAGGCGGAGCTAACCAGGGCGGAGAAGTTGAGTGAATGATGTCCCGGCTGTAGGAGTAGGTCTCTTGCTGAGCCAGGGCTGTTTGGACAAGTTCCCTGATCCTCCGAGTTTCCACTGCTGTCGAATCATCACCATCTACTGGGAGAGCCGCCAAACGTGCTGATGCTGCAATTAAGTTCTCCATGGGGTTGGAGAAGTGAACCTGTGGTATTGGTACGTAATGGGGCGGTGCCATATTGCCGTGAAGAGGCGCCGTCACCTGAGGCTGGACTGGGCTTCCGGCTCCGGATGTCATAAACTGATTCGCACCTGGCGGGTTACTTGGGCTGTTGTGGAACGTTGCAGAAAACAAAAAATTTCCTACGGTTTCACCAAGATCCATCTAGGAGTTCATCTAGCAACGAGTGATTGGATTGCATCTACATACCTTTGTAGATCACGCACGGAAGCGTTCAAAGAACGGGGATGAGGAAGTCGTACTCGACGTGATCCAAATCACCGGAGATCCTAGCGCCGAACGGACGGCACCTCCGCGTTCAACACACGTACGGTCAGCATTAACGTATCCTTCTTCTTGATCCAGCAAGGGGGAAGGAGTGGTTGAGGAAGATGGCTCCAACAGCAGCACGACGGCATGGTGGTGGTGGAGCTGCAGTACTCCGGCAGGGCTTCGCCAAGCACTATGGAGGAGGAGGATGTGTTGGAGAGGGAGAGGGAGGCACCAAAGGCGTGGATTGAGAGGCCCTCATTCCCCCACTATATATAGGGAGCCTAGGAGGGGCGCCGGCCCTAGGAGATCCAATCTCCTAGGGGGCGGCGGCCAAGGGAGGAGTCCCTCCTCCCCTAGGCACCTAGGAGGTGCCTTCCCCCTTCGGGACTCTTCCCTTCCTTATCTCTTGGCGCATGGGCCTCTTGGGGCTGGTGCCCTTGGACCATATAGGCCAAGGCGCACCCCCTACAGCCCATGTGGCCCCCCGGGGCAGGTGGCCCCACCCGGTGGACCCCCGGGACCCTTCCGGTGGTCCCGGTACAATACCGATGACCCCGAAACTTGTCCCGATGGCCGAAATAGCACATCCTATATATAATTCTTTACCTCCGGACCATTCCGGAACTCCTCATGATGTCCGGGATCTCATCCGGGACTCCGAACAACATTGGGGTTACTGCATATACATATCCCTACAACCCTAGCGTCACCGAACCTTAAGTGTGTAGACCCTACGGGTTCGGGAGACATGTAGACATGACCGAGATCGCTCTCCGGTCAATAACCAACAGCGGGATCTGGATACCCATGTTGGATCCCACATGCTCCTCGATGATCTCATTGGATGAACCACGATGTCGAGGATTCACGTAACCCCATATACAATTCCCTTTGTCAATCGATATGCTACTTACCCGAGATTCGATCGTCGGTATCCCAATACCTCGTTCAATATCGTTACCGGCAAGTCACTTTACTCGTACCGTAATGCATGATCCCGTGACCAGACACTTGGTCACTTTGAGCTCATTATGATGATGCATTACCGAGTGGGCCCAGTGATACCTCTCCGTCATACGGAGTGACAAATCCCAGTCTTGATCCGTGTCAACCCAACAGACACTTTCGGAGATACCCATAGTATACCTTTATAGTCACCCAGTTACGTTGTGATGTTTGGTACACCCAAAGCACTCCCACGGTATCCGGGAGTTACATGATCTCATGGTCTAAGGAAAAGATACTTGACATTGGAAAAACTCTAGCAAACGAACTATACGATCTTATGCTATGTTTAGGATTGGGTATTGTCCATCACATCATTCTCCTAATGATGTGATCCCGTTATCAATGACATCCAATGTCCATAGTCAGGAAACCATGACTATCTGTTGATCAACGAGCTAGTCAACTAGAGGCTTACTAGGGACATGTTGGTGTCTATTATTCACACATGTATTACGATTTCCAGATAACACAATTATAGCATGAATAAAAGACAATTATCATGAACAAGGAAATATAATAATAATCCTTTTATTATTGCCTCTAGGGCATATTTCCAACAGTCTCCCACTTGCACTACAGTCAATAATCTAGTTACATTATGATGAATCGAACACCCATGGAATTCTGGTGTTGATCATGTTTTGCTCTAGGGAGAGGTTTAGTCAACGGATCTGCTACATTCAGGTCCGTATGTACTTTACAAATATCTATGTCTCCATCTTGAACATTTTCACGAATGGAGTTGAAGCGACACTTGATGTGCCTTGTCTTCTTGTGAAACCTGGGCTCCTTGGCAAGAGCAATAGCTCCAGTGTTGTCACAGAAGAGCTTGATCGGCCCCGGCGCATTGGGTATGACTCCTAGGTCGGTGATGAACTCCTTCACCCAAATTGCTTCATGCGCTGCCTCCGAGGCTGCCATGTATTCCGCTTCACATGTAGATCCCGCCACGACACTCTGCTTGAAACTGCACCAGCTTACTGCCCCACCATTCAAAATATACACGTATCCGGTTTGTGACTTTGAGTCATCCAGATCTGTGTCGAAGCTAGCGTCGATGTAACCCTTTACGACGAGCTCTTCGTCACCTCCATAGACGAGAAACATTTCCTTAGTCCTTTTCAGGTACTTCAGGATATTCTTGACCGCTGTCCAGTGTTCCTTGCCGGGATTACTTTGGTACCTACCTACCAAACTTACGGCAAGGTTTACATCAGGTCTGGTACACTGCATGGCATACATAATAGAACCTATGGCTGAGGCATAGGGGATGACACATCTCTTCTATATCTTCTGCCATGGTCGGACATTGAGCTGAGCTCAATTTCACACCTTGCAACACAGGCAAGAACCCCTTCTTAGACTGATCCATATTGAATTTCTTCAATATCTTATCAAGGTATGTGCTTTGTGAAAGACCTATGAAGCGTGTTGATCTATCTCTATAGATCTTGATGCCTAATATATATGCAGCTTCTCCAAGGTCCTTCATTGAAAAACTCTTATTCAAGTAGGCCTTAATGCTGTCCAAGAGTTCTATATCATTTCCCGTCAAAAGTATGTCATCTACATATAATATGAGAAATGCTACAGAGCTCCCACTCACTTTATTGTAAACGCAGGCTTCTCCATAAGTCTGTGTAAACCCAAACGCTTTGATCATCTCATCAAAGCGAATGTTCCAACTCCGAGATGCTTGCACCAGCCCATAAATCGAGCGTTGGAGCTTGCACACCCTGTTAGCATTCTTAGGATCGACAAAACCTTCCGGCTGCATCATATACAATTCTTCCTTAAGGAAACCATTAAGGAATGCCGTTTTGACGTCCATTTGCCATATCTCATAATCATAGAATGCGGCAATTGCTAACATGATTCGGATGGACTTTAGCTTCGCTACCGGTGAGAAAGTCTCATCGTAGTCAACCCCTTGAACTTGTCGATAACCCTTAGCGACAAGCCGAGCTTTATAGATGGTCACATTACCATCCGCGTCTGTCTTTTTCTTAAAGATCCATTTATTTTCTATGGCTCGCCGTTCAACGGGCAAGTCAGTCAAAGTCCATACTTCGTTTTCATACATGGATCCTATCTCGGATTTCATGGCTTATAGCCATTTGTCAGAATCCGGGCCCGCCATCGCTTCTTCATAGTTCGAAGGTTCACCGTTGTCTAACAACATGATTGCCAAGACAGGGTTGCCGTACCACTCTGGTGCAGAACGTGTCCTTGTGGACCTTCGAATTTCAGTAGGAGCTTGATCAGAAGTATCTTGATCATCATCATTAACTTCCCCTCTAGTTGGTGCAGGCACCTCAGGAACATTTTCTTGAGTTGCGCCATTTTCCGGTTCAAGAGGTAATACTTCATCAAGTTCTACTTTCCTCCCACTTACTTCTTTCGAGAGAAACTCCTTCTCTAGAAAGGATCTATTCTTGGCAACAAAAATCTTGCCTTCGGATCTGAGGTAGAAGGTATACCCAATAGTTTCTTTAGGGTATCCTATGAAGACGCATTTTTCCGACTTGGGTTCGAGCTTTTCAGGTTGAAGTTTCTTGACATAAGCATTGCATCCCCAAACTTTTAGAAACGACAGCTTAGGTTTCTTCCCAAACCATAATTCATACGGTGTCGTCTCAACGGATTTCGACAGAGCCCTATTTAAAGTGAATGCGGCAGTCTCTAAAGCATAGCCCCAAAAAGATAGCGGTAAATTGGTAAGAGACATCATAGATCGCACCATATCTAATAGAGTGCGATTAGGACGTTCGGACACACCATTACGCTGAGGTGTTCCAGGCGGCATGAGTTGTGAAACTATTCCACATTTTCTTAAGTTTGTGCCAAATTCGTGACTCAAGTATTCTCCTCCACGATCTGACCACAGGAACTTGATTTTCCTGTCACGTTGATTTTCAACCTCACTCTGAAATTCCTTGAACTTTTCAAAGGTCTCAGACTTGTGTTTCATTAAATAGATATACCCATATCTACTCAAGTCATCAGTGAGGGTGAGAACATAACGATAGCCACCGCGAGCCTCAACACTCATTGGACCGCACACATCAGTATGTATGATTTCCAATAAGTTGGTTGCTCGCTCCATTGTTCGTGAGAACGGAGTCTTGGTCATTTTACCCATGAGGCATGGTTCGCACGTGTCAGATGATTCGTAATCAAGAGACTCTAAAAGTCCATCAGCATGGAGCTTCTTCATGCGTTTGACACCTATGTGACCAAGGCGGCAGTGCCACAAGTATGTGGGACTATCATTATCAATCTTACATCTTTTGGTATTCGCACTATGAATATGTGTAGCATTACGCTCGAGATTCATTAAGAATAAACCATTCACCATCGGAGCATGACCATAAAACATATCTCTCATATAAATAGAACAACCATTATTCTCAGATTTAAATGAGTAGCCATCTCGAATTAAACGAGATCCTGATACAATGTTCATGCTCAAACTTGGCACTAGATAACAATTATTGAGGTTCAAAACTAATCCCGTAGGTAAATGTAGAGGTAGCGTGCCGACGGCGATCACATCGACCTTGGAACCATTCCCGACGCGCATCGTCACCTCGTCCTTCGCCAGTCTCCGCTTATTCCGCAGCTCCTGCTTTGAGTTACAAATGTGAGCAACTGCACCGGTATCAAATACCCAGGAGCTACTACGAGTACTGGTAAGCTACACATCAATTACATGTATATCACATATACCTTTTGTTTTGCCGGCCTTCTTGTCTGCTAAGTATTTGGGGCAGTTCCGCTTCCAGTGACCACTTTCCTTGCAATAAAAGCACTCAGTCTCGGGCTTGGGTCCATTCTTTGGCTTCTTCCCGGCAGCTTGCTTGCCGGGCGCGGAAACTCCCTTGCCGTCTTTCTTGAAGGTTTTCTTACCCTTGCCTTTCTTGAACTTAGTGGTTTTATTCACCATCAACACTTGATGTTCATTTTTGACTTCTACCTCTGCTGATTTCAGCATTGCAAATACCTCAGGAATGGTCTTTTCCATCCCCTACATATTGAAGTTCATCACAAAGCTCTTGTAGCTCAGTGGAAGCGACTGAAGGATTCTGTCAATGACCGCGTCATCCGGGAGATTAACTCCCAGCTGAGTCAAGCGGTTATGCAACCCAGACATAGTGAGTATGTGCTCACTGACAGAACTGTTTTCCTCCATCTTACAGCTGAAGAACTTGTCGGAGACTTGATATCTCTCGACCCGGGATGAGCTTGGAAAACCATTTTCAGCTCTTCGAACATCTCATATGCTCCGTGTCTCTCAAAACACTTTTGGAGCCCCGGCTCTAAGCTGTAAAGCATGCCGCACTGAACGAGGGAGTAGTCATCGGTACGTGCCTGCCAAGCGTTCATAACGTCTTGTTCTACAGGGAGAACAGGTGCGTTACCCAGCGGTGCTTGTAGGACTTAATCTTTCTTGGCAGCTATGAGGATGATCCTCAAGTTCCGGACCCAGTCCGTGTAGTTGCTGCCATCGTCTTTCAGCTTGGTTTTCTCTAGGAATGCGTTGAAGTTGAGGACTACGTTGGCCATTTGATCTACAAGACATATTGTAAAGATTTTAGACTAAGTTCATGATAATTAAGTTCATCTAATCAAATTATTTAATGAACTCCCACTTAGATAGACATCCCTCCTGTAATCTAAGTATAACATGATCTGAGTTAACTAGGCCGTGTCCGATCATCACGTGAGACGGACTAGTCAACATCGGTGAACATCTTCATGTTGATCGTATCTTCTATATGACTCATGCTCAACCTTTCGGTCTTCTGTGTTCCGAGGCCATGTCTGTACATGCTAGGCTCGTCAAGTCAACCTAAGTGTTTGCATGTGTAAATCTGTCTTACACCCGTTGTATGTGAATGTTAGAATCTATCACACCCGATCATCACGTGGTGCTTCAAAACAACGAAGTGTCGCAATGGTGCACAGTTAGGGGGAACACTTTCTTGAAATTATTATGAGGGATCATCTTATTTACTACCGTCGTTCTAAGTAAACAAGATGCAAAAACATGATAAACATCACATGCAATCAAATAAAAATGACATGATATGGCCAATATCACATAGCTTCTTTGATCTCCATCTTGGGGCTCCATGATCATCTTGTCACCGGCATGACACCATGATCTCCATCATCATGATCTCCATCATCGTGTCTCCATGAAGTTGCTCGCCAACTATTACTTCTACTACTAAGGCTAATGCGTTTAGCAATGAAGTAAAGTAATTTACATGGCGTTTCTCAATGACACGCATGTCATACAAAAAATAAAGACAACTCCTATGGCTCCTGCCGGTTGTCATACTCATCGACATGCAAGTCGTGATTCCTATTACAATAGCATGAACAACTCATACATCACATATATATCATTCATCATTCATCACAACTTTGGCCATATCATATCACAGAACACTTGCTGCAAAAACAAGTTAGACGTCCTCTAATTGTTGTTGCAAGTTTTACGTGGCTGAAATAGGGTTCTAGCAAGAACGTTTTCTTACCTACGTGAAAGCCACAACGTGATTTGTCAACTTCTATTTACCCTTCATAAGAACCCTTTTCATCGAATCTGCTCCAACTAAAGTGGGAGAGACAGACACCCGCCAGCCACCTTATGCAACTTGTGCATGTTAGTCGGTGGAACCGGTCTCACGTAAGCGTACGTGTAAGGTTGGTCTGGGCCGCTTCATCCCACAATACCGTTGAAGTAAGATAAGACTAGTAGCGGCAAGAAAGTTGACAACATCTACGCCCACAACAAATTGTGTTCTACTCGTGCAAGAGAACTACGCATAGACCTAGCTCATGATGCCACTGTTGTGGAACGTTGCAGAAAACAAAAAATTTCCTACGGTTTCACCAAGATCCATCTAGGAGTTCATCTAGCAACGAGTGATTGGATTGCATCTACATACCTTTGTAGATCACGTGCGGAAGCGTTCAAAGAACGGGGATAAGGAAGTCGTACTCGACGTGATCCAAATCACCGGAGATCCTAGCGCCGAACGGACGGCACCTCAGTGTTCAACACACGTACGGTCAGCGTAACGTCTCCTTCTTCTTGATCCAGCAAGGGGTAAGGAGAGGTTGAGGAAGATGGCTCCAACAGCAGCACGATGGCGTGGTGGTGGTGGAGCTGCAGTACTCCGGCAGGGCTTCGCCAAGCACTATGGAGGAGGAGGATGTGTTGGAGAGGGAGAGGGAGGCACCAAAGGCGTGGATTGAGAGGCCCTCCTTCCCCCACTATATATAGGGAGCCTAGGGGGGCGCCGGCTCTAGGAGATCCAATCTCCTAGGGGGCGGCGGCCAAGGGAGGAGTTCCTCCTCCCCAAGGCACCTAGGAGGTGCCTTCCCCCTTCGGGACTCTTCCCTTCCTTATCTCTTGGCGCATGGGCCTCTTGGGGCTGGTGCCCTTGGCCCATATAGGCCAAGGTGCACCCCCTACAGACCATGTGGCCCCCCGGGGCAGGTGGCCCCACCCGGTGGACCCCCGGGTCCCTTCCGGTGGTCCCGGTACAATACCGGTGACCCTGAAACTTGTCCCGATGGCCGAAATAGCACTTCCTATATATAATTCTTTACCTCCGGACCATTCCGGAACTCCTCGTGACATCCGGATCTCATCCGGGACTCCGAACAACATTCGGGTTATTGCATATACATATCCCTACAACCCTAGCGTCACTGAACCTTAAGTGTGTAGACCCTACGGGTTCGGGAGACATGTAGACATGACCGAGATCGCTCTCCAGTCAATAACCAACAGCGGGATCTGGATACCCATGTTGGCTCCCACATGCTCCTCGATAATCTCATCGGATGAACCACGATGTCGAGGATTCACGTAACCCCATATACAATTCCCTTTGTCAATCGGTATGCTACTTACCCGAGATTCGATCGTCGGTATCCCAATACCTCGTTCAATCTCGTTACCGGCAAGTCACTTTACTCGTACCGTAATGCATGATCCAGTGACCAGACACTTGGTCACTTTGAGCTCATTATGATGATGCATTACCGAGTGGGCCCAGTGATACCTCTCCGTCATACGGAGTGACAAATCCCAGTCTTGATCCGTGTCAACCCAACAGACACTTTCAGAGATACTCATAGTATACCTTTATAGTCACCCAGTTACGTTGTGACGTTTGGTACACCCAAAGCACTCCTATGGTATCCGGGAGTTACGCGATCTCATGGTCTAAGGAAAAGATACTTGACATTGGAAAAACTCTAGCAAACGAACTATATGATCTTATGCTATGTTTAGGATTGGGTCTTGTCCATCACATCATTCTCCTAATGATGTGATCCCGTTATCAATGACATACAATGTCCACAGTCAGGAAACCATGACTATCTGTTAATCAACGAGCTAGTCAACTAGAGGCTTACTAGGGACATGTTGGTGTCTATTATTCACACATGTATTACGATTTCCGGATAACACAATTATAGCATGAATAAAAGACAATTATCATGAACAAGGAAATATAATAATAATCCTTTTATTATTGCCTCTAGGGCATATTTCCAACATGGGCCGGCCCCGGGTGTAGCAAAGAGATTCCGAGGATCATAAATCTGAGGTAAACGGGACTGAGTTTTCTGATGTCTCCTCCTCATTACCTCATTAGATGCGTTCAAGCTCAACGTGAGCTAAAAGGCCTCTGCCTGAAGTTGTTGCGCCCGTACGTCCAAAGCCGCCCGCTCTGTGGCTAATCTAGTATCTTCAGCTACTAAGGTTTCCTTGGCCCGGGCGATCTCATCACGAACCTGAGCCACCTCTGCCTCATGCTCAGATTGGTTCACAGGGACGACTGTACAAGTTAATAAGGCCGTAAGTTTATCCATGAGATCCATCAGCACCTGAGCCGGTGAGCGCATAGTGCCTCCTGCCCCGGCTGCTCCTAACCCGGACGTTATCGCCGCTGAGGTCGTAGAATTTTGGCCGGGTTGAGTACCAGCCATGAAGACTCTTGCCCAGTTTGGCGACTCTGAGGGGTCCGGAATAGTGCTGCCATCGGAACAGCCCCCAAGCACACCATCTTGAACTTGATACAGCGAATTTGTTGAGCCGGCGGACGAATCACCGTCAAAGAGGACGGCCGGCTCACCATCACCTTCAGATCCTTCAGAAAGTTCACCTCCGTGGATGCAACCCACAAAGGCACGCTTCACGACGGGTTGAGCTCGGGCGGGTTTCGCACGCTGAGCCATCTCGACGAGGTCGGTGCAGCTGTCCGGCTCAGGGCCCGTATCACCAATCCGGCCGATGAAGATGTGAATTCCGCCAAAGGGGACCCGGTACCCGTACTCAATTGAGCCGGCGTCGGGGCCCCAGCCTTCGTCGTCGATGTAGATCTTGCCGTGATGACTCTTGGTCATCCGGCCAACTGCGTATCCCTTGAGCCCTTCGAAGCTGCCCTTCAAGAACTCAAATTCACCGTGCGCTGGCCCCACGGTGGGCGCCAACTATCGTGGAATTGTCACGACAGATGTCCTTTTGCGAGGACTTAATCATGAAGCCATCGCAACTAGGAAGCTTAAAGGGGTTAATCGGGACACGGATACCCGAGGTTTATACTAGTTCAGCCCCCTTACGGTGAAGGAAGGCCTACGTCTAGTTGGGTTGGAATTGCTTGAGGTTTCGATGACCAGGGAGCGAGATACGCTATGCCTGGCTCTCGATCAGTTGTTTTTCTCCCTAAGCCGCTGGCGGGTCGTCCCCTTATATACACGGGTTGACGCCCTGCGGCCTACAGAGTCCCGGCCGGCTCATAAACAGTGTCCGGCTCGGCGACTAGTTACTTCTACCTTACAGTACAAGTTATATCATCATGGCGGTTTATCTTTACGGGCCTTAGAGTCGCCTGTGGGCCTTTAAGCCTTTTAGTGAACCACCATATTCATGCCTTGGTTTTGGGCTTCTGATGAACCTCTATTTACGTAACCCGGCCCCTCATGGATGGCTTACACAAATAGTCATATCCCCAACGGCCGCCAACAACTTCATCGTCGATTCGCCGTCGTCCGTGCTTCCCCGACCTCGCCGGTCTGCTCGTATGAACCACGGTGAGCTCTGCCACCATTTTCCCCTGACCCCGTGGTCTATCCCTCGCCGTAGACGTCGCCCCCATGAGCTCCGAAGCTCGCCGGCACTGTGATTCATCGCCGTCATGGCTAGGGACACCGTGGCTTGCACCTGAGCTCGTCATCATGCTCGGGTTGCTCCCAGGAGACGAACGCGGCCACTAGATCGCCTTGCCGTGCATCGTAGCGCCACAGCTGTCGTTGCCCAAGCTTTGGCCACCGCCGTTGAGGTCGTCGCCGCCGTTTCCGGCCACCCCAGCCGCTGACTTCAGTTCCATTGGATGCGGAAGAGCGCCAGCTACGCGTAGAGCCTCTCCGCCGCTTGTTTGGTCACTGGACGACAAAACCCGACGCCCTCCGCCGCGTCTGTCATCGCCGGCCCAGCTCCTCCAGCCGGCCCAGCCCACTGGCAAATGCCAGTCGTCTCCCACCTCTGCCAGAAGGCAGAGGCGTGTCGCCCGCGCGAGCACCAGACGCCACCTCCTGCTTCCCCCCCCCCCCCCCCGCCCTCGACCGAGCGCCTGGAGGCGCTGCGCAGCCCCCCTAGTCCCTCTCACTCACTCCCTCGAGCTCACCCCCTCCTCTGTTCTCTCTTTCGCACGGTCCGAGCGCCGACGTCGCCGCCGACAAGCATCACCGCGGCCACTGCCTCCCCCTCGCCTTGCCGACGCGTCTAGACGAACCGCCATCGCCTTGTGCGTCGTCTACACCAACTCACTCGACCGCGGGAGCCCTGTAGCATCGTCCCTGAGCTCATCCTCAATCTTCGGCCGCCGACAACTTCATCGTTGATTCACCGCCGTCTGTGCTTCCCCGACCTCGCCGATCTGCTCGTATGAACAGCGGTGAGCTCTGCCACGGTTTCCCCCTGACCCCGTGGTCTATCCCTCACGGTAGACGTCGCCCCCATGAGCTCCGAAGCTCGCCGGCACTGTGATTCACCGCCGTCGTGGCTAAGAACACCGTGGCTTGCACCTGAGCTCGTCATAGTGCTCGGGTTGCTCCCAGGAGACGAACGCGGCCACTAGATCGCCTTGTCGTGCATCGTAGCGCCACAGCTGCCGTTGCCCAAGCTCCGGCCGCCGCCGTTGAGGTCGCCGCCGCCGTTTCCGGCCACCCCAGCCGCTGACTTCATTCCCGTTGGATGCGGAAGAGCGCCCGCTACGCGTAGAGCCTCTCCGCCGCTTGTTTCGTCACCGGACGACAAAACCCGACGCCCTCCGCCACGTCTGTCATTGCCGGCGTCGAGCCGTGGTCCAAGTCCGGCGGGTTTGAACCCGCTAACTAGGGGTTTGACCTCCCCTGGCTGACTGACGTGTGGGCTAGGCCCATTTTTAATTAGTGTTAGATTTAGTTAGTACTAATTAACTTAGTTAAGTAGATTAGACACTGACATGCGGGCCCAGGCTCTAATTAACTTAGGTTAGTTAGTTAGTCACTGACCAGTGGGCCCCACTGGTTAGGTTTGACTTGGACGGCTCCTATTGACCTGCTCACGTCAGCATGACCCAATGCTGACGCAGTAATACATTTTCTGGATTTATTAATAATCAGGAAATTCCAGAAAATGCCCAAAACTTCTAAAAATCATAGAAAATTATCTATAACTCCAAATGAAATAAATTATATATGAAGAATTATCAGAAAAATGCAATCTATCCATTTATGCTACTTTCATGCATGTTAAACCAACTTATACCCACTGTATAAGTGAAAACATGATAATGGCATTTTAAATGCTAAATATGGAGTTTGGATATGAACCCTTGGTCCATATGGACTTCAATTAAATTGTTGCTAGATGCATTAGTACAAATCACACCATATTGACATGTCATGATCATGCATCATATCGTGCATTGCATTGATTATATTCTTTCTGTGTTTGCCAGTGATTGTCCCCCCCCCCCCGATAGACGTGGTTCCGACGATGTGATCGATGACACCAATGAAGAACTATATTATCTTCAGAAGTGCCAGGCAAGCAAAACCCCCTTGTTCATTCCGATACAAACCCACTCTCTCGCTCCTACTCTCTTTTACTGCATTAGGACAACAACGTTTCAACTGTTACATGTTGTGGTAGCTGAACCCCTTTCCTCTGCATGACCTGTCATTGCCACAGTAAATAGATGAAACCCACTAGCATGAGTAGGAGTTGTTTGAGCCCTGATGTGCCTACTCATTCATGTTTGTTTGTCATGCCTGTTATTGCTTAGAGTTGAGTCAGGTCTGATTCATCGGGGATGAATTGGAATGTGGTGAACATGTCCTACTGTTGAGAGCTAAGTGTGTGAACACGATTTGCTAAAGGTAGCGGTGAGAGGCCATGTAGGAGTACATGGTGGGTTGTCTCATTGCAGCCGTCCTTAGGAACTGAGTTCTGTGTTTGTGATCCATGAACAGTTACTACCACACATTGGGTTCCGGTAACTCGGCCCCTCTCGGCTTATTAATCAACTCGATCTCTGTCCAGGAGTTGCAACTAGTTTCTGGTGTTTGTAGGTAATGTTAGTAGTCTACCAAGTGGCACCCGGTACAGGTGGGCTTGGGACAGACTAGGCACAGTGGCACGGTGTACCAAGTGGCACCCGAATGGTGGGCTTGGGAACCCTGCACACACTGTTTGGGGCCGTGAGCGACACCCCGGCCGGATCTCCTTGCGGATGGAACCCGAATGGGCAATAAACCTGGACTAGAGACTTGTTGGTTAGTCAGGTCATGGCTGACTCCCTCGCCCGGCTTCCGCTTGAAGATTGCCGAGGTACATGACATGTACAGGGCGATAAGTGGCGAGAGCGTGTGTGAAGAAATACACCCCTGCAGGGTTATCATTATCTATTCGAATAGCCCGATTCCTCGGATATGGAAACTTGGACCCCTTGCATAGTTCATAGACAAGTGAAAGTGGATACTTAAAATGTGCAAGATAAGCGTGAGTGCTATGGATGGCGTTCTCATAGGGAGACGGGAGCGGATCCATAGTGGTGTATTGATATGGTGAATATGTGGACTCGTGTGCGCCACCTCAAAAGAGTTACTTGCAGTCGTAGTTCAGGATAGCCACCGAGTCAAAGTTGGCTTGCTGCAGTTAAACTCCACTACCCCTTTGTTGATACAGATGCATATGTAGTTAGTTCTGATGTAAGTCTTGCTGGGTACATTTGTACTCATGTTTGCTTAATTTATGTTTTGCAGAGAGACTTCAGTCTCGCTAGTAGTTCCACGTGGACTTCGACGTTTAGCTTGTTACCTCAGCTACGATCTTGTACCCTTGGGAGGGTCTTGTAGTTAGTCAGGCTTCTGAGCCTTCTTCATTTGTAGTTGTCTGTACTCAGACAAGTTAAGCTTCTGCATGTGCTTGTTGCTTGTATGCTCTGTATGTTGGGTCATGAGACCCATGTTTGTAATACTTGGCTCCTCGGAGCCTAATGAATAAATACTTGAGTCGTAGAGTTATGTTGTGATGCCATGTTGTATTTACACATATCAAGCATATCGTGTGTATGATTGAAATGCTTGGTATGTGTGGGATCCGACAACCTAGTTGTTCATCCTTGGTAGCCTCTCTTATGGGGAAATGTAGTCTTGTGCTTCCATGAGCCATAGTAGTCTGCTACAGCCCGGTTCACCGGAGTCCTGCTAGCCCAGCACTACTGCTCCGGAACACTTGACTGGCAGGCATGTGATTCACTTCGTTCATGTGCCTGTCCCCTCGGGGAAATGTCACGCGGTGACATCCGGAGTCCTGCCTAGCCTGCTACAGCCCGGTTCATCGGAGTCCTGTTAGCCCAGTGCTACAGCCCAGATTCGCACGCTGCTGACCGACATGCTCGATGTTGATTCATGTATACATGTCCCCATAAGTTAGTGCCACTTTGGGTTCACGACTAGTCATGTCGGCCCGGGTTCTCTGTCATATGGATGCTAGCGACACTATCATATACGTGAGCCAAAAGGCGCAAACGGTCCCGGGCCATGGTAAGGCGATACCCGTGGGAATACCGTGCGTGAGGCCGCAAAGTGATATGAGGTGTTACAGGCTAGATCGGCGTGACTTAGAATCGGGGTCCTGACACCATATTTACCTTCTACTCTGGGTTACTAATGGCGCACTAACAGACAATGCGCCACTAGTATTTTTACAGCAGTGCGCCACGAATGTGTTGTATGGTGCGCCACTAGTATGAATATTAGAATTTTTTTTTTCTTTTCTGATATTTGCACAGGTTACAAAATATATTACTGCACAGAATATAGACAGCACCACACAGCAACAGCAGATTTATCGAATACAATAGAATATTACTCTCTGAATACAATTCATCATATTAGCTAGTCTCCGAATTCAAAATACCGAACAAAGTTAGAACATTACAAGTCTCGAGACCGCGAGTAGCGAGTTTTTCTTCACATTACAAGTCGACATCGATCATCTAAACTACCATCACATGGAAGAGAGTTGCGCTCATCACGATTAGCATCATCGCGATGAAACTGGTCTTCATCTGGTTCCTCCTCCGCTCCCTCCTCTCTCCCGCTAGATAGCGCGTGTATCTAGCTTCTGCCTCCGCCCTAGTGGTGTACCCTTTGTAACTGTTATCGCTGAAATGGTGAACCTGTCTCCGACACTCCTCCAAGTCGTCGTAGACTCCGGGAACCTTACCTTTGTCCACGACATACGACGGCATCTCTATGCACTAGCCAAACAAAACGTTAGTAGCAATTCACAGACAATACATAAGCAATTTATAAGTATGCAACAAAAGGATTGGAAGAGAAAAGCAAGACATTAATAGCACGATTCATGGTCCTACTAATAAATAGCATCGATTACATATAAGTTGAGCGACTGTCCAAACCAAATATACATGCAAGTTCATTAAAGTTTAATTACAACATGAGCTAATCGATATTTCAAAACTACACATAGCATCACTACTTTCGACTCGACTCAGGGACCGGAGCACGGATGAAGCCGTCGTCTGTCGTGATGGTAATAAAATCACGGGCGTTGTCAGCCTGCATTTGTAGCATTGTTTCTATCTCACTGTTGGACGGTTGATATCTGAGGTAGAACTGCCCCGAGGTATGAAGGACATCTTGATGGATGATTTTCGCAAACTCCGACTGGATGGGAAAGAATTCTTGTCTGATGTTCGCGTCCTGGATTGCCGACAAGCTTGCGGCCAAATCTTTGAGATTTTTTGGTAGCAGAAGGTGATTATGGTCCCGTACAATCGCCCACATGTGATGGAGGGCGTAGTAGGCATCCTTCTGACTGCCAGGCGGCTTCTTGACGCAGGGGAACGTCGTTTTGTGGGCGAACACGTGCTTGCCGCACCTACGAATTAGCCTGCTGAAGGTGCCTCCAGATCTGGCGTAGTCGGGGAGAACATCATCAAGAACTTTCTTGATATTTGTGTAGTCTTTCTTCGACTGACGGTCCGAGTCGAAATACGTGGCCATGGAATATTTTAGGCTTAAGAGGATGAGTGTGCAATGTGTGTCACTCCATAAAACACGGAATGTTAAAAAAAAGAACGATCGAAATCTAAGAAATCATATGTTACAGGGCGGTGAGGGCATGACTTACTCGGGAAAGTAAGGCACGAGGAAGTTATCCTTATCTGGGTTTGCCAGAATGATGCCTTCGAGGTATGAACTCGTGACTTGCCGGTCCCCAGCACTGCCCAAGATCTTGGCATGCATGTAGAAGGGGTCGACTATCACGATGTCCGGGGTCTTGTCTCTAATGATCCGCATCTCCATACTCAGAGAAAATAGCCGAACGAAGGTGTAGTGCAGCGGATGAAGGTTAAACATAGCGAAGATGTCATCAAACCGTAGGACGATCATACCCCCGATGGCGCTATCGACAAAGCCCTTGCCCTCTGGCACCTTGGCCATGAAAACCGGAATGCCACATCATTCTCGGAGAGACGCCGCTTCTCTGAAGAAAGAACACTGTCATGCAGACTCTGCATAGCACCGGTTGCAGCATTGAGAAGATTAGTCGGTAGCATCGGCCTACCCGCTACATGCACCCTCCTCGAGATATCCTTAGATGTAGGTGGCCCGTCCTGAGCACAGATCGTACTTGGTGCCGGCTGGCTCGCACCCTTGTTATTCTTTCTTTTCAGTCCCTTCTTCTTCTGTTGTAATGGGATCGAGTTCTGCTCACAGACAGCCTTCTTGAGTGTGTTGGGGCTGATAATATTTGGCACCTCGGCTATCTGAGGCTCGGTGAAGGCGGCAGCTGGAGGCATCTCCTGAGAACTGAATGCCAGACGACACCCGTTGCAACTGGGTTTCTCCGCGGTACCAGCTAGATTGTCTTTTGCAGGGTTGGGTTCTTGAGAAGGAGGCCCCAAGAATTCATCACCGTACCCATGTTCGTTGAAGTACTTATCGACGTTGGTAAATGTACCGTCGTTGTCGTCGTCGGCACCGTCCGGATCCTGTGCCATATGCATGTCCGGATCGTGTGCCATATCCATGTCCGGCATGTCCGGTAGCGTTGCGGGGGTCTTGCCATGGCTTGGCACCGACACGACTGGCGGTGTTGTCTGTGGGGTGGTGTCCCCCACCCCCAAACGAATCTGTCTCTTCGGCCAAAGCATGGGCCAGTTTATGCAAGCACTGAGGGTCATCACATCATCTTCGTCGGCCCCATGGGGTCGATATGGAGGTAACATGTCGTCGAAGCCCGACAGCACCCGAACGAGTTGAACCCTATAAACGGTGGGTGGCATCTGATTACCATGGAACACACGGCTGCCCGGTTGAACGATTTAGCCCTTGGCGACATCAACCAACTTGTCATTCACGAAGTGCAGGAGAGTGCACGGAACGTCAGCGGTGCCCTACGAAAACATGTAGGGCATCAGGGATGCCCAGCCAAAGGCAAGGAGATGAAGTCATCGGCCGAGAGGCTTAATTAGTTATCGTGATGGCGTCGAGCTCGGCTAATGTCAAAGCACCACCAACGGCGGGCGTGCAAGTGACGGAGGGGCCGCTTGCTGCCGAGGTGCCGGCCGGCGTATTCTTCCCACACCCGGGTGTATTAAGCTGCAATGCCGGCGCCGCCGCGGGAGACACCAATGCCGCCTCCGCCGGAGACACCAATGGCACAGCCAGCGCGTTGCGTGAGTTGCTGCCCGTGAAGCTGGGAATCGGGGGCGGCCCCTGTTGGCCGCCTACAATCCACGCCTGTAGCCCAGAAACCAAGGTAGGCATAATGGCGGTGATCATCGCTCCCAGTTGGTCTCGCACTTGCTCTTCGACGATCTCCGGAATCTGCGCCACTTGTGCCTTGAGTTGTTGAACCTCGTGCTCCTGGCTTTCCGAGCTGGTCTTTCTGTCCTTTTGCCCAGCGGTATAGTACTCCGACCATTTCGTGGACAAGCCTTTGCCGGCCACATGACTAGCTGATGTCAGCTTACTGAGCTTATCCTTGTTTTTCATTACGTTCAACGCCCTATTTAAAGGGGTGTCGAAAGGGGATCTCTAAGACGGCCCCGCGCTACTGCTTTCAGTGTCCTGCGGAAGGAATGTGAACCATTTAGAAATTTGGCTTCATTAATTAGAATGCAACCATATGGAGCTAATTACGTGGGAGTGTATTCCTTACCAGAACACGCTAAAGCGCCTTGGTCTTTGGATCCGTGGTAAGCTCGTTGGTTACCGGGTCAATCTTGTACTGGGCCCTGACATAGTTCCTGGTCTGCTTGTCACGGTATTTCTCGAAGAGGGGCGGTAGGCCTTGCTCGGCACGCTCCGCGTCCTCCTTGTCCCATATAGGTTCTGCCACTCTATAACAACCAAGACCGAGTTTGTGGACCCCTAAGTTCAAGTCCCGCATCTCTTTCCCCCACTGACTTGATTCTGCAGATGTGTTGCTCTCGCACTTGATCTTGAACTCCCGGTAGCCATCTTCGCTGATCGAAGGATTTTTCTCCTTGATCTTCTCATAACTATCACCTTTTTCAATCATGCTCTTCACCGAGGCTCTCCAAGTAGCCAGGGCCGTGCTCATCTTCGTGAGGGCGGCACTGTTCACTTTATTCCCTAAGAGGCGTGTGTTTGCGAAGTCACCAGGGAACTTGTATCGTTCGTGCAGCTTCGTGAAGATGAGGTTGCGCAAATTCCCTTGGTCACGATGCCTTAGGTTCTCGGTGTTGATCGAGACGGTGCTCCGGAGAATGCACCCGAGCTGTCCCGCGTACCCCTTGACTATTTCTTTGGGCGTCGTTGGATGCCCCTCGAAGGGCACTTTAGTAAATTCCTACTTGACGGTGCCGAGCACGTTCAGGCGCCGGTCCTTCCGTTGCCTCTTCGGTTGGCTGCATCTGTGCGTGCGCCGCCATCATCAGTGGTGGCATCCTCGGCGGCACCATCAATGGTGTCATCCCCGACGCCACTAGGGGTTGTGTAGTCGGGATCGGTGTCTTTCGCGGCGTCCTCATAGCGGTGAGGTTCTTCCTCCATCTCCTGGGACAGCTCCCAGAATGCCTTGCCCGAACCGTCGGCCTCATCATCGTGGGCCATGTTTCGCTCTAAATAGAAAAAAATTGGTCAAAAAGTTGGTTATTGTCAAGGAACAAGATCATGGTCTCGTCATTTAGGGTTTGTCGACACCGAGGCATCCTAAAAGCTAAGCTTTTATCATTTAGGGTTTGTCGACATTGAGGCACCCTAAAAGCCTAAGCTTTCATCATTTAGGTTTTTATCGACACCGAGGCACCCTAAAAGCCAAGGTTTTATCATTTAGGGTTTGTCGATGCTGAGGCCCATGCATAACACAAGATGCAGTTGATCCTACTTAATAAAGTACTAAGATACTCCGGCCCATAAATTAGTCGCAAGTACCCCATATGTCCTATTTTTAGCAAAGTCATGCTAAAATTCACGAAAATTTCAGCATGACCTTTGCTGAAAATAGGACATATGGAGTACCCGAATTTGCCGGAACGGAAGTTAATCGACATTCTGGCAAACTCAAGGGCCTCTCAGGGTACCTGCAAAATCATCACGACACGATGGTCGGAGACAAAACCCAGCAAACTAGCACCACAATGTGCCTCTACTTTCATATGGAGGTGTTGCAACAACGTATATACTTTATCACATTATAAGTCCTCACACCATCAACTATGACAAAATCTGAGAGTATAAGTCAGGTTACATTCACCCAAGTCCAAACATAAAATTATGTCCAACATAGTACAGCCCACTTTGATAATTTCATAGGATTTAATATACCGAACGAAACCTGACAAGTGATATGTGTTTTAAGTATCTACAGAACAGCCTCTAAAATTTTCATGTTGTAACTTTATTTTAATACCACCTCAAAATACTGTAGCCAGGAACATATATTTCGGGACAGCAAACTAAACTGATAGCTACTCTCAAACCGTACATCCAAACGACACAAATAAATACTCTAAAGAAACTTTGAAACTTTATCTAAAACTTATGTAAAGGGGCCAACTCAAAATTCTGAGCCTAGCTAACTCATTTTTCAGATATAAGCTTTCTGTCCAGATTTGACAGTGTAGTTTTTAACCGAACCAAGTTCAGTTTACAGCCAGAGTCACCCCAGTTTTTAACCCAATACGAATCACAGATAAATAAATTCTGGAGTTATGCTCACAACAGAAATATATGCGCAGGTGTGCAATGACAAAATTCTGGAGTTATGCTATGCAATCTAGAATGTAGTCTAAGGGGAACTAACTAGCAGCAGCTCATCTTGAACACATGTGAGTACTTCAATGGAAATAGCAACATCAGGAAGAAAAGAAGGAACATTGTGGTGCGGTGCGGTGAGCGCGCCTGGGCGGGGCCAGGGCGCGGCCAGGGGCCGAGGGGAGCACGGCCACGGGGGGTGGCAACCAGGAGCTGGGGCGCGATGGTGTGATCATCTACGGCGACGAAATCGAAGGGGGGAGGGGAACCGATGCAGCTCACCGAGAGGAAGACGATGGCGAGCTCGTGCGGGGCCGGGGTTGATGAGGTGACGCAGATCGACGGTGAGGCCGCGGTGGCCGGAGGTGGAAGAAGACCTCGATCCGCACGATGCAGAGTCGTCGAGCTCGAACGGGTGGCCGTAGATGACGTAAAAGAACACTGCAGAGCTCCTACACTCCTTGGTGGGGTACGGGGATGATGGTGGTCACGGGGACGATGCGGTGACGGCGACGACCTTGTCGGGTGAAGCAGCGCGAGGGAAGGGGAAGTGGGGAGGTGTTAGGGTTTGCACAGGGGTCTGGCTCGGCCTTATCCAACAGGGGAGCCGGAGCGGGTGTGGAGCGGGCGCGGGGGTCGTCAGAGCGGGTGTGGCAAGGGAGGGAAGGGGGATCTGGCGAGGGAGAGGGAAGGGGTATCGGGCGAAGGGGTATCCAGCTAGACGGGGGAATGTTAGTAATGGCGCACCATCTAGGGGTGCGCCATAAAAAACACTGATAGCAATGGCGCACCATCCTCTGGTGCGCCATTAGTAACTTTTTTTCTGATAGAAATGGCGCACCCTCCTCTAGTGCGCCATTAGTAACTTTTTTTCATTATTTTTGCTGCATCTAATAATTTGTTTTTTTATCAAATTTGATATTTTCATGAGGACTAGAACAGAAGATATCATCAAATTTGTTTTTTTTTTGAAAATATCATCAAATTTGTTTTTTTATTTTTAATTGAAAATATCATCAAATTTGTTATTTGAAAATATCATCAAATTTGTTATTTAAAAATACCATCAATATTTTTTTTGATTTTTAGTTGAATTCATTTGTGAATTGGTAAAACATTTATGAATATGAAAAAATATCATCAAATTTGAAGAATATTCATGAATTCAAAAAGTGCCCATGAAATTTAAAAATATTCATGAGTTCAAAAATTATTAACAAATTCAATATTCATAAGGACTAGAACAGAAGAAATATCATTTCAAAATGTCGAAATACAGTCGAGAAATGAAGACTGCGATTTAAATACAATCGATCTTAGGTAGCTATCTTTTCACAATCTTCTTGCCCTTCTTTTTCGCAAATGGAGTTCTTCTGTTGAACGAACATCCTTTAGGTAGGGTGATCCTGCTTCTTCTTGTGGTGTATGGCACTTCATCGTCGTCGTCATGTTCCATCTTCGGGTCGCCGTACTTGTCGAAGTCTTGCTCATTGGCGACTCCATCCATTCCGATGATCTTCCTTTTGCCTCTCCTCACGACAACACGACTGGGCTTTGACTGGTCGGTAATGAAGAAGCATTGGTCCACTTGGGAAGCCAGTACCCATGGCTCATTTTTCGCGGTGACGTTTGCGCCCGCGGTCTTGGATTTGGCTTCGGGTATAACCATGGTGGTGAAATACCGGTCTTCTTTTATGACGCTCTTGGCCCATCTGACACGGAACATCGGGACCTTCTCTCCATCATAGCTCAGCTCCCAGATCTCCTCGATCCTTCCATAGTATCTGTCGTTGTCGTTACCGGTGTAGGATTCCATCGTCACCCCGGAGTTCTGATAACCATCGCTCTTCATGTCCTTGTCCTCGGTGTAGAATGTGTAGCCGTTGATATCGTATGCCTCATAGGTCATCAGGTTGTGCTCGGCGCCCTGTGACAAGGCAAATATGAGTTTTTCTTCCGCGAAAGAATCCTCATGTAAAGGGTACGACATAAGCTTCTCCTTGAACCAACGCGTGAAACATGAGTTGTGCTCTTTGATTATATCTCCGTCCGTCCTCTGTTGGCCTCGGTCATTGTACGTCTTCTCAATAAAGGTTTTATGCTCTACCACCCAAGGATCAACCACGTCTATGTGTTGTAGCGCGACTAGGTTTGCTCTTTCAAAGTCGGTGAGTCAACCCTCAAAGTCGACATGCATTTCGCTGCGACCCTCATGGTGACCCCATCCAGCAAGCCTGCCGAGGTGCCTGTTGACGAGCAGACCAACGGGGTTCTCGATGCCTAGATAATTCGTGCAGTAGGAGATGCACTCTTCGGTCAGAAAACCCCTGGCTATACTTCCCTCTGGAGGTGACATGTTGCGAACGTATCCTTTGATGACACCATTCATCCTTTCGAACGGCATCATGATGTGCAGGAATGTCGGCCCGAATTGGATGATATCCTCCATGATATGGACTAGCTGATGCACCATAACATCGAAGAATGCGGGTGGGAAGTACATCTCAAGCTCGCATAGTATCACCATGACCTCTTCCTGTAGCCTTCTGAGTTGCCTCACGCCAACCAACTTCCGAGAGATGACGTTGAAAAAGTTGCATAGGCCAAATAGCGCTTCAGAGACGTGTGCGTCCATGATCCCACGGATTGCAACTGGAAGTATCTGCGTCATCAGCACATGACAGTCGTGAGACTTCATCCCGCTCAACTTCTGCTTCGCTGAGTCTAGGTATCTGCTTATTTTCCCCGCGTAACCGTAAGGAAGTTTTACTCCTACGAGGTAGGTGAAAACTGCTCGATCTCCTCCTGAATTAGAGTGAAGCACGCGGGAGGGTAGTCATTTCCGGTCTTCTTGGCATTTTTTCCTTTGCGACGACTTTCCGTGTCCTGCTTCGCCTCATCATCATCATTAGTGTGAAGCTCCTCCCTGATGCCCATTGATTTCAAGTTTGCCCTTGCTTTCGGCCGATCTTTGGTCCTCTCTGGCATGTTGAGCAGGGTACCAAGCAAAATCTCGCACACGTTCTTCGTGATATGCATGACATCAAGGCTGTGAGGCACACGGTGGATCTTCCAGTATGGAAAGTCCCAGAAAACAGACCTCATTTTCCATACCTTCAGCAGCAGCTCTGGTGCCTTTCGCTTGTTTTCCGGCTCTGGCGCCTTTTGCTTCTTTCCCGGTAGTGGGCAATCTTTCCAATTTTTTAACAGCTCGTCTATTTCTTCGCCGCTCCTCGTACGTGGGCGTCTTCGTGGTTCGGTTTCACCGTCGAACAGATTCTTGCGTTTTCTCCATGGGTCATCATCGTGAAGCCACCTTCGATGTCCCATGAACACGGTTTTCGAAGACCCGGGATCTCTATCTAGTTGGCGATACGTTGTGTCATCCATGCACCTGATGCATCCAGAAAATCCGTGGAACATCTGCCCAACGAGATATCCGTAACCGAGATAGTCGTGCACCGTCGTGAGCAGTGCGGCTCTCATAGGGAAATATTCTATCTCTGCAGCGTCCCACGTATTGGCTGACGTTTTCCACAATGTATCTAGCTCCTCTTTCAGCAGCCCTAGATACAGATTGATGTGGTCACTTGGTTGTTTCGGCCCTTCAATTAGCATACTCATGTGAATGTACTTCCTCTTCATGCACAACCAGGGGGAAGGTTCTCTGGCTGCCAAACACAGGCCAGGTGCTATGTGTGCTTCTGTGGCTGCCAAACGGATTGACTCCATCGGTGCTCGTGCCCAGCACGATGTTCCTTGGATTGTCCCCAAATTCTGGGTGTTCGAAGTTCAACGCTTGCCACTGGCTCGCATCCTTACGGTGACTCAGCATCTTGTCTTTTTTATTTATCTCCGGATCATTTCCGTCATCTTCTCGATTCTTCTCCTCCCTATCTGCGTGCCAATGCAGGAGCTTTGCTAGCTTAGGGTCCGCGAAATACCGCTGCAGACAAGGAGTGATCGGAAAGTACCACACTACTTTTCGAGGAGCTTTCTTTCTCTTCTTGTATCGAATGACGCCGCACACCGGACATATGGTAGACTCTGTGTGCTCGTCCCGATAAATGGTGCAATTGTTCATGCACACATGGTATTTCACGTGCGGTGAATCCATAGGACACACGATTTTCTTCGCCTCCTCGAAACTGGTCGGGCACTTGCTCCCCTTGGAAAGACGTTCGTGCCAGAATGACATGTTCTCGTCGAAGCATGCATCGGTCATTTTGTATTTTACCTTCATCTACAGAGCCCTGAGCGTTACTTTCAGGCGGGTATCCTCGGGCATGCATCCTTCATACAATGGAGTAACCGTGTCTATCTCCAGTTGATCCAGCTTGACTTTCTCTCGGGCAGCAGCTCTTGTGTTATCCGTCTGCTTGAGAAGTAGCTCTTGAATATGAGGGTCCTGCACCCAGCCCATCGATGGTCCATCGTTGTCTGCTCCGACATCTTCATCTTCATGATCATGCCCTTCGTCTTGATCTTCCTCATCATCATGTCCGGCATCACCGTCGTGATCATGTCCTGAAGATTCTTCGTCTTCTCGCCCGCCCTCACCGCGGTGGTTGTATTGCTGCCCTTCCTCATTTCTTGCCCGGCCCCATGGACGACTTCATATTCATCTTCATCACCTTGCCATCGATAGCCATCCATGAAACCACGCAAGAGCAGGTGGTCCCGCACCTGCCCGGAATCCGGGTCCGTAATAAGGGTCTTCAGCTTGCATCCTCGACACGGACATCTTATTTCCGTCTCGTTCTTTTGAAGCATCTCGGCCTTCGCGGAGCTCAAAAACCTATTCACGATGCCTTCGGTCATCGTGCGGACCATGGTCGCCTGCGGGGTAGAGCAAAACGATATTTTAGAACTAAGAAAAAATTTGGCATGACTTTGCCTAAAAATAGGACCAAAAAGAATGCATAGTGCCAAATTCTCGCCGAAACGGAAATGAATCAACATTCCGGCAAAATATTGGCAACTATCGCATTTCAAATACCAGTACCTGCAAACACAAACATATATGCAACACCACAAACATACGTAGATCTAGCTAGGCCATAAAAATGTATGTGCACATTGTTGGAGGGCGAAAAAAATAGATGTACAACATAAAGAAAGTTTTCCCGTTACTTACCTATCAAAAAAAGGTAATTTAACCACTTAATTTGGATGAATTTATGGTGCAAATGAGGTGAGGAGGAGGAGGTTACTAATGACGCACCTGCCAGGGGTGCGCCATTATTAGTTTTGCAATATATATATATATATATATATATATATATATATATATATATATATAATTCTCAGTAGTGGCGCACCGTGGATGTGGTGCGCC
Organism: Triticum aestivum; assembly: GCF_018294505.1. Lineage (NCBI taxonomy): Eukaryota > Viridiplantae > Streptophyta > Magnoliopsida > Poales > Poaceae > Triticum > Triticum aestivum. The sequence goes on along the minus strand of NC_057812.1, from coordinate 650,139,056 downwards.
ATTACTAGTTTGAGCTAGTAATGACGCATTGTGCCCTGATGCGCCATTAATAGTTTTGGAAAAATAAAATTTGCTAGTAATGACGCACCATGTGTCTGGTGCGCCATTAATAATGAGGACACTAATGGCGCACATGTATCTGGTGCGCCACTGCTATATACTGCTATATAGCAGTGGCGCACCACATAGTAGTGAGAATTGCATGTTCAAAGGGCTAGCCCCAAGAAAAGGACTCATTGAATACTACTTTCTAGACACAATATTATACAGAGTTAGGTATTGTAGAGCTAATAGAGTGTCGGCAGTGTGTATCCAAGATTACAGTGTGTATCACACAATTACCTTCACACAATCAAAATCTAATCACAGCGCGACTACCACTTCCTGTCGACGGTATGCTGCGCTGGAGGCGCGCGAGAGACACCCCATAGATGGCAGCAACGAACAACCCGGGACGGAGACAGGTGGCCATCTCATTGCAGATTTTACGAGGTCGTCGCATCTCGTCGATGGCAACCAATGAAGGAGACACAATGGGCGACCACCACATCTCAACGACAGCACATGACCACGATTACAACCCCATTGGTTGCACAAAAGAGTTGGGTTTCTTACAGATCGATATTTGTGGTTGCTTGATCGGAATACAGAAAGTTCCAAGAAACATACGTCCATTTTCTTACAAATCGATATTTATGATTGCTTGATCGGTTTACAAAAAGTTCCAAGAAATGTACATTCTTTTTCTTTACTCCTTTCACGTTAGCCTGCTTTTCCACGAGAACAGCTTAGCCTCTTGCACACAACTTTGTAGTACGCATGTGCAGGAGCATGCATAGAGAATAATCAAATACTCTTCTCCTTACCGGATGAATGTACACTTTGGTGAAAGAAACAGTTCTCATGAGAAGTGAAGTTATAGTTTCAAAGTATTCAGATTTTTAACCTGCAACTGGAATATCTCTCCGCACCTAATTTTCAATTTCAGCTATAGCCTACATATTTACACAACCTCCCTTCCCTTCCAAACATCTTTTGAGATAACAATTCCCAGTGTTAGAAGAACTAGTGATGCTGGTAGGTTTTGTTCTTCCCTTTTCTTCACTTTTTCGCTCATTGTCTCGGGGTCCAGCCATTGGATAGGACATAGGAGTGATAGGTATCGGGAGGGTAGTAGCAACTAGAATGGGAGATGTCTGATTGTGGTTTACTCACACTCTACATGTGAAAGTGGAGTCGCAACGAGACACATTGTGTGAGCAGGAGCTCGGTGTTGATGACAGCGAAGTTGAGCGCTACTCTATCCTCCACGGCTCCCGTCTCCTCCTAGTCGTGCCATGACGACGGCGATAAGGCAAAGATGGAGGACGGCAATGCAGGTGCAAACGAGAACATGCATCATTGGATGGAGGCGACAGTCGAGTGGAATGCGGAGACGGCAACACTGTGGGTGAGCACGTGCGCTACTGCCTGTGAGCTATGGGCCGAGGCGCAGAGGGTGACACTCCACATGCACCTGCCGAAACAAGGTAGCTACATTTACATGCACAAGCGCAGTGGCGGAGCTAGCCGAAGATCACTGGGGGCGGAACAACAAATCTTCAATGTTGGGGGGGGGGGGCAAATGCTAAAAAAAAGTCCAATCTAAGGCTCCCTAAAAAAAATTTCTTCAGGAATTGATCAAAGTCTAGGGGGCAGCCCCCTTCCCCAACATAGCTCCGCCATTGCACAAGTGATCATCGAGATCTTCATCAGCAGCCACTAACATGGTTGACAAATTGGCTTAAATGAACTTGTGTTTGTGTATCAAAGGAGTTATCTCAGCTTGTTGGCCACAAAAAGGAAGAAAAAGAAAACCAGCTTTGCCCATCAAAAACGCTTATCAACAGTTCCTGGTTTCAGTT